>NC_069382.1:5151515-5454545 GCF_027475565.1 Acinonyx jubatus | reverse complement strand
AGTTATCTTTGATTTCAAGAATTTCAACGGCACGCAGTGACATTTTAACTCTATTTGCCCCAACTGTTGTGACTTAGTCTGTGTTTAATTGAATTTACTGTTCACTGCAATTCCTTTCACAAATGATTTCCTTAATTTGGGATTTAATCTATTATTTGGCTTTAGCATCTATCGGTGTCATTTAGAGTCAGATTTGTGGCAGGTGTTTGAAATCAGAAACTAACAGAGGCTCAACTAAGATAGGAGTTATATCTCTCTCCCAGAAGGAGTCTGGAAGAGGTTAGGCCAGGGCTGAGACTGTGGCTTCATGAGGTCCTCAAGACTACAGGCTGCAGGCACGCTGTCCTTTCTGGAAGAGGGAGGGGAAGAAATGGGATGCCCCGTCCCCTCCCCAACCGTCTCCTGGAGCCCCGCACACAGCACCTCTTCTACTCCTTTAGCTAAAACCTGGTCAACATGGCCACAGCTGGAGGGAAGGGAAGTTGGAAAAGTATAAGTTTCAATCTCGACACATAAGTCCTGCTGAAATAAGGGATCCCATTACTAAGAAAGAGGGGAGAAATGGGTTGGGGCAAAACCAAGCAGACTCTGGTGCAGTCTTCAAATACACATTCCCCCGTGAATAAAAGTTGTAGGTTCTCAGTCTTTGAAAATATGACCATGATTTTTTTTCTTTTACAAACAAATTACAAAGCACAAACTTGACACAACATACCATGTGTTTAAATTAACACAGCATCAGTGTAACTTCATTCATTTGTGGAATTCAGTCCTGTTGAAACGCCTGAGGCTGGGATTCTCCTCGAATTGCTGCTAGTTTCTTATTATGTCAGGATGCTTACGGATTCTTCTTTCTCCCTGAATGAGGCAATGGATTGATTGTCTGTTACATTTACCGGGAATATGGGATGCCCGTTTTGTCTACAGCTCCATGCGTTATTGCTGGAAAATTTTTCGTATGCGATTCCCGATTTTTTTTTGGTGACCTTCGTTTTATTTTCTTCTTCGGAAACAATTTTGACCCGGTTGTGTCTCCTGGGTAGTTCTGGTGATCATTACCATAGACTGTGTTTTCACATGCCTTCTGTCCTTCTGTCTGTCTCTGGAATATATATTATATGTCTGTCTATGTTGTACATGTATGAAGTTATAGATATGCCCGTAATCTACCATACAGCTACATGGATGAATTTTTATATGCACAGCCATGTAGTGTCACTTAGGAATTAAAATTAAAATGAACCCCAGACGCCAGCACCACCGTCCCCGTCTCCCTGCTGAGAAAGTGGAGGCCCGGAGTAGGTAAGCGGCCTGGGAATGAATGAATACTCGCCTATCGAACCCAATCGGGATGCAAACCTGAATTCTCCCGACTCTTAAACCCCTGCTTTCCCCCGCGGTTGCGGGGTCTTGGGGGCTCCCTCTGGTATTCTAAGTGGAGAAGTGGCAGGAAGTGTGGGGCTGAAGGAGGCACGGAGAATTCCAGGCGCCAGGTGAGCGCACACCTGTCCTGACTCGGGGAAAACCGTGTGGGACTGGCGCCCAGCCTCTCAGCAGGTAGTTGCAGGAAGGGGAGGGTGCGGAGGGCTGCGACGCTGGAGCCTCTCCCGGGCCCGGCAGGTGCGTGGCCGCAGAACTGCCGCCAGGGGGCTCAGTCAGGCCGCGGTTCGGAGCCGCGCTCTCCCGGGCTGGCAGGCAGGATGGTCGGAGGCTTTCAAAGGAGCACAGGGGCCCCCGGAGAGGAAGGCGCTGGAAATCCTAACGGGGCTGCGGGGAGGAGCGGCGTGCACCTGCTCGCCGCCTCCACAGTGACGCCCGCTGGGTCCGGTCTGCCGTGTAAGTGATGGCATCCGGGAAAGGTCTGCCCTCAAAAGTACAACTCTCTGGAAGAAGAGAACACTTCTTTATGTTTGAGTCGTCCCCACCGTGGATGGTCTTGTTGCATCGAGGACGGCGACCCCGAGTCCAACCCGACCCTTGAGAGGGACGTATAGACGGCCCAGCAGAGGTTGCCTACACCTGGGAGCCCACATCCCACCGTCCCCGCAGCTCCGGCACTCTGTTCAACCCGAACTGTGAGCCCAGCGCTTCGCGGATTAGCAAATGTGGTCTCACTTACTGAGCATGAAAACTCATTCTTCCAGGCACTTCACATGTTGCCTCCGCGGCTTTCCCCCAAACGCACGAAGTGGTGTCCTTCCCATTTTACAGACGCGGAGGGGACGCTCGGGGGGATAGCGGACGGAGGGGTGGAACGGGAGCCTTAACCTGCTCTTCACAGCGCTGATGCTGCGGGTCGGGCAGCACACACCCAGGAGCAGTCCCCTGGCCCGGAGGGGGACGCCAGGGCTGCAGAGGTAGGGACTTGTTCTTCAGGTCACCCGGCTTGGCCGGTGTATCCAGGGTGCTGGCCGCATTTGACCTTGGCCAGAGCTGACAGTAAGCGCTGGGGCTTTGGTTCTGGCTCAGTTCCGGCCGCCTTCTGACGACCGAATGGCTTTCTGTGCAGTGGGACCAACCGCCTGACCGTGGAGCCCTCCCCTTTCCGCTGGGGACGCACTGGAGGTTCACTTTCAGAATCACACTGATGTTTACTGAGAGATCGTTTCACAAAGTACCAAAAAAAAAAAGGTGCTTCTGGTAAAACAACAACAACAACAACAACAACAACAACAACAACAACAACAGCAAAACAAGTCAGGTAGAGCAGAGTCTAGGATTCAGACTTTGCTAAAGACCACAAGGCCAGGGCATAATCCCAGGGAAGAGAGAAGTGGCCACAATGTAGGCGGCCGTGCGTCTGTAGTTTTACGTCAACTAAACCACTGCGGTGGAGTGAGTGACAGGCCCTCTGGGCAGTGAACTCATTGCAGAAGGAGGTTCCAATCGTGGGTTTGTTGGAAGCAGACGGTGGTGCTGGCTCTTGAGTGACCGGTGGCTGAGGAAGCCCGCTTGACTGACAGCGCCCGGTAGGGATGGCGTGCCCCCAGCCCTGTCCCGTAGTGCCTCAGAACAGGGTAAAGAAATTCTGCTCACCCAATAACGGTGTGGGGCAGGCCAGGCTGAGCTTCTCTCTCGCTCCTCAGCACCCCTCACCGCCACCGATGGAAAGGAGTCACGGAGAGTTGAGCCATGAAGTAGGGCCACTGCCGAATGTCACCAGCGAGGACTCGAAGCCAAGAGACCGCCTCTAAAGAGATGGCATGTCACGATCTGGGCTTTTGGCGGACTGCAGCTCAGAGATCACCTCTCTCACCTCCTCCCGGGGAGGGAGAGCTTCAGGCTCCCTCATTAAGTCGTGTGAATGCCGCAGCTGCGACGTCCTTGAGCCTGTCATCCTCGATGGTTAGCGGTCCACCTGCCCTGTGGCAGCGAGAAAAAAAATTCCGACATAGTCATTGAGCGAAAGGAGAACTTTAAAAGCACGACTGCTATTACCGCGCATGAGAAAGATCTCAAATATCTGGTGAGGACTTACCACCTGTGTGAGATGGCTCCCGCTTCTTGCCCGTCTTTTCAGAAATTCTCTGCAGCTTGGCACGCTTTTACCTCTTACTTTTCTGAAACGCGTGTTGAAATGCACTGTAGGGTGAATTCAGGTCCCCTGTCGGCTAATTAACTCTTAAAATAGACCCACTAGCTTTCATTTTCAGGAAAATAATTACCTGTTGAAGTAACACACCTATTTTTAACTCTATCGCTTATTCGAGCTGTGAAAGAAAAGAAAAAAAAAAAAAAGAAAGAAAAGAAAAAAAAAGAAGAAAAGAAGAGCCATGTCTGGGACCGTTGTAGACGGGGGTGTGGGAAGGTCAGGCCAATGGCACATGCCTCTGATTTGTTCTCCTGTCCCCTGTTGCCTGTCTGGCCTCGTGCTGCAGAACGCAGGGAGGAGGAAGAGAGGCCATGAATGAACTGAGAGATTTCTACTGATATGTTAGTAGTTTAGGATAATTCTACCAGCTCTGAATGCTCACCCATTTTTTTTTAATATTTATTTATTTTTGAGAGAGAGACAGAGTGTGAGCAGGAGAGGGGCAGAGAGAGAGAGAGAGAGAGAGAGAGAGAGAATCTGAAGCACGCTCTAGGCTCTGAACTGTCAGCACAGTGAATGCTCAACTAATTTAAGTCACTCCTGGCTAGCAGTCTCAAACTCAGGGTCAAGTTTTCCAAATAGGACACGACTCAGTCATACAAATGAAGCGAAACATACTTTAACATTCTGGCAATCAATAGATTTTTTTTTTTCTGGGCAGAAGTGGGCTTTCCCACTAGGAACTGCAACTCTGGAGTAGCTCATGGTGCATGAATTTAGGTGACAATTCTTGTTAACAGAGCACTTATTATGGGCCGATCATGGTGTGAGCAATTTACACTCATGGTTTCATTTAGTTCACAACAAAAATGGGGTCCACACTGTGTTATTAATCTCCATTTCTCAGACAGGAGAGTTATCCGCTCACGTTAACACAACTGCCTAGTAGGGCAGTTGGGGATTTGAATCCCGATGTGTCTGCTGTTGGCGTTCAAGTTTGTAAGCCCGGTCTGCTAAAGCAAACCCAGCCATCGTCCCCTCCCTCATCAGGTGACTTCCCCGAGTGCAGGCTGGGCATCACACCCTCAGTTCAGTGCTGGGCATCTTAAGAGGGGTCCTTCTGGGCATCCTGACTGTACATGCACATTCGTGCCAGCTGAGATCGGCCGGCCGCCTTTCGTCAAGAATTATGTGAAATGGAATCCCCCTTTTCAGCTGTCTTTGGGGAGTCACCACTCAAAGGTGGTCACAACTCAGACCCTTCAAGAAAAGCCCTTCCTGTCCCCCCCAAACAACAAACACACTGAAGAGAGAGTGTGGGAAGTTACAAGCTTGAAGAAATAGATTGTTTCCAGAAGGCTCCCTCTGAAATACTTGAAAGGCAAGATAGCCCAGTGAGCAGCTGCATTCAGAAGATGCTGTGTGTCTGAGAATGTGCCACATGGTCTTTCTTTTAAAATCTGTGTAGTTTTCAGGGCACCCGGGTGGCTCAGTTGGTTAAGCGGTCGACTTTGGCCTAGGTCATGATCTCCTGGTTCGTGAGTTGTAGCCCCACATCCGGCTCTGTGCTGACAGCTCAGAGCCTGGAGCCTGCTTTGGATTCTGTGTCTCCCTCTCTCTGTCTGTCAAAAATAAATAAGCACTAAAAAAATAAAAAAAAAATAAAATCTGTGTAGTTTCAGAAAGTAGGCTGCACCCCTGGAGGAACCCTGGTACCTGAGACAGCCAGCCAAAGGAACAGGTAGAGAAAGAAATGCCTCCGGAGCATAGATTTCCAAAGCAGCCTTTTGCCACTGGCCTCCCTGTTCTGCCTTGTCCAGACGCTGGTTTGCAGAGGGAGATCACAGATACTGTCCTCACGTCGGAG
Source organism: Acinonyx jubatus (assembly GCF_027475565.1). Lineage (NCBI taxonomy): Eukaryota > Metazoa > Chordata > Mammalia > Carnivora > Felidae > Acinonyx > Acinonyx jubatus. Next base: position 5,449,146 of record NC_069382.1, on the reverse strand, counting down.
AAGTTTCCTCCTCTCGTGGAACACTTCTCCCGCCTGTCAGAGGGGACCCTGCTTTCGTCCAGTGTGGTGCCATCTGTTTACTCTTATGCTTAATTTAAAAAGTGATTTATAGCTTCATCCTTCTGAGGATTTAAGCCAGAATTCCATTAAAGCAAAGAAAGTTGAATCCACCTCGTTACTGCCCCCACAAATGCCCTCCACTGTGTTCTTTTCCTCATTGAATCACAGTGCCACGGACCCATGTGCCCACATCAAACATGTGACCTCTTCCCTCTCCCACACGCCGTGTACCCAATCACGCATTTTCCTCATCTTGGAGGTTCTACCCTTTTGAGACCCTGTGAACCCACCCGCTCTTCTCTTTCCATCTACCTCCATCTGCTTTCTCACCCTTGCTATTTCCCTCAAAATCTATGGGTATGGTACTGCCTTTGTCAAGGAGATGGCCACTTGTGTGAACCTTGTGAGTAACTGGAGAGACCAATTAATTCAAATTTAAATTTTAGATGTATACAGCACGAGCTCTTTGACAATCTCCCAGTAGCTAACACCCCAGCCTAATTTGAACTCTGACTCCCATTTTTGGGATTCCTGATTTAGGCGGCCCTTAGCAGCGTAAAGGGGATGCTGGGAAGGCTGCGTGCGCAGGTGGTATGAGGGCAGAATCCTAACATATGGGTACGTACGAAGTCCCTGGGGAGAGACGAGAGCATGGCTAATCGAGAACACCTCTGCTAAATTTACCGCTACCAGTGGTGGACACACGGGACCAAAGGAGGCAAAGAAGGGAGAGAAGAGAAAGAAGGACACGAGGAAGACATCAGAGAACTATACGCCGTCGGGTTGTGGAGGACCCTTTTGATCCAAACGCATGTTTCCTGAGCTATAACTCACCTGCAAAGAATACCAGTGGAATTTTAAAACGAGTGTGGATTAACTCAGGGCAACTTGATGTGCTTTATGGAGATCTTAACTCCAAAGAAATGCTCTCCCCAAGAAACCCAGTGTCTGGCTGAGCAGAGCATTGCCTGGATGACTCCTTCCACCCCCTTGTTTATTATGCACCTTATTGGGTTGAGCAACTCCATTTGGGACTATCCAGCCTTGCATTAAAGCCACTCTTGATTTAAAGCCAAACAGTTTCATTGAACAAGCTGTTATTCAACAAAGACATACTGGTTCTGTGTCCTGAATCTTTCTAGGAACAGTGGCATCATACTGGGACTCTTCTGAGAAATTGCACTTACCCCGCCTATTTTAGTGAAGGTCATGTCTCTAAGAGAGGTCTTCCACACAGCATCCCCTCCTGTCAGACAATCCATTTGCATTTTAGAGCTATTCCCCCTCTGATCACCAGCATGGACCCGTGACAGAAAGCAGGGGTGAAAGCATTCGGCTGATCACTCTTCGAAACGCAAGTTAGCAAAACCCCGCTCTTGCCTCCTCATTTGACCACAAATCTGGGCTGCAGGATGGAGATTTATGTTCTGGGAAGGAAGCATGGGGGTTTCCTAAGCGCTTGCCAAAATGCTGAAACCAAATGCTTTTCAGTGAAAAGTGCATTGTTGCTTTTGTTTAAGTGCCATTCATGGGCGATAAGCAAATTACCCCGGGATGAATATATTTGGTTCCTGATTCCCACTTTGTAGAGAGACTATTAAAATATAAAACAATAAACACCAGTAACGGATCTGCTGGGAAATTCTGTAGCTCAGTAAAACACATAAAAACACTGTGGATCTTTCAGTAGGACGGTGTTTGCAGGCTGAGTCACTACCAAACTGGGCAGGCAAGGGTCATACCTTGCAATTAGCTGCACGCACTGAGAGATTTGAATCGGCATGGGTGCCTGGTGTCGGTCTCATGGGGCCATGTGAAATCTCTTCCACATCTGAATTTGTTCTGCAGAGGAAGTGACGATTGGGTGCCTTCACCGGACTCCCGGGACCCTTGAATAGTGTTGTCATGTCAAGATTTGGGGATGTAATGCCATAGGAGCTTATTACAACAAAGCCAAAAGTTTCTTTCGGGCAAGTCAAGGAGCAGTTCAGGCAAGTTTGGTCTTTGTTGGACGTTGAAGGCCTTTGTTACCCTTGGCACGGTTCCCTGGCCCAGAAGGAGCTGGGAAACAAAGCGGTGTGATTCAGGGAACACTGTGGCTGTGTCGAGTTATGCACATGGTTTCAAAATAGGTTTACGTCAGTTAAAATGTGAGCGAATTTAGGTGGCATCTCCAAAGAGATCACACACAAAGAACCTTGGGAAACACAGACAAAAGCATGCTGTGGGTGTCTGATTTATATCTGGTAGTGGGCTTATGGATTAAGATAAAAAAAAATCCTCCTAAGTGCTTTTTTATTAGCATTTCTGTTTTTCCTTTATTGTGTTCCCATGGCCTGGACTCTCCGGGGTCAATGATTGCTGAGTCCTAGGCTCCAATGTCAGAGAAGGATGGTGTAGAAGTGGTACCTCTCAGGAGGCTTGCAGAGTTTACAAGTTGGAAGGTAGGAAGGTTTGGAAAAGAAGGGAGAAGACCCAAAACAGAAGACTAGGTATTGATGAGATGCACTTTTGGGACGTGGGTGATGTAATGTTCTCTCTTCCCCCCACACTTTGTCCTTCCTTCCTTCCTTCCTTTCTTTTTCTTTCTTTCTTTCTTTCTTTCTTTCTTTCTTTCTTTCTTTCTTTCTTTCTTTCTTTCTTTCTTTCTTTCTTTCTTTTTCTTTCCTTCCTTCCTTCCTTCCTTCCTTCCTTCCTTCCTTCCTTCCTTCCCTCCCTCCCTCCCTCCCTCCCTCCCTCCCTCCTCCTTCCTTCCTTCCTTCCCTCCCTCCCTCCCTCCCTCCTTCCTTCCTTCCTTCCTTCCTTCCTTCCTTCCTTCCAAAGATTTTATTTTTTTCAAGTAATCTCGACACTCCATGTGGGGCTCAAACTTAAAACCCTGAGATCAAGAGTTGCATGCTCTACTGACTGAGCTGGTCAGGCGCCCATAATGTCATTTCTTTTTACTCCATTTCTTAAAGCTGGGGTTCATTCCAGATTATATTTTTTGAAACACATTTCCTGGATTTGATCCTACTTGTGAGCAACATTCCTATTAGCTTTCTATTCTTTTAAAAGCACTTTTTTATTGTGAAATATAAAACATATACAGAGAAGTGCATATATATATATTAAGTAACGTATATATTATAAATCATTGTGAACAGCTATGTAATCACCACCCAAGCAAATAAAGAAAATACTGTCAATACCCAGAATCCTAAGTATTCTTTCCTATATAAACGCCTTATTCCCTACCCAAGAGATATTTCAACTTTTATATTTAATTTTTTTAATTATTTATTTTAAGAGAGAGAGAGAGTACAGACGAGGGAGGGGCAGAGAGAGAGAGAGAATCCAAAGTAGCCTCTACACAGTGAGTGCACAGAGCCTGACTCAGGGCTCAAACTCACAAAACTATCAGATCACGACCTGAGCTGAAGTTGGAAGCTTAACCAACTGAGCCACCCAGGTGCCTTTCAACTTTTATGTTAATCACGACCTTCCCTTCATTATAGTTTTGCTCTCAACTTAGTATCCCTAAACAGTTTAGTTGAATTACATCTCTCACTCTCTCACTCTCTCTCTCTCTTAAGCATTGTGTATGTGGAATATACAGTTTGAGTTTTATGAGTCAGTCTTGTTTCTTTCAACTCTATGCTTTGAGTATTCAGTCATGTTGTTACATGAATTTGTAGTTTGTGCTCAGACTTGTTAGATCACACATTGCTGATCCACACCTCCAGGATTTCTGATTTAGTAAATTCTGGGATGGGGTGTGAGAGTTTGTATTTCTAATAAGTTCCCCGGTGACACTGACACTGGCATAACACTTTGAGAACCCAGGTGACACTGTTGTAGGCATAACACTTTGAGAACCACAGTACTTTGTTATATGCATATACTATGCTTTATTCATTCTATTGTTCTTAAATATTTTGGTTGTTTTGGTTTTAGACTCTTGAACAATGCAGGTGTGAACATAATTGTATCTTCTACTGGCTTTCTTTTGGCTGCGTTGTTGAAGTCTAGTTTTGTTGGGTATAGAATTCTAGGGTGGCAGGTACTGGTACTCCTTAGAACCTTGAAGATAATATTCCATTGTCTTCTTCTGATTTCCATTGCTCCTGTTAAAAAGGCAGGTGTCCGTCTGAGAGCTGTTGCTCACTTGAAATTTGTCTCATCACTTTTGCAATTTTTCTTTTGTGTTTATAACATGTCCAAAATTTGTCATTTTTCTCTTTGTAAACGTATTCTTCCTCTTTTGGCCATATGACAGTAAATGACATAGACAATCTGGTTAATCAAACAAGGTCTGTGAAAGACATCTTACATTTCTCCTTTGCTCTCATCTTGCCACCCTGCCTCCTCACACAATTATCCAGACCTATTATTATTATTAACAGTAGCTTCTAGTGTTTAGTGAGAACTTATTTTGTACCAGACACTGCTAGGCACTTGACTTTTATTAGTTTATTGATCTCCCTCCCGAATAGCTCTTGATTCCAACTTGACTGTATTATTCTTACAATCATGGACCTAGTCCATCTCTTATCTTTTTTTTACTGAATCTTTTCATCACACTCTTGCCTTCAGTAGCAGTTTATCTAGGGAGATGGCACTGTGATCTCAGTAAAATGTCAATTTGATTATATCGTTTTGGCTTAAAAGCTTTCAGTTGGCTTTCATGTAGCAAAAAGCTACACAGAAAATAGAGCTCATTAAAACACACAATGCCCTTTACTGGTCCCTGTCTACTTCCCCATTATCATCTCCTTGTTGACTTTATTAACCCTGCTGGTGAAACTGTTTTGCTCATGTGTTTCCTTTTATTCTGGAATTAACAGTCTTCTGAATTTCTACCTCTTTTGAAAATGAAACTTAAATATGAATCCTCAAATCCGTCTTTGTTAGATTAGACTCTTTTCAACAAATTCACTATTTTCCACCACCGACCCCCAATTCTGTGGGAGGAGTATACTTCCTCATCCAACTGATGTTGAGCTTTGTCCATAGAACGTGGGCAGAAGTGACTGTGTGTGAGTTTGGAGCATAGGGGGGGCATGGGGCTTGGTGGTTTCTACTCACTGCTCTGGGAGGCTCAGATCTCTGGCATGAGAAAGACATGTAGCTGCTGGTATCATCAAAAGGAGAGACACGTGGAACAGACCTAAAAGTTCTGAAGCCCAGAATCAGGCTCAGTCAAACCTAAGCACGTTGAGCTGAAGCCAGCCCATCTATATGTGTGTGAGAGAAATAAATGATCCTGGTTTTAGGCTACTGCAATGATTGATATATGCTGACTACTTGTCCTCTCCTGTGCCCTTTTTCCAACCCAGTGAGTGTGGTGGCCCTCTTTTGTACCCTCCTAGTCCCCCGTGCTCAGTTATATGATATTGTATTATTCCTTACTATGTTAATGATCTATTTTTATGCCACTCATTCTTCTCTAAGTTCCTTGGGGGTAAATAATATATTGTATATATTTTTTTTATGTCAGTGATTATAATTACCTTCTATATAATAGGTGTTTTCAAAATGCTTATTGAAAAATGAAGGAATGAAAACTTATATTTCTAGCAACACTGATGATTAGATAACTTGACCAACCTAGGCTGGACAAAATATAAAATAGGATATATCTATCTTTTCTCAGGAAATAATCCTAGAAGTTAAAAAGAATGGAAAAAATAAAGAACTCAGAGAGTTCTTCAGAAGAGTGAAGTCAAATTTTGTCCTGGGAGCACCTGGAAAACTCACATGACTGAGCTGTTCCTTTTAGGGACAGGGTGACAAGGCCCCTGGAACAGGTACCAAAGCTTAAGCCCACCCAAGGCAAAGAGTCTGAATAACGGCCACTGGCTAACTAAGACATCACACAGGGCTCCATCGACTGCGCAAGGGTGAGCAAGAACTTTGCATGTTTCAGCAAGAACTGGCTGAAATCTTGCTGTTCAGAAGTGAAAGGTTCTTCCCTGATGAAAGTGTAACTACAGTCTGGGTTTCTATGGCCCCCAATCACTCTATACCAGTGGTCTATTATTCTACATTTTGCCCTTGGATTTGTCTTAGGTTGATGGTCCTCAAGGTGCCTGGCAGAAGCAAATTTAAAATGTCTACAGGGAGCCCATCTCCAACTCTGGCCTCAATGAATTCCCAAGGGTAGATTTCCAAGGCCTATGAGCTTACTGTAAAAAAAAAAAGTAAAAGGAAACAAGAAAAAGAAAGCGGTTACCCTCAGTGTGAGCATAGACAACAGATAGCAGAATCCGACCCATGAGACTTCAGATAATGCAATTACTAAAAACAATATAAATGATGGTATTTCATCCATTTAAGGGGACAAAAGATGGGTTTGATGGCAAATGAAGGCAAGAGGGGTAGGTGATGTGGGCAGAAGGATTGGTTGGTGCCTCTGACGATCCAGATGACCACACGAATGGTGAGTAGTTATTTGAGTTTATTCAGTTGTATTTATTGAGGTTGTACTATATGCCTGACAGTACGATGGGGCAGGATGCAAGTGGGATTGAGAGGTCATATTAGTGCAGTGGGCCTCTCACATCGGGTGGCTTTATTCCTTTTGAAAAGATCAGTAGGTCAACTATCTCGAGAAATGCAGGCTGGAAAGGTACCGGAAGCATCGGAGGAACTGAAAGCAATGAAGACTCCAAGAAAAGTTCCCAGTGGATTGTTGGAGACCAAAGTCCCCCTGGAAGGTTAGCCTCTTTGGGTGCCGTGTGGACAGATGCCAGCGCCACCCAGCAGCACAGAAGGGGTTACTCTGTGTCCCGAAGCTGGCGCTGTGTTTCTCGCTTCTTCCTTCCCTGCTTAACTGGAGGTTAGCACGGGTCACATGAGATTTTACATGAGATCTGGAGGGTGAAGTGAAGCCTTGGTCTCACGTTTTATGTGAGGAAGGTCAGTGAGGTGCATGTGGTGCTGCCGCTTTGCAAGCATGTCGTGGATCTCTGGCCCCTCTAGCTGGGGTGCATCAGTCCTGCAGACCTCCTCCCTTGGTTCCTTAGACTCCTGGCCTGCTGGGTGTTTAGCTTCATGATGAAGGATGCCAGCTTCTCCAGCAGGGCATGAGCATCACCATGCTGGAGGCCTGAAGCAGGTGAGAGACTGAAGCAGGTGGCAGTCCGTTCTTGGGGGCTACAGCTTGTCCTTGACCCCACACTTCACGGCCATCCTTCCTTGCCGTCACCTGCCCTGGTGATGTCAGATTCCAGCACCAGACCAAAAAAGCATCATCCTTGCGTAGCCGGTTTACAGCTCTCATAGCTGCTTGTGTTCCAGACTCTGTAACAAACCCTTTATTACGTATCGCTCCCCATGGTTCTGCTTCTTCAGTCAAACCCTGAATGATAGAAGGAGCAGGAATCAGCCCAGCACCAGACCCCATTGCAGCTGTTCGGTGTTTTGGGCACAGAAGTCATTAGATTTTCTGTGGCTACGTGATGAGCAGGGGCCTCCTTTTTCTGTTGCTGAAGCCGAGGATGTTCTGGTGCAGCCGGGGCAGGTATTGACTGTGGTGTGGTGGAGGGGGGCTGTGCTATGCTCCATGCATTACTCCATACCTGCTTTGTGTCAGAAACCGCAGCAGCTCTTGAGGACCCCACAAGCTTATATCTACTGATATTTAGCATATTCAGATGAAGACAGGTATTTAAAAACATGTACTTATTAATTCATTTACCAAGACCAACAGTAAGCCCATTACATGTTAATGTGAAAACAGACAGCAGTAAGTTGTGCAAAGAGCGGTTTGCTTCCCACACTTTCCTTTTGCAAATCCCTGTAAGTTTGGCTTACCAGAAATCACCCAGAGTCTCCTATCCGCTTCTGGGTTCAAGCGTTTGTACTATCGGATGCCAGAGAGCCTCTGGAAAACTCCACGGCATACCCGTGAGAGATTAAAAGTGGAAGAGACAAAGAGCATCTTAATATTTCTATGCGAATGGGTTTGTCATGGAAAAGTTTTGGGGATCCTCCCATGTTCCCAGACCACACTTGAGGACCCGCTGGTCTAGGGTGGTGGCTCGTTTTAGGTTGAAATGTGGTGGCCCAAGAGTTCTTCCGGTCAAGGTTTGAAGGCAGAAGGTCATGGTGCGTCAGTGGCTAGCAGCATTGCTCTATGGCTGTTACAGGGGTTGGGACAGAAGGGGGTTGGTGAGAGCTTGAGAACACTGGTTTTGATACCTTTGCTCCCAGAGGCATGGACTATGTTACTTTTTCTTAGTACCTGTCAGGTGTCTGTGGAAGAGGGTATGTTGTTCTCTCTAAGGGAGAAGGTGAAGAAATGAAGGCAAGAAACGTTAAGAGATGACTGTGAACTTTAGTAGGACAATTGTAAGATCCTGTAGACAATAGTGGGTATAGACATGAGTTATGTAGGATGATAGGCTGGTCAGTGAAGACCACAGTGTGACAGGACCAGAAAATAAGTACCCACAGACTTGGTTTGTGTGCTGTAAAGTGGTTCCTGCCTCTGTGGGTCATGAGATATGTAGAAGGGAGTAACACCTTCTAGGTCATTCCCGCACAGAGGTTCTGCGTGTCCTCATTCCCGCCCACACACCCGCAGAGCAGACTGGGAAACACGTTTGGCCAGAATACTTTCTGTATTCTCAAGAGCCTGTAAGCACTCACAGGAGTGCACACACAGAACTTTCTTTCCTGCTCCTGAATGTCTTCATTGTCCCCTAAGCACAAATCCATCCATTGCCCAGCAGGAGGGGCAGGACTTCCAGGCAATTCTTTTATTATAAAGCATGGTCCTTTGTCCCAGTCGTGACAGGCAATGAGTTTAATTAAATAAGTGCTGAACCTCTTTCTTCTGTGCGGAGTGCAGAATGGAATCAAGATTCTGTGCTCATTCATCTGCTCCCCCTGGGGGAACTTTCTCTTCCCTGACTCCCTCAGCTCAGATGGACCACGGTGGTGAAGAACCTTCCCCAGAGTGAGTGCTGGCCTCACCGCTCCAGCAACTGCTGGGTCTGACTTCCCTGAGGGGTCAAACTCTGTAAGTGGTGAGAACAGCCGTCCTGGCATGCCACTCCGACGTCGTTTCTGAAACCGTATGTTCACTGGCATATCCACACTCAAGCAAATGAACCTAACATTGTTTCCATTTTAAGAAAGGTGTCTACCCAAAACATAAGAGACTCATAAAAATGGAGAACAAACTGAGGGTTACTGGAGGGGTTGTGGGAGGGGGGATGGGCTAAATGGCTAAGGGAGCATTAGGGAATCTACTCCTGAAATCATTGTGGCACTATATGCTAACGAATTTGGATATAAACTAAAAAAAAAAGAAAATAAAAAATTAAAAAAAGAAAGGTGTCTATCACGTATCAAACACTTCCACAACTCCTGGAATTTGTTTTGTTTCGGAGTGGAAATATAAAGAGGAAGGTATATAGCAAACAGTCATGTGTTCCATAAGGAGGCTGGCCAGTGGACCAGATAACCTCTAGAAAATTCTTTCCTTAGTTAATTAATGTGCACATTTTAAACTTTGTGTTGTTGGGGACACAGTGTGAATGGCAATAGTGTCTCTTTTTCTTGATTTATTTATATGCCTTCAATAGCTATGAGAGCTTGCAAATGCAGCCATTCATTTGTCTCTGTGTATGCGGGGTGTGGTATGTATGTGAGAGTGTGTGTGCATGTGTGTCTGGGAAAATTCCTGTGTTTTCCATCTATTTGCAGAGTATTCTGTATTCAAAACGTGGGGGGTTTTCCATACACCAAGCAATTCTGTAACACCAGCTGGGTGTCTGTCCTACAATTTGATTCCATTTTGACATTATCTCTTTGGAGATAGCATCAGATCCCACAAGACTGCCCCATCCAATTTCAGGGGCCAGTTGAAAGTTCAGATTGCCACCTGTGCTGCTGACCAACTAGCTGTCAGTTGGAGGCTCCTGTGACCCTCTCCCCCCACCTCCCTCAGGTTCCATGTAATTTATTAGGGCAACTCACAGAACTTACGAGAACGGTTTATTTACTAGGTCACCAATTTATTACGATTATCCAACCTGGTAATAGTGTGATGGGGGAGATGCATAGGGCCAGGTGAGTGAGAAGGGGGGTGATCTTCCAGGCCCTCTCCTGGTGCCCCACCTTCTGAGCACCTGCTCCTGTTCACCAACTGGGAAGCTCTCCCAGTTGGTGGAGTCTTCATTTTGTAGGCATGATTGAATTAAATCATTGGCCCTTGCAGACTAAGGCAACTCCAGCCCTTCTCTCCTACCCGAAGTTAAGAGTAGGGGTGGGGCTGGAAGTTCCAACTCTCTAATCCTGAGGTTGGTTCCCAGCAACCAGTCCTCGTCCCATAATTCACCTGGGGGCTTTCACGAAATCACCCCATTAACATAAACTCAGGCACGGTTGAAAGGGGCTTGCCATGAATAATGAGTCTCCTCTCACATTTATGGCTCTTACCACTTAGGAAGTTCCAAGGGTTTTCAGTAGCTCTGTGCCAGGAATGGGGTAAAGACCAACTCTACATTTCTTATCATAAATCACAATCTCACAGTAGGTGTCTATGTGTTCAGGTTTGTACCATGGTCAATCAATATTAGGAGGGGAAAAAACCCTGCTTTCACCAGCCTCTGAAACTGCCCTGTGGATAACAGTCTATTCATGCCAACTCGATCTGAATTATTTTGTACCTTCTCAGCTTACTTTGTGGTCTGACTTGAGTTTTAAGAAAGCACTCTTTCCTATTTGGGGTACATTGCAAGTGTGATAATGTACGTCTTACATTCCTAGTGGAGTTATTTATTTATTTTTTTCCAGGGATCTCCTCTGACTCATTATTAAAAGCCAGGAAGTATGAGTCCAGAAGACACGTTTGAGCAGAAAATGTAACATTATTTAATTTACATGATTTAGGCAATTTACTAAGGCAATGAGAGAGATTATATGAAGAGTCATTTGCTCTCCAGAGACTGAAAAATCTTTCTTTCCTGCCAAAACATTGTTATGAGAATTTTGTCGAATGTCAGAACTAATTTGGACATGAGTTCATGAGCTTTCCTTAACTCTATATATTAACATTATAGGCTTTTAGTTTCTAGTCAGTAGAATTGTCTTTTGTAGTTTAAAAAGTCAATGCTGTTAAAAATTCTATAGCATTCAGAAACCTCAACTGAAATTAAAAATCACATTTATGGGGCACCTGGGTGGCTCGGTCGGTTGAGCGTCCGACTTCGGCTCAGGTCACGATCTCACGGTCCGTGAGTTCGAGCCCTGCGTCAGGCTCTGTGCTGACAGCTCAGAGCCTGGAGCCTGTTTCAGATTCTGTGTCTCCCTCTCTCTGTGACCCTCCCCCGTTCATGCTCTGTCTCTCTCTGTCTCAAAAATAAATAAACGTTAAAAAAATTTTTTTAAATAAAATAAAAAAAATCACATTTATATTAACTACTCATTTCAGTAGTCTTTATTACTAATTCTCCAATGTTTACAAAATATTAAAATTAGCTTAGTGAAGAAGCTTCAAAAATAGACTTAGGTTGAAACCAGGGTGGCAGTCTCTCTTAACTTCATATTTTCTACCTAATTTCTGTCTAAGTATATGTTTCAAAGTATGAGGGGTTGAAAGCAAGATTTTTTTTTAGAAAGGTTAATCTATTAATATTGCATTTTAGAAGGAAAATGTGGCTTCCCTGTCATCTGCATCTGTTACCATATTTGGTTATAGGCAACACACTCAACTCTGGCTTTTAAAAAAAGATTTATTTAGGAGCGCCTGGTGGCTCAGTGGGTTAAGTGTCTGACTTGACCTCAGGTCGTGATCTCATGGTTTGTGAGTTTGAGCCCCACGTCTGACTCTGTGCTGACCGTGCGAAGCCTGCTTCGAATTCTGTGTCTCCCTCCTCTCTCCGCAGCTCATGCTCTGTGTCTCTCTCTTTTCCAAAAAATAATTAAACATTAAAAAATAAATAAATAAAAATTTAATCTCTACACCCAGCTTGGGGCTCAAAATCATGACCCCGAGATCAAGAGTCACACGCTCCTCTGGCTAAGCCAGCCAGGTACCCCTCAACTCTGGCATTTGTTAGGGGAAAAAAAGGGCAGTAATTTTCATAAGAATATTGGGTAGGTTACATGAGTGCCGGGAAGGTTGAAGAATCAGGCTAAAGAACACATGCCCCACATGAAGCCATAGAACTGCTCAGAAGGATGTATCATTACAGCTCACACTAAGCTTCAAATACTAGCCTTTTTTAACCAGCACCGTGACCCATGCATGAGGCTTGAGTTACCACTGGTGCTTCGGGATCCTGCTGGATCCCTCTTGCTGCAGCCCTACTGTGCCTCCTGAGACAGGCCACCATTCTGCAGCATCTGTTCTTGTGTCCCTTGCTCCTGACTCAAAGTCTGGACCAGATGCATCTGAATGGCATAGCCTAGGTCAACACCTGCGTCCTAGCTGCAAGGGAAGCAGTGGAAGCAAGTGGATGTGATTTTCTGTATCGGGAGACAGGAAGATTTCCTCCTCCCGCCAGGACTCATTAGAAAGAGAATTCTCCAAACCTAGGAGAAGGGCTCAAAATCTGGGTGGCCAAAAAGAATGAAAAGTGGAACATTCTGGGACCCCTGGGTGTCTCAGTCGGTTAAACATCTGACTTCAGCTCAGGGCATGATCTCATGGTTTGTGAGTTCTAGCCCTGCATCAGGCTCTGCGCTGACAGCTCGAGCCTGGAACCTGATTCAGATTCTCTGTTTCCCTCTCTCTCTGCCCCTCCCTCCCTTGCATTCTCTCTCTCTCTCTCAAAAATAAACATTAAAAAAATTAAAAAAAAAAGCTGAACATTCTAAGATGACTTCCTTATCATCAGCGGATGAGTAAATCCTGCAAATAATGTAATAAGGTGGAGCGTGCACCTAAAAATAAGAGGATACAGTCACCGAAAGAGCAAATCCTACTGGCGGGTGGGTCACTTAGGGTTGTAGCAAGAGCTGGTCTCCTAACTCTTGCCTCGATTATTGTTCGACAGATGCAACATGTCACCTGCTAGGAAGTTTTCACACTGATCTTAAGTGGTGGGGTGTGCTTATGATAACTTCCTATGTACCTGGAATCCATAAGAGTCTTTATTAGTGGATATATCATGACTCATTTCAGGGCTACAGCGATCATACTGATCTCTGGTCCTTCCTGACTCTCTCATCTTAAGACTTAAGGATACCTTCCTTTTTTGAAAGGAACTATGGCTGTACTGTTTAACTTTTACTTACATTTTTCTTCTCGATTCTTCTTCCAGAAGCAGGGCTTCCTGTTTTATATATCTAGTATTTTCTTGGCCATTTTATATTGAAGGATAAGAAGAGAAAGGAGATGCGTTGGCAGAAATTCTGTAGTCTTGTTTTGTAGGATAATTAAAAGTGATTGTTAAATTTGAAAATAAAGGCAAGTAAAAAGGCAGGAAAATTATGTCATGATTTCACTGCAAAAACAAGACCACTGTTAATATCTTGGAATATTAATTTTCAGTTTCTATGTAAATGCAAACCTTTTTATGGTAACTGTCAACCTGTGCACACAAGTTCCTTCTCAGGTTTGACATAAGTGGGAATTTTCCAGTTATTTCCATCATGTTCACGAATGCTATTTTAATGGCTCTTGTCAAAGAAAAATAACACACGTGACACTTGTTAAAATGGCAGGGCAGACTTTATTCAGGATTATTGTGATAGGTCTAGGGATTACTGAAATGGGGTTTTTGCAGTAATGGGGAGAGATTGGGCTTGACTGTGAGTACAACCAGGAAAAGTGGGAATTTGTTGCCAAGGAGCAGAGTAGGGAGATCGGTGGATGGGATGTTACTGAGAGGTTAGGTTTATTCTGGCTAAACCAGCCTGAATAAACTAGTTTTTCCTGCAGGCAGGCCAGGTGGCCAGACATCAGCTGGGGGATGGAGGGCATTGAGGGATGATCAGATATTGAGGGTATGGAGGTTCTGGCTAAACTGACTGAGCAGGATTCTTGCTAACATTGGACTCTTGAGGACATGTCCAAGGATGAAGCCAAGTTGACAAAGTGCTAGAAGGAGCCTGACTCAGACAGGTCAGGGAGAGTGAACTGTATACAGTTGACTCATGGGGATGTAGTCAAGTTTATTTAACCATTACTGTTTTTTTTTAAATTTTAATGTTTTATTTATTTTTGAGAGAGAGAGGGAGACAGAGTATGAGTAGGGAAGCGGCAGAGAAAGAGGGAGACACAGAATCTGAAACAGCCTCCAGGCTCTGAACTGTCAGCACAGAGCCCGGCACGGGGCTTGAACCCACGACCCATGACATCATGACCTGAGCCAAAGTCAGATGCTTAACCAACTCAGCCACCCAGGCACCCCAACGATTACTGTTGAACTTTCATTTTTTCCCAGTAGTCCATGATTAAAAGCAATGTTTCTAGACACATATTTGTGCATAGCACATTTCTATTATTTGAACATTTGTTGTTCTTTTAGTCCTGGTGAGACTGACGTTTCTCAATGTCATTTGTTACTCACTTGTACGATCTGTAGAGTGTAAGGGTCTGGTGGGCGGAACCTGTGTCTTATTCATCTTTTTGCCTGCAGACTTTGGCTCAATGCCCAGCAGCTGTGGGACACTCAATCATATCGGAGTGATGAATGACATATATTTATTGTCTCTTTATGAATTTTCCCCACTTACCTACTAAGGGCTTAGTGCTTTCAATAAATATAGATCTAATTGTAAAGATTAAGATTTTAAGCCCTTCTGTTGGTTGCAATACTTTGAGAAGAATAGGGATCCGAAAAGGAAAGCTTTCTAATAACCACGCACTATCCCATAGGCTGTTTCCATGGAAACTGAAGCCTTGAATGAGCTAGCTGAGCACCTAGAAACAGAGTTGGTAATAAATGTAATTTCCCTCTCTCACTAACCTATCATCTTAAACTTTAAAGTTTCACAACATCACGTTGATAGACATTGTCTCGCAATAGAAGAGGTCTTAAAAATTTAAATTTTTCAGTATGGATGGATAGCACCGTGAAGCCAAAAGAGACCGCTAATGATTGGTGCACAGACCCCTTTAGAACTCACCAACAACCCAGCTTGTAGAGAACTCGAGAGAGAATCTTCTCCCCTCTGGCTTTCCCAGCCAGAAAGAAGCTCTCCGCAGTGGCAATTAGTGGCACGATGAAAAAAATTTACAACCTGTCAACAATCAAGTTCTCCAGTAACTCTGGGATAATTGGGATGTAATGTCTGCAGAGGCAGTTGCTTTCTTTCCTTTTTAACCCTTCCACCTTTAGAGGCATTTATCCACTCAAATGGCAGTCTTGGGTTTTCAGTGACTGCTAACCATCCACTTTTCGTTTGTTTTGCAGATGTTTTAAGAAGACCCTTAAGACTCCACCAAAATCTATACTTAGGTAAACTCTCTCACTCTCCAGGTAAAACCTACAAACAGCCCCTTTGCTGTAGGGGCCTCGATAAAAGTTGAGTCAGCAAAGGATAAGGGGGCTTTGCCCTTTGTTGGACATCGAGGAAACCCATGCAGTTGTCAGGAAGCTTTGGCTCTGGGCTGTCCAGGACCTTTATCCGCAAGCTAGTTGGAGCGTTCAGTCTTGCCTCAGTTTGACATGCCCCTTTTCTGATCCAGTGGGCATGCGCTTTTCAGACGCCATCGGGACATAAAAACCACTTGAGCACAACTGAAGGAGCTGTGGGTACAAACGGTTCAGACCCGGCAGACTATTATTCTGATACGTAAACCAGCCTGGTGGAGCTTGATAGGGCTGCCTTTACGTTTCACACCAAGTTCTGTCCTGTTCTGGATTTAATCCCAAAGTGTCCAGCTGGGACAGTTCATCTACTCAGCCACCTGACAGTCCTGTGAACTAGTCAGTGGTGAGGTTGGCCCAGGAGTCTCCAGAGCGTACTCCTCGTGGGCTGCCAGTGGGGCAAAAGGTAAAGGCGGGAGCTGGCAAAGGCCAAACAGTTATCAGTATTGAGTCCTTCATTCTTTAACCATGGCACTTCAGGTAATGTCCTTCACTAATAGAATTCCTCACTGCTGGACTGTCAGGAAAATGAAATATAATTAATTGCCGCATATAACGCTGGGACAAAGTAAGTGCTCAAAAGATAAAACTTTGCGTGGCTTTCCCTTCTCGATGACTTACGTACGGATCTTTAGGCTACTCCTCTGCTAGACAGAAAAGGCTTTCGTGGTGGGATTTCAGGCCAAAAAACGGGAAGGAAGCAACATTTGGGGAAACAAAATCAAGGCTCCTCAAACCCTATCTGACAGACAGCTGCCCACTCACCTAACCAGAAAGCAGGCTGTGGTAGCAAGCTCCCCGTGCAAATTCAAGGTCCCAGCTGGTCTTGGATTCCTGGATATAAAGAAGACTTGGTACTGACTGTATTATCATAATCACTGAGCTATTTTAGAAGTTTTAAGAAAATCATTTTACAAATCATTTCAGCGTCTCTTACTGGGTGAGCATCATATTCCCCCCTGACATTGGCTGCTAGGAGCTGTGTTACTGTTCTGTTTATAACTTCTGCGTGTAGAAGGCCGGCTGGCCCCAATATCAATGCACTTTACAGTGGAGAAAATTGAGATGTTAAGAAGGATTAGAATCTGGACGTGCCATGGAGGCTTGTAAACACTTGGGTCTTGTGAGAAATAAGCCCCCCAGCCCAATCAAAGGAAGGTCGTGGGGACTCGCGGAGCACAGTGAAGCCAGGCTTTAACCAATGTTCTTGCAAGAATAGGTGACTGATGGACAGGCACACGCGGGAGGGGGTTTCAGTAGACAATTTATCTCCTAGTGTGTAAATCCCTCCCCTGGTTTCTCATTGGCTGAGTGCTACAGAGGCAAGTTCCTCCCCTGGTTCCTCATTGGCTGAGCACTACAGAGGTTACAGCCTTACGCAGAAGTCACCCATGACCATGTAAGGCAGAAAGTAGTCCCACCGGAACAAATGTACATTCCTTGAGGTGACACAGAGACTTCAGTTCTTTGGTGCATGCTCATTGCAAAGCCCATTAAAAATAAGCCTGTGAAATAGGAGAAGAAGAACCAGGAAGTGAAGTGTCTAAGGGTTTGGGACTCCATTGTTGGGGGGGGTGGTTGGTACATACTTCCAGTAGGTTGTAGATCTATTGTTGACTAGACAGCACAACTTTTATTTGGTATTTCTTTTTTTCAAATTTTTAAAAATTTTTACATTTATTTATTTATTTTTGAGAGACAGAGACAGAACACAAGTGGGGGATGGGCAGAGAGAGGAGACACAGGATCCGAAGCAGGCTCCAGGCTCCAAGCTGTCAGCACAGAGCCAGATGCAGGGCTCGAACTCATAAACCACGAGATGATGACCTGAGCCGAAGTCCGATGCTCAACCGACTGAGCCACCCAGGCGCCCGATATTTCTAAAAATGAATCATCTCTCTTCTCACAGGCTTCTCTCGTTTTTTGATAAACCTTGGCTTTTCCATGCAAGGTTGTGTCTAGTTGAAGCTGAACATCTAAGATTCCATGTTAGACCAGGTCTTGGGTGAAACCCATTGGGGGAATTTAATGCTCAAATAAAGTTTAAAGAGAACACTAAAAGAACAAAAATTATTTTATTGCTTGTTTTGATTACAGATATCTCTCTGGGGAGCAGGTAGTTTTTCTTTGCTTCTCTTTCTCTTTTTCTTTTGGCCATTCGTCATCTTGTATGCTTTAATGTTATCATGTTAAATATTTATCATTTAATACAGGAAAGTAATAATAGAAATGATCTCACTTTCCCAAGCCGTGTTCCCTCTCTGGGGTAATTACTTCGATGAGTGCTGGAGGGCACGATCTTCCCAGGGTGAGCTTCGCTGGCTGGAGAGAGGATGCTCAGGACGGCTCTTGCTTTCTGGTTTTGTATTCCCAGAGCTCTTGTGGAAATAGTGGATTGTGGGCAAAGGCAAAATGAAATTTTAAATCACAAATCCTTTCATTAGGAGATGAGTCTGTTTACGGACACAAGGAGGGGAGGGGCTATTTGTCACCTCCAGGAGGAGTTCAATCTAGTGCTTACTGACTTAACCAGGTAAATTTAACTACACGCCACACTTAAAATTTCCAATAAGGTAAAATGTATAGTGTCACTCCTTAGGCTTGTCATTAGCTGGGCAGGAGTATGTAGGAACATCCACGTGCATGGTATGCATATTTAAGGGCATGGGCACAACCAAAAAGTACAACGCCATCCGGCATGTGCTACAACTCTGAAAACATGAGTGTTCTGGGGTTAACCACCCTCCAGACATAGGCGTGCAATAGAGATTTTTAAAATATCTCTATTGTGATATCATTTACGTATACAATCATATAGATTTAATGTGTACAACTTGATGTTTACATTGTACAAAGATCACCACAATGAAGCCGAATAACTTCTCCATTACCTCCGCACAGTTAGTGTGTGCGTGTGCGTGTGTCCGTGTGTGTGTGTTGAGAAAATTTAAGATCTAGCCCCTTAGCGAGTTTCAAGTATACAATCCAGTCTTGCCAGCCATCACCACCATGCTGTAAGTTCTCCAGCACTCATTCCTCTTTTGTTGCTGAAGCCTTGTGCCCTTTGGCCAACATCCCCCCATTTTCCCTCGCCCTGGGCTCTGGCGACCACCAATCTACTCTCTGCTTCTGAGTCTCGCTCTTAGACTCCACGTGTCAGCGCAACCGTGCAGTATTTCTCCTTTTTGTGTCTGGCTTATTTCACTCAGCCCAGTGCTCTCCAGGTTCACCTGTGTCGTTGCAAATGGTAGGATGGCCTTCTTTTCTTTTTTAAGGCTGAATAATATTCCATTGTGTGTGTTTGTGTGTGTGTGTGTGTGTGTGTGTGCGTGTGTGCACACACACGCACACACAAAACTTGGACTGGAATCCAGTTTTCTGTAAGTAAGTTTCGGTCCTCCAATTTTGTTTCCTCACCAGAAAATGGAAGTAAGGATGGCAACTCCTCCGTATGACTGCTGGAAAGATCGGCAGACATAATTGCCCGTGTCATGGAGGAGTGTCCACCCTGTAGGGAACCCCCTGCCGTCTTAGAACTTGCTTTATTTATGCAGACTTGCAGGGTACATCTTACTATCCCTCCATCACTTTTTATTTGAGTTTTTAGTTTTTAATTTATTTTCTTTGTAACATTTTTTTAATGTTTATTTCTTTTTGAGAGCAAGAGAGACAGAGAGTGGGCAGGGGAGAAGCAGAGAGGGAGGGAGACACAGAATCTGAAGCGGGCTCCAGGCTCTGAGCTGTCAGCACAGAGCCCGACGCGGGGCTCGAACCCGTGAACTGTGACATCATGATCTGAGCTGGTCAGACACTTAACCGGCTGAGCCACCCAGGCACCCACTTATTTTTTTTTATTTAAAAACTTTTTTTTAACGTTTATTTATTTTTGAGACAGAGAGACAGAGCATGAACGGTGGAGGGGCAGAGAGAGAGGGAGACACAGAATCAGAAGCAGGCTCCAGGCTCTGAGCCATCAGCTCAGAGCCTGACGTGGGGCTCGAACTCACGGACGGCGAGATCGTGACCTGAGCCGAAGTTGGACGCTTAACCGACTGAGCCACCCAGGCGCCCCTATTTTTAACTAATCTCTACACCCAATGAGGAGCTTGACCTTACGACCCTGAGATCAAGAGTTACATGCTGTACTGACTGAGCCAGCCAGGCGCCCCTCATTTTGATATTGTGATAAATTTACGTGTTTGCCGCAGGCAAGCTGACGCCGTGTTTTGCCTTGAGTAACTACAAGGTTCCATTTTCATCCACCGTCGTGCAGCCTTCCCCGACGGTGTAGTCGCTGCCTCACTCACCTGGTGAACTCTGTGGTCCTCACTGTGCTTGGGACCAGCCCCCACTCCCGCTGAGACAGACTTGCCCTCTGACTTAGTACACAGGACACCAAGCAAGTGGGCGATCCCTTTCTCTTTCACAGGCGACTCCGAAACTGTGGGCACAGAGCTAAGGGGTTGCACGTCTCCAAGGGGGTCTTTACCCCAGCGCCCCATGGAAATAGCACCACGTACAGTTGATGAGACATCCTGTGCAATAGTTATGAGCAGGTTATATAGTTCCTGCTCTAAGCCTAGGGCCTAGTGTGCAAGAGATCGTGTTGTGAAATGCTTTGATTTTGGGAATCTTGACCCAACTCCCTTGTGCACTTGAATTTGAAAATGTTTTCTAGTTCTGACCTCACAGCCCGCAAACGACCTTTGGAGCCCCAGGGAACAAGCCCAGCTCTTTCATGGCTCTGTCACTGCACCTTCTAGTCCTCCTGTGGAAGCGGCGTGTACCTGTTTTTATACCTGGTAAGCTCCCCCTTCTCCCTCAGGGTCTAGATTAAAAAGCCACTTTATCTGTAAAGTCTTTCCTGATTTTCCCTGCCTGAGTTACTGTCTCCTCTTCCCTTCCGCAGACGGACAGGGCTCGATGGCAGGCACCATGTCCTTTTGACAGAGTGTGTCTGAGGACTTATGCACATCTTCCGGGGGTCTTGTCGAAGTGCAGCTTCTGATTCAGCAGCTCTGAGAGAGGGGCTGAGATTCCACAGTTTTTAACAAGGGTCCAAGATGCTGCCGACGCGGCTTGTTTGAGAGCCATACCTCAAGGAACGTGGCTTTCTTATCGATGAGCCCCAGCGTTTGGCACGCAGCTGGCCTTCTGTCCAGTTTCGCTGACTGTTGAAGGAGTGGTATCGGATGTCCTTCCCCTGCGACTTTCTCAGCGGGGTAGCGAGTCTCTGAAAAGCACGCACGCGCAAATGCAGTGCGTGAGATCGTGTTTTGCGGCTTGTTCGAATCAATCATGTTCATCTGTTTGGACTGAGACCCCTCCATATCTTTTTAAAAATAGTAAAAATAGCCACGATTTCCTGGGTGTTTCCATACTATTTGCTAAGCTCTCCTCCAGGCCTCAGTTAACTCATTTCATTCGTAATTACAATGATTAGCTCAGAGCAGCCCCAGGAGAGAATGTACCGGTTAAAATAATGCCCCGGCACCGCCCCCTCCCCAATAAATACAAGACAGCTCCAGCCCCCTAGCGAATTCACTGTGTGTTCCCGTACAACCCTTCGTGGGGTTCCCCTGGGTGATGGCTCTTCTCCAAGCACTGACTTGGGGACCCGGTCTGCTTCCATCTTGGGGCCCTACCTTCTTCAAAATGTGCTTGGCTGCATCACATTGATGAACACACTAGCCTGTGGGGCCGTGGGAGTGCCACGATCGCTCCTTCTCTTCTGCCTTTGGCCATTACTCAAGCACATGGCCATACTTAACTAAGAAGGAGGCTGGGGCGGATGGGCAGCTGGCAGCCCAAGAAAAAGAGGAATTTGGGGTGACTACAGTCTGAGTGTGACTTACCTAAATACCTGGATTTGTTTATTCCTTTCCCACTGATGTCCAAGGATACAGTAGCAAGTCCTGTATGTTGTCAGGCAGACAGGAAACCCAGGGAGCGATGCAGGTGGATGGGGAGGGAAAGCGCGGGATATACTTATGCTGGGAAGTGGCCGTGGCCGTGGGGCTGTGCGACTTTCCTGTGGGGTGTGTTGAGTGCCGCAGGAGGAGAGCAGGGATCTGTGGGGACCAGGTCAGGTCTTGGGTCAGAAATCTTAGCGGGGACAACACTTACAGTGAGAGGGCACCGCCTTGTTTTGGGGAGATTTATCCCGGGGTCCCGGGACAGACGGTGAGGGTGGCTGGGGGTGCACATCCCTTCTCTGCTGAATTCCAACTTGGCTCCTCGTGTTCCATGGGATGTTTGCCTCCCGAAGACGCTGGATGAACCTTTCTGAGACCTGAATCCGCTAACGTCCCATCTGGCTGGTCTCTGTGGGCTCCGCCTGCAGCCCACTCATGCCACTGCCCTGAAGTCACGGTGTGCCGCCTGTGGTTCCTGCGTGCACGGTGCGTCATGGCCTCTGAGCCTTTGCTTTGCGTGCTCCTCTGGCTGCCACGCACCCGTCAGCCCCCTCCGTGGTCTTTCACCCACTGCTGTTGCCACCGGCCTCGCCTCAACACGGTTTGCTGATTCCCATTGGCCCCGAACAGTAGCAGGTGCAGTGTCTGACCTGGGCGTAGATGCCGCTTTAGATCTTACTTCCCGTGGGGTGCATGTCGCTGGCGTCGGGCTTCCTCTTCTGTGAACCCACGCTACCGTGGGCGCGGTCTTCCTGGGACCCGATCATGCCGCAGTGGGCTTCTGCTCACTCAGTGTCTCCCTCCAGTCTACTGTGATCTCGTCCAAAGCAGACCCTGTGTCCTGCCCACTGTCGAATTCTTACACCTACAGTACTGTGTGGCACAGAGCAAGTGGCAAAAATTGCCGGGGATTCTTGCGAATCTGCAGTTCGTAAGCACCCAGGTCTTAGCCCTCGTGGCAGCCGTGGGGATGGAGTGTGAGGGCCCTGGAGAGAGGGTGCTGGGTCTCACTGGGGACTTAGACCGAGCTCTGCTTGACAAGGAGCCTGGAGCCACAGGTTTGCAGTGTAGCAGGGACTCAACAGGTTCATCCTGCAGGGTAAGCCAGGCAGGGCTTAGGGAGACTGACAAACCTTGAGCAAGTGTGTCCTGTGAGGGAAGAACTGCTACCCACCGCTGCGATTTGTTATTGAAATCAAGCACCTTTTCCTTAAGTGGAACTTGGCTCCTTTATGAGACTTGGTATTGTATTAAATATGAACTCGGTGCGGATCCCGGAGTTAGGAAGCAGGTGCCAGAGGATGGTCACCAAAACATTTACAGGAAAAAAAAAAGACTATAAAATCGAAACTTATTTTGTTTCATAGCCAGAAAAAAAAAAGATTTATAATTGATAAAATATCTCTTGCATTTTCCAGTTCCAGGAAGAGTTCTAGCCCGTCCTTTTTACTTCAGAGTAGCAGGAATTTATGGGGCTAAAGCACCGTCTTTCAAGGGCCCTGGTAACTGCTGCTCTCGTTCAGCCGGTGATTTGATTTTAGAAATTCAGAATCCAGCACTAAAATCCCCATAGTATCAGCGGGAGCTCTTGGTAAGAAATCTTGCCCAAGAATCCACTAACGCATGAGCTAAATGCCAGTGAGGGAATAGAACTGAGAACACAGGAGACACAGGGCTTCACAAGAAGGAGACGCGCGCCCTCCCTGCCTCCCTGCTGTGGAATGTGACACCACGTACCTGTACGTGCGCGTAAACACGTCACACGCATCCCGTCTCCAAGATGCCATGGTCGCATGTGGTGCGGGGCAGGACTCTGGAGCCACACCCCCCAGGGTTGGCATCCTGGCTCTGCTACTTACCAACGTATGACTTGGGTGAGTTATTTGAGCTTTTCTGTGCCTCAGTTTTTTATCCTACAAAATGGGAATGATAGTATACTTCCGTGTGGCAAATATTGGCAACCTGTTCCCCTAAACAGTTAACCCTTTTCCTGAGACAGGCAACAAGACAGCATTTCTAGCTTCCCTTGTAGGTGGCCTTGAGATGTGAGTAATAGCCAATTACAAACAAACAAACAAACAAACAAAAAACAAAGAATAGAAAGGATTGGCTCCACTGGAGTGGTCCCACATGCTAATTGCTTTGCTATTCATGGGATGCCTGGAAGTCACGTTTTGAAGAAGGCAGGGCACTTAGATGTTAGGAGCCTGGGTCCCTGACTCAGTGCTTTCAGGAGAGCCCCCCCCCCACAACATCCGGGGGAACCCCTGATAAGGGTTACGGGAGCATGCAGCGACTTCGCTGTGGTGTTTGGGTTGTTTTATCTTCATGGGTTGGTTTGTTACAGGATTAGTTTAAGCAAAACACTCCCTCTTGGGGCTATGCTGTGGATGGAATGAGTTAATCTCTGCTCATTGCTTACAGGAGGGCCTAGCAAATAGGATACCAGCACCTAGGAAATGTTGGGTATTAGTATTTTTATAATATATATTTTTATCATTAGAGACATAGGGTTTTTTTGTTTTTACATTTTTTTAATCTTTATTTTTGAGAGAGAGAGACAGAGTGTGAGAGGAGGAGGGGCGGAGAGAGAGGGAGACACAGAATCCGAAGCAGACTCCAGGCTCCGGGCTGTCAGCACAGAGCCCCACGCTGGGGCTCGAACCCACAAACTGCAAGATCGAGACCTGAGCCGAAATCGGACGCTTCACGGACTGAGCCCCCCAGGCGCCCCCGAGATGTAGGGCTTTCTCGTGCCACAGCAGCTGGAGAAACCTAAAACAAGGGCAAAACACAATACAGGAGCTGTGCTGTGCGTGGCCTCGACACTGTCTGTATTCACAGCCTGCTGCTTGGAAATGCCCCAGAGGTGCCCGGTGTCTGAAACACTGGAATGTCCCTCTCTAGGGACGTCCCTCTCCAGGGACGTCCCTCTCCAGGGCTGGCTTATATTTGTATAATTTTATTATTTTTTTTAAGTTTTATTTATTTATTTATTTTTAAATGTTTTTTTTTTCTAATTTATCTTTGAGAACGGGCAGGGGCAGAGAGAGGGGGGACTGGAGGATCTAACAGAAGAATGCAGTTGATGAAACCAAGTGTTCAGCACACCCCCAGTGAACCTCATTGTTTGTGTGCGTGTGTGTGTGCATGTGTGTGCGTGTGTGTGTGATATTGCTTCCAGTTCCCACCAGGATCGATGCCTTTCCTTAGGCAGCTCTGAATAAGGAAGCCACAGCCATTAAGGATTAGCCCATAAATTGGGTTGGGGCATTGCTACCCTTCCGGCGCGGGGAGGCGAGTCTAACGCGTGTAGTCAAGGCAGAGTCTGGAGCCAGGCGGCCTTGCCTTCCGCCGGTGACCCCGCCTGCTGGCTGTGCGGGCTGGGCACATCAGCGTCCCCTGAGCCCCCCTCTGCTTCTGAGCTCTGAGAGGGACGAAAGCCACTTCGTCGGGTGGACGGGTGAGAAGACGTTCAAGGAGCACCTGCAGCAGTGGCCGACGCAGCGCAGAGGTCGGTCGGTCAGTGCGGACACGGGGCCCCTCGCCTTCCCTCGGCCTTCGCTGTCCACATGGCGGCGCCCTCTCCTTCCCTAAGCTCCCCCCTCTCCTGCTCCCACCTCGGCCTCAGACACCCTCAGCGGCCACGGATTGCACACGTGAAGGACGTGACTCCACACTCCGTCTTCAAAGTCAATGTGCAAGTCCTGCCGCGCAGCGAAGGCTTAACGTGGCTTTTCCCGACCGCACAGGCGTGGAAGTTTGAACTTCCCCATGCGAAGCGCACAAGAAAAAGATCGCCGTGAGCCGAAGGAAGCTTCCCGTTCCCAGGCCCCCTTGGCTTGGTTTCCCAGAACGCCTCCACCGTCCTTTCCGTTTCATTTCGTTTTTGCCCCGCGTGAGCTCGCTCGCTGCCTTGAAGCCCCGGGTCTCAGGCTGCTTTCTCACCGGCAGGGCGCTTGAACCTTGACCAGGCGCGCGTTCAACAGCATCGTGTCGAGGAAGGATTGTTTTCAAGTACAGCTTCGCCTGCCAGCGGATTTTCCTTGTACCTGGAAGACAAACAGGGCAGTGTGACAGGGGATTAACTGAGCCCCTGGGGTCTGGAGAGGGACGTTCCAGTGTTTCAGACACCGGGCACTTCTGGGGCATTTCCAAGCAGCAGGCTGTGAATACAGACAATGTCGAGGCCACGCGCAGCACAGCTCCCGGGCCCGTGTTTTGCCCTTGTTTTAGGTTTCTCCAGCTGCTGTGGCAGAAATGTGGGGTTGGCTTATATTTGTACAATTTTTTTAAATTTGTATTTATTTTTAAATGTTTTTTGTTTTTTAATTTGTTTTTGAGAGTGGGGAGGGGCGGGGCGGGGGAGAATAGAGGATCCAAAGCAGGCCCTGCGCTGTCAGCAGTGAGCCACCCGAGGCGGGGCTCCAGCTCACAAACCGTGAGATCCTGACCTGAGCTCAAGTCAGATGTTCACCCTACTGAGCCACCCAGGTGGCCCTGGGACCGGTTTATATTTGTAAAAACTGCACTTGCCAAGAAAGTGAAGAGAGCATTCCCGAAATGCCTGTGGTGGAGGCAGGTGATCGTTGACGGCCCCTGTCACCTTATAGTTGCCGACTCTCCCGCCTCTTAGTGAGTGGCACGGAATGAGCACTGTCCCTCTGTGTGCCCAGGGTGCACCCCAATGCCAGGCACGGAGGGGGCCCACAGAAGATTATGAACAGATGGCAAGTTAGGGGATAATGCAGGAGCTTGTACTCAACTGAGGCTCAGGGACAAAACAGAGCATCAGGCCAGACAGAAACATCTGATAGTGAGAAGTCACAGCAAGGGTGCCTGGGCCACTCACTCGGTTTAGCATCCAACTCTTGACTTTGGCTCCGGTCATGATCTTACAGTTCGTGGGTTCGAGCCCCATGTCGGGCTCTGCGCTGACAGCGTGGAGCCCGCTTGGGATTCTGTCTCTCCTTCTCTCTGCCCGTCCCCCCCCCCCTTGCACTCTCTCAAAATAAATAAGTAAACATTAAAATAGTAAGATGTCACAAAATAAAACCGATGATGCAAGTTTATTGGCAAAAGTTGTAGTCAAAAACTAATTGTGATTTTTTTTCTCTTTTCCTGATGTTTCTGATGCCTTTTGACATTGTGACCACTTACGAACCTGCAAGAATTTTCCTTTACTATAGTGTTAGTCTTGTGGTGTGCTTATAAATGACCAAAACTTAGAAATGTTATATTCTTTTAGTTGAACAAATGGTAACTATGTTTTTATAAAACCGTGCAATAGAACTACAATCAATAAGTTGTAATTATTGTCTGATTAAGCTTTTCTTTAAATCAACAAGGCAAGCATGCTCACGTTAGGTGCTCGGTAAATCACCCTTCTGATTACCGAAGTGGAAAAATAATGATTTCATGTCCCCTGTCCTGTTTTTTTTTTTTTCCTTAAGAGATGGGAGCAGAGGATGATGAGTGAGTTATAAATTTAAGATACGCATATGTTCTAAACATTTAGAAAATTTGAGAATTGAGTCTTGTATTATGACAATACATAATGGTAATATCTCATGTGTTGAACACATATCCTGTATTTTACTGACATTGTGCACTGGTCCTGTGGGTTAGACACTATTGTCTTCATTTTACACATGAGATCACTAAGGTTTGGTCCCCATTTGCCCAAGACCACACAGAAATCGAGATGCAGAGCCAAAAGGCGGGATGCAACCCCATTTGATTCCAAAGGCCGATTTCCTGACTATGATGGATGGAAAGTACAGGATGTAGAGATTGGCCTTCCAATGGCCTTTTTGCGGGGGGAGGGGGAGCTTTTGGAAAATGATTTACCTAATTATCTTTATCTGCAATGGTCATGCCAAGTTATCCTGCTGGACGAGCTTCTACTAATTTTTCCAGTTGGCGGCATTCCCAACTTTTAAGAAATGACTCAAAATCCCCCTCCTCCTCTGTGAGCCTTTCTGATCCCTAGGTGGATCCAGACGGGCTGACCCTCTCTGCTCCCAGGCACACAGCCACGTACACTGTCCATCTCCCCGTGGTCCCTGTGGCCATGTGCTAAGTTCTAGCCTGCTTGTCAGTTTCAGGCCTGCACTGCGACAGCCCCCAGCCAGGGGACCCGGAGGGAAGCAGAGTGGCGAGGCGGCCGGCACCTGGGTCCTCACTGCCTGGAACACACACTTCCCTGCCTGCCCCCCAACTCCCGGCTGGATTTTGAGTGGGCAGTAAAAGCCTTCTATCATGTTGAGCTGTCAAGGTTGTTTGTTAAAGCACGTAGCAAATCTTGATGAAGGGGGTTAATTTTATTCTTATTTATTTCTTTATACCCTCTAATCATAATAGATTGCTGGCGGAGAGTACATGCTTAACATATTACGTTTATTTACTTATTTATTTTTAAGTTTATTTATTTTGAAAGAGAGAGAGAGAGAGAGCGTGCGCATGTAGGGGAGGCGCAGAGAGAGAAAGAGACAATCCCGAGCAGACTCCACACCGTCAGCATGGAGCCGGACGCAGGGCTCGAACTCACGCACCGTGAGATCATGACTTGAGCCGAAATCAAGAGTCAGATGCTTGACCAGCTGAGCCACCCAGACTCCATATGTATATTTATTTTTAAAGTAATGTGTGGAGTGTTGAGAATATTTAGCAACTAATGAAAACTAGGAAGAAGAGAAATGAGTACAATTATTCTTCATATGTTGGTGTATTTCCTTTTAGCTCTTTCTGTTGTTTTTTGAGGATTTTTTTCCCCTCCAACATGATTGATATCTTACTGAATTCATGATTTTGTGTCTCTACTTTTTCTACTTTACCAAATAGCATAATCCACATGTTTTCCACCGTGTTAAAAATTCTTCATAACAACAGCTGCTCGCCATTCACATTCTCTGGATGTGCCGTGACTTATTTAACCTTCCCATTATCACTGATGGTTTAGTTATTTCTCTGTATTCACAATTAAAAAAAATAATGCAGTGACAATATCTTCATCTGTAAATGCTCTTTCTGTAAAGAAATCACTGAAAAAAATTTTTATGCTTATTTTTGAGAGAGAGAGAGAAGTAGAGGATGAGTGGGGAAGGGGCAGAGAGAGAGGGAGACACAGAATCCAAAGCAGCTCCAGGCTCCAAGCTGTCAGCACAGAGTCCAACGTGGGGCTCAAACCCACGAACCATGAGGTCAGGACCTGAGCCAAAGTCTGATGCTTAATGGACTGAGCCACCCAGTTGCCCCAATAAATCACTTTTCAATTAACCAGATTACTCGTTCTTAGAGACATACCTGTTTTTCTTTCAGCTCTGCTACAAACATTCTGGAAAGAGTTCCCTGTCTGAGCAGAGGGTCAAGCAGGGGCTACGTGAGCACCTAGCATCCCGTGCATGGAATCAAAGGTAGGACCAGCTGACTTCAAAGGTTCCCGACGATTTCCGTGATTGTAGCACAGACCAAATTTTCTGTGAATTAAACTCTCTCTTAAGAACATCCTAAGTCCTCTCCAGGTGGAGGTAACTATGTTGGCAAAAGCCCAGATGTAGGCAAGTACAAATTTGGTTGGGCTACTTAAGAAAATTACTTTTCAAGTAGGTAAGATGTTAACCTGGCTCCGTGTTCAAAAGATAGAAAAAAACAACAGTAAAAATTCTCTTTATAACTCGTGCTCTTACTCAGTGTATTTTCCAAGAGACAAGCAACAATTTAAGTACCTTGTGTATCTTTTCAAATAATTTATTTTGTACATCTACTGGAAAACACACAGATCCTTTTTCTCTTTACTGCTTTACTCTTTACTTCTCTTTACTATTTTACCATTTTACAAATGGTAGCATGTTGTAAACATTGCTCTGAAACTTGCCATTTTATGCGCTGGTATATCTTGGTGGATGTTCCGCAGAAGTGCCCTGTTCTGTAGTTTCTCTGTGGTCTATTGTGTGGCCATACCACCTTGTAACTAATAATCCTCTATGATGATTTCCGAACAATCTTTGTTTCCAAGGTACAAACAAAGTGCGATAGCCATAGGTAATTTTACAATAGTCATAGGCAAGTTTGCACACATGGGCAGGGCTTGATTGGGATCAACTGGGCTTGGTCCAGTACCTGCAGTCAGCTGATAGGTTGGCTTGGGTCTGGCTAGTCTAGGGTGCATCTAGGATGCCCTCACATCTCTGGTGCTTGGATGGCTGTTGACCAGAGAGACAATGGTCTATGTGCCTGTCCTCCTCTGGCGTGCTGGCTTGGGCTTATTATATGGCGATGGCAAGGTTCAGAGAGAGAAGAATCCTGCAATGCCTCTTGAGGTCTAATCTCAAAACTGCCATGCCACTGCCTTCTGTTAGCCAAAGACCATCACAAAAGCAGCCGAAATCCATCGCTACTGATAATCACGTGAGGGGAGTCACATCACATACCTGCAATATCACTTTAAATAGGTCATCCGTTTACCTGGTGCAATGTTAAGGGCATGGAGAAGCAGAGAGGAGACTGAAGTCTTGCAGGCCTTTTGTCTCAAGCTACTGCAGTGCGGAAGCACACGTAGAGTTTCGATAGCCTTTGCAAAATAGACTTAAAGGTTTACCAGTTGACCCGACTACGGGGACTGTCTGAGGGTCTCTCTTCACCATAGCTTCACCCACAGAGCATGTTAGCAAATCTTCGGATTTTTGCCAGTTTGGGAGTTGAGAATATAACCTTGGCTTGGATTTTAGTTTCTACTATTTTCAATGATGCTGATTTGTATTTCTTGCTCTCTGAATTATTTGCTCAGATTCATGTATTTAGTAGCTCTAAGTAGCATAGAGTTTGGGGGCTGAGGGAAGGAAAGAAGTGGGGGATGCAGTGGGAAGGGAAAAAAAAGCCAGAAAGATGGGGTCACACCGTGGGCACTTGTCATCGCCGTGTTAAGAAATCTGGACTCTGTACTACAAAGTAAAGAAGAAACTGTGAGTTTGAAGCCACAGGAGTGATGCCGTCCGAGCTGAGCCGTGTCCTGGGGAAATCCCTCCTTCCGGGGGGTGAAGGAGGTTGGGCAGTGGAAGGTAGCCAAGGGTGACCATGGCCGTGATCCCAGTGATGGGCGTGGCCAGGGGAGAGCTCATGCCACAGGCCATGAGATGCAGTGGAACAGGTGGCTTCGAGGGGAGGACGGGGAGCTCACTCTTGTCCATGCCAAGCTCAGTGGACCAGGTGCCTCTCCCTAGAGGTCTCCGCACGCCATTTCCTGTTAGAGACTGGTGCTCAAGAGCAAGGTCAGCACAAGAACTGAAACCTCGACAGTCATCCGTATAAAGTGGTAACATTACCGGAGAGGTGTCCCGTGACTCAAGAGCCAAGGACAGAGGCTGAGGAAAGACATTTTTTAAGGTGGGGGCATACGAGAGGAAACGACGAACGAAGGCTGCAAAGCAGCCGTCACGACGGCTCAGCCTCCTGGCCGCTGTAAAACTCAGCGGTTGTCTGGACAATAACGATGCATCAGGCAGTCCCACATGTGGTCTGACTTGCACGGAGCTTTGCTGCGGAGCGAGCCGCTCCTTGCTTCCAGATTTTCCTAGTGGCCTGGCTGCAGCCTCTCTCGTTCCCGCCGGCAGCTCTGGTGGCATATGTTGTGTGGGTCAGCAGTTTCCCCCGCGTGCGCTCAATGTGAAGACAGAGCAGCTCGCAGAGTAGTTCAATTGCGGTGAGCACAGCCCCGCGGCCGCTGGGCCGATTGTCCTCCAGCACCGTATTGTGGGCGAATTTGTCTTTCTTTCTATCTGCTATTAAGTTGGGCTCACGGGGAACGCTGACAAAATGGGCTCCAAAGTGAATGTGACACCAGCAACATGTCCGGAGTTTGCATCTACTCAGTAGGGTTGGAGGCCCTGCTTGAACTGATTGAGAACGCTGAGTCAGCCACCCCGTCCTTCCCAACCTCCCAGGGGATGCAATATTCCGTTTTGGTTTGGTCTGTGTTTAATCGGTAACAATAAGAGACCCAGTCGACAGGGATGGGCACGCTGCTCTCTGTCACTGGAGAATTTAGTCGCACCGACGTGCTTGGGTTTGGTAAATGGGTCTAAGGTGGTGAACGAATTGATTAACCATTGGAACTACTGGGTTTTCCACATACGAAACAACTTGAGTAAATCACAACTCAACTTTTAATCCATTGAAAACCGAATGGCTCTTAAGGAAAGGGAAGGGGGACAGAGTGGAAAACCTGTCAAGCATGCCTGATGTAAAAGTTGAAGCATATTTGAAAATTCCCCATGCAGAGTTGATAGGGCAATTTAAATACGAGAGGGGACGGGTGGAGAAAAAGACATACCTGTGGGTAATTCTTGGGAAACCTGGAAGTAAACGCTGGGTAGCTACTTGGCACACTTTTCTGACCATTTGGACTCGAAAAGCAGATGGCTGGCACATGGGGTGTTTGCGCTAAACTTAATAAGTTCCACTCAGTATGGTGACAATTTTATAAGGGTGAGTCTGCTGAGAAGCCATAAGATGTTGGGACCTTAAGAGCCCTCTCTACCTGGAAGAGGACAAACAAAACAAAACAAAACAAAACAAAAAACCCACACACACACAAAAAACCTAGCTGTGAAAGGCAAGCTTGAACAAGTTCCTAGGGAGCGACTTTGGGCTTTCTGAATCCTAATCCTGAGTCTGGGTAGGATCCAGTCCCCAGTGGTTCTCAAAATGTGGTCTCTGGACCAGCTGCAGGAGCGAGGAGGGACTTGGAGGCTGGAGGGGAGTTAGGTAGGGGGGTGGGCTGGATGGGTGATGGGCATTAAGGAGGGCACTTGGGATGAGCACTGGGTGTGTATGTAAGTGACGAGTCACTGAGTTCTACTCCTGAAACCAACACTACACTGTATGTTAACTAACTTGAATTTAAACAATAAATAAATAAATAAATGAATGAATGAATGAATGAATGAAATACAAATTCTCAGGCTCCACCCCAGTTGCTACTGAATCAGAAACTTTGCCCCAGGGGTCCAGCTCTCTGTGTTTTAACGAGCCCTCCAGGGGATTCTGATGTCAATACAATTTGAGATCTACTGTTGATTGAGAAAATACTTCCTTCTCTTGGAACAAACCTTGGTTTCTTTCTTTCTTTCTTTTTTTAGGCTTTAGGTATATTTCAACGTTGCAGAGAGCACATGTGCTCTCAGGCCAAATCTATATTAATTAAACCTGACACGCATCACTGCTAATCTCTGGGTTTCAACAAAGCTGGGTTTTTTCCCCCCTTCATTGTTCAATAGGCGACGTTTCCAAATGAGAAAATGTATTCTTTGCAGCTAAAATACTGTCAGCCAAGAAATGGTAGCACAAAAGTTTCAAAACGCAGAAGTGCACTGGTTGAGTAGCATGTCAAGTTTTTCTTTCTCTGCCCCCTTACAGATAAGTGGTAGATAGTATTCACTGTAATTGCTACCCACTCCGTTACAAACGCCTAGAAGCGTCAGAGCCTTAGTAAGACTGGAAGGGTATGGTCCGTCTTAAACTCTGCTGTAGGTGAAGGTCATGTTCTGGGGATCTGAAGGAGAGGGCAATTTGGTGACATGTGCCTCTAAAACTCTTATCAGTGCCCAGCTGATGCATATATCCTGTTTCTCAGGAGGATGTTTTTAAAGTACCCTTCTGTAAATGTTTTAAAGTGGAATACATGTTTAGTGAAGACAACTTTATATGCATACTTATTGTGGTTTCTTATACCAACAAGTCATAGAGTATATTGTGGGGATCATTAAAAAAATCTCCTAGGTGGATTGCAGGTGGGTCTAAAATTCAGTTAGCACTAGTAATGAAATATTTCTTTTTCTTCTTTTAGGAATAGAAAATTTAATATGTAATCCGTTATTCTAAATCAAGAAATTCTATAGTACTCTGCACCACGTTCTCATGCTTGAAGTTGGTCCAGTTTTCGGATGCTGGGCATTCATATATTGGATGTATGCATCCTTAACCTATGTAAGGACACTTGTCCTTTGTTTAAGGTTTAATAGGATTTCCCCAGTGGACTTTGTTTAGGCAAAATCTAAAGGGCCTAAGCCCTGGGAGGCTATGGGTAGATGTAATCAATAGCCTTAATCTCTGTCCTGGGAAAAGTACTGAAGGAGTCACTGGTGGAAACTTCTGGAAAGGTGCCTACACATTCCTTGCAGAGGCCACACTGGGATGGTGAAGACATTGAAACAAGCAGCTTCAACACAGGCAGAGGCCATTGGAGTTTTCCACCTTTGGGCACAGAGATGAAAGTATTTCTGATGATATATCTGAGTAATGTTTAAGTATAACATTAATAGGGAATAAAAGGCTGTGTGACACCTTCAGATGGTTTTTGCTTCTTGGTGATCTGAAAGGTTTACCTCATTTATTTAAAACATTCAATATGGTCTAGCCAGGGCTGGGAGTTACAAACTCTAAAAGCTAGAGGGAGCCTAGAAACAAGCGATTTTTTTTTTCTCTCTTGACATTTGGAGATGCAGAGGAGAAAGATCTTGCTCAGAATTGCCTGCCTTTCGGCTCATTAACACCAGATCCCCCCTTAGATCCCATCTTAGCTTGTCTCTGACATGATGTTTCTATTTTAGTTTCTACCTTACCTCGAAATGATGGAACATATGCAGAGATGTATATTCTCTATGAACTCGACTGTCTTTTATGTGGCCAGTCATCCAAGCCTTGCATACTGACCCTACCACTCCTGCATTGTTTCATTCTGTCTCAGTCACTTTGAGTTGTTATAAAAAAAATGCCACAGACTGAGTGGCTTGAGCAACCAACATCTATTTTTCATAGATCTAGAGGCCAGAAGGCCAAGATCAGGTCAAGGGCTCTCTTTCTGTCTTATAGATGACCACCTTCCTGTTGTGAGTCCCCTCATGGTGGAGAGAGAGATCATTTGTTCTCTTAAGTGTGCTAATCCCATTCATGGGGGTTCCACTCTCATGACCTAATTACCTCCCAGAGTTCCTACCTCCTAACACCATCACACTGGGGATTAGGGCTTCAACACATGGATTCTGGGGGGGCACAATCATTCAGTCCATAGCATATCCACGGTGACATCACTCGTATTTGCAGCAGAACCGAGCAGATCTATGCAACTCCAGCATTAGGTTTTATTTGAGATTCCTGCACAGACCACTTTTTTTTTTAATTTTAAATGTTTGAATTAGATTGAAGAAGATCCAGGTTATTTATGATAGGTGTCAACAGGAGATTCAAGAAGATGCCAATGGCCGATGGAAGAAGGAGATCAGCAGTTATGGTGGGTGGTCACTAAGGTCGATCACCTGCTCTCTCCCCTCAGTCAGCACAAGCTCAAGGGCTGAGGAGCCTTCTTCTAGTCCAAACAAAAGCAAAACAAGGGCCATTAGCCTCCTGCATGGAAAACCTCAGGCTTTTTAGGAACTAGAAGTTGGAACATGCTTCATATAATTTCAATTTAACAAATATTAAGCATTCACTGTATGCCTGGCACTGTGTGAATCCCCGTGGGGCATAGAAATAAATATGGCCATGCCTCCAGCCCCAAGGAGCTTACAGTTTTGGGACCAAAACGGGAACAGACATTATTGAAATACAAAGGAAGAATAAGGTAATTTTCCTCATAGACTTTTTAAAAACATCAAAATATTATAGTGCGAAGAAAGTCAAAGTGCATTTCAGAATCATAGGGACTCCAGATCAATTTCTGAATTTGCCAATTACTATCTGTAAGAACTTGGGTGAGGTCATTTAACATTTCAGCTCCTTTTGGCTCCCTGTAAACACTGCCACAGGATTGTTGTAAAGAAAAAATGTCTCATATGTAGAGTCCCTGATATGTTAGCACACCTGAGAATTGGGAGACCGGAGATTTGATGGACACAGGGGTGAGGTCAGAGAGGGGCTTCCTTCATCACTTTGTCCTTGGGGATGAACAGAGTCTATGAAGAATGATAGAGAAGGAGAGCAGAGAAGCCGTCAAAACATAAATGAGAAACGGTGGCTGGAGCACTGAATGTGGTAGGTGAGGGTATTTTAGAAACATCTGGAAAGCAGATAGAAAAGTTGGAGCTCTAGATTATTCGACAAAGGGAGGCTATGGAGTGGAGGTCAGAGAGATGCCAGAAAATGATGGACGTTTCGTATGATAAGGGGGATGGGACGGGCACCCCATGGATTCCATCTCCGGGCTCCTTTGGGTTTCAGTGTTGTTGTAGAAGACACGTCTAGGTCCCATGTGGAGAACGTGCAAGCTTGCGAGAAGGACCCCAAGGGTGACTTCAAGGCACATCCCTTCTCCAGCCGTGGGCAGTGATGGTCCTGGACTGTGTCGTTCCCAGGTTGGTGAACAGTGTGATCAGCCGACCCGATGTCCCTGGCCTAGAGGATGTGGTGCAGCGAGTATAACCACTTGTCATTGAACTTAATGCCTGTCATGCTTCCCGTGTACAACCAGATGGGTGCCGGGGGTGGATCGTGTGAGGGAGGAGTCACATGGACGGTGGCGTGGGAGGGAGTAGCGTCAGATTGGAGCACAGGGGTCATACGTTGTAGATGGGGGGTGCGCTTGACTGACCGTTCAGTCGAGAGAGATATGTGAAATGCTGATGAGCTAGCATGGTAGAGGGCTGGAGCACAGGTCACCTGATTTCTCATCTGAGCTTCTCACTCCAAGTGGCCTCTTACTAGTAGAAACGCAGTACACGCACATATGCATTCATGTTCTGTGTCCATTTGATAACTGTATTCGTTTTATAAGATCCCATGAACACGCCTCTTCCTCTGAAGCATTATAAGGACTTTTCTGGATGGAGTAAATCACTTGGTCCTATGTGCCCGTATAGGACTTGGCCCCTAACTTGATGGTGCAGCTTAATTGCATGTTTTTCTGACTGGCGAGACTGAGAATTTATTTCTTATGGATCCTGAATTCTTAACCTCTCATCTCCCCAGGACCTAGCTGGGGATAGTTGCTTGTTAAAGAGATGTTCGTTAAGTGAGGAATGAGTCTGTGAATAAATGAATGCATATAAGGCACATCATCACGAAACTCTTTATCTAAGGATCGTACAATAATCCTAAGCACGTCTATAGAAACAGTTTTCCTATGTAACATGAAATATATTAGTCTAAACTCTATATCATGGGGTTGAATTTTAACATTGAATTACCCTGTGATATTTATGGATCTGAGACAGTTGTGACATTTTTATTGTTCCAACGTCATGTTCTATGCAGATTGAAGGGACTTTCTGACTTTGTAATAGTAATGCTAGAAAAGATATATCTGAACAGAGGTGGAATCGAATAGGAATTTTAGAATTAGTGAGATTTTTTGGAAATAACTTTATGGCAGAGCAACCTTCTTTACTATCAAATCAGGCCACCCTTGCCTTAGGGGCTGTAAAACACAAACCAGCAGCAAAGGCCATGCAGATTCAGTCTGGAACATGGGTTGGTTAAGTTAGTTACGGTTTTATGAGGTGACGCAAATGTAAAAGCAGAGAGGAAGCCCTGGGAATGAATGATCATGTTTTTGCCTTTAAAAAGATCATTGGTTCACATTTTGAAATTGGCTGCAGTCAG
Organism: Acinonyx jubatus; assembly: GCF_027475565.1. Taxonomy (NCBI): domain Eukaryota; kingdom Metazoa; phylum Chordata; class Mammalia; order Carnivora; family Felidae; genus Acinonyx; species Acinonyx jubatus. The sequence goes on along the minus strand of NC_069382.1, from coordinate 5,412,044 downwards.
AAGTCGTTTCACAATCAGAGCCAGAAGAAAGACGCTGATGTGCAGGCAGAGGAGAACATTCTGATGGAATTGTCACCATGTCTGCTTGTGGGAACATAACCAAGTGCGAAAGGAATCTGTTCATCTGATTGTCACCTCAGTTGATTTATTCCCGTTGGTCGCACCGCATGCAACTGAAGTTTAACTTAAATTAGGATTCCAGGTTGTTTCTTTAAAAGGCTTGAAAATGATACACTTTGATGCAGCGCCGAACGAAAAGTTATTGTGCATTCAAAAGAGCAAAAACTATAGACTTTTGGGATATAACAAGCAAATATTTCTTGGTGGAAGAGTGACTCACTTTAAAAATTTATTGTAAAGTGACAATCAATTGATGTGCAGATCCTTTTCCCAAAGTCAAGGCATTCACAATTTAATACGACTTTCTCATCTTGGACATACGTGGATAAGTTTTGTCTGTCACCCACCAGGCGATGCAAATTAAGGCATTCAGAAATGTCACATCTTTGAGTCTAGATAATAGGATGCCAGAACCAGGAGACGCTGATGGAACTATCTCAAGGGTAGTGGAGAGCCGTCACTCCGTTAGCAAATGTGTCAGAAATTCCAGCTCACTTTCAAAGGAAGCCATTTAGCATCGAGGGCTATGTAATTCACTCAGGGGGTGGGTGTGCCAGGCTGAATTATGGCCTCCAGGCTGCCCAGGTCTGAACCCCTGAGACCTGGGGCTGTTACTTTATATGGAAAAAGAGTCTTTGTGGATGTGATCAGAGTGAGGATCTCAAGGTGGGGTGACTTCACCAATGCAACCTGTGCTCCACTAAACATTTAGCTTACACGTGGGATGTTGGCCAGAGAGGAAGTGCCAGTGTGACATTTGCTTGGTGTCCTGTATGGCCCAGCTCATCCCTTAGCGTGGACCCTCACATTTCCAACCTTTCTCAGTTGTGGTCTTACCTTTTGGGGTCTGAGTTGAACTTCTCTTGGGTTACTCTAGTGCTGGCTTGAGGGTGTGGAGCACGCCCACTGGCCCAGCAGGGTGCCGGGCTTCCTTGGGAGCAGCCCAGAGGTGTCCTCAGGGCTTATCCGGAGCAGGAGCAGGGCGGAGGTCATCAGTAGTGACCTGGATTTTGGTAGTCACACGGTCTCTCTGAACCTCGGTTTGCGTTATAAGCAAGTTTATGCTAAAAGAGAGCAGGGAACTGACTTAGGTACTCTTTGAATGTGCTTTTCTTTGTTTCTTTCTTTTCAAATATATTTTTAAAAATGCTTATTTATTTATTTTTGAGAGAGAGAGAGAGAGCACAAGTGGGAGATGGGCAGAGAGAGGGGGGGACACAGAATCTGAAGCAGGCTGTAGGCTGTCAGGTGCAGAGCCCAACATGGGGCTCGAACCCACAAACTGCAGTATCATGACCTGAGCCAAAGTTGGACACTCAACCCACCGAGCCACCCAGGTGCTCCTTAATGTGCTTTTCAATTCCAACAGCTAGCATTCCAAGATGAAGTTAGGTTGGGCTTATTTTCCTTAAAGTTTTATAAACAAGTCTTGCTTTTGTTGGACTTTCCACTATGACCAGAACATCCACAGTGAGTCCAGAATCATTGTTACCAACACGTGCCTTTTGATAAAGGACCTTTTCAATTTATAATAGAGACCCAGTAACCCCGATGACCTTGGGGAGACACCAAACAGTCAACCGGCCTCCTACAGGGCTCGATCCTGGAAGCGTCTCTGTTGCTTTCACAATTGTTGAAAGCATCGCTGCTCACGTGTAATTCCATTATTTTATGTTGCCTTAATTTGATTCCCTACCATTTCTTCTTTCAGGAAATACTAGCTTCCTTTCCTGGTTCCCTGTAAATAGTATTATGTTAGGAAATGTTAATTGATGAGTGACCAGGTATGGGAATGAGGTGCGGGTTTCACACAGTAAAAGTGTGTCAGAATCCAGCGAGGAAGACAGAAACCACCGTACTTGAAACAAAGGAAATTGAATATAAAGGAACTGTTTACAGATGATGAAAGGCTGAGAAGCCAAATGGGGCCATGAAGTGACTTAGAGATTAGCGACAGCAGGAAGCCTGGGTCAGAGGGACAAAGCGAGGAGGTGTTGGCCCTGTGGCCCCTGGTGGGACTTGGGGTGGAAGCTGGAAATGGGCAGGTCTGTCGCAGGCTCAGTGGTGGCCGAGCCATGGAGCAAATGTTACTGCGGAACAGAATAGAGGACAGGTGCTTCTGCAAACCCAGCCAGACCCTGCTGAGGACTCAGCGAGGGAGACGTGGCTTGCGGGGCGCAGAGTGGGGAGAGGACCAGGATCAGGCGTGGAACACACACGTCTAGAACCCTCGACCACATGACCAAGTCACCCTGATCTGGAGGTCATGGTTTCTAATCTCAGTGACATGTGACAATTTTGGGAGTGGATAGCAAGGATGACTGAAGTTCCCAACTTCTTAGAAGAATTTTTACGGAGGGCAAAACTGGGACTTGAGGGGTCTGGCCCTACTCGAAAACCTAAGAGTGGCTTTTCAGGCCCAGTCACAGGCAGTTCCAGGGGTTTACCTGGCAGGCCTCTGGGTGGCCACCCTCCCAGCCAGGCTGGGTGCACAGTGTGTGCACTGAAGTTTCCAGGGAAGCAGCCAGCGAGGACTCAGGCTCTCGTGCGTGTCTGCACTCAGCCCAGGTGCCCTCATCCCTGGGTCTCTTTATTTGAGGACTTGATCTTCCCCAGGCTCTTGCTGGGTCATGGGGCAGAAGCTCACAGCTGTTTTGTCCACCCTGACCCCATTCTGGGTACTGTTCTACTCTAGGTGCTGTACTTCCCTGAGCCCTATGGTCCATGAAAGTGTCAGACCTTTTTGTTTGGGGTTCTGTCATCAGTGAGACAACCGCCATGTCTGCGAGGAGCCACCCGTCCCTCCACCGGTTCACCATTGCACACTGACATAGGTCTGGGGGAGGTGGCACTTTCTGCAGGGTTCGCCTCTTGGTTGTTACACCCTAAGAAGTGATTACAGGCTCGACTTTGCTCGTTTGCTTTCATTGGCTGCCCTGACACCCGGGGGCGCCGCACTCTGTCCGGCTCCGCTGAGGTCCAGACAAGAGTTCAATGACACATGCACGCGGAAAGTGACAGGGTTTCTGTCTAGAGCCCACACGCTTATGTGGGCACACAGTGTGGTTGAGTTACACATGTTATGTCAAAGGTTGAACCGAGTCTGTCTGCCTCTCAAGCCCAGAGTCCCAAATTGTGCTTCTGAGCCCATCTTACCATTTCCTGGGTTTTTGTTGTGTTCAGAGAAGGAACAGAATATATTTGGAATTCCGGGAGTATTGGGGGTTTACATGGTTGGTCACTAAGCGGATAGCTCAGTGTCTTGAATAGGAACGTGAGAGTAATGTCACAAGATGCCTGTCGTGCTATTGGTTGTAAGGATTTAATCTACTATTGGGGTGGGAGGGTGATCTCGTCTTTCCCCCTCAGCTGTTCCTGAGGTCTAGGAAGGCTGATTTCATAGAAAGAATCCCATTTTCTACTTCAGGTCATAACAATCCCTCTTTTTTCCTTATGTTAGAATTAGAATGTCTAAATGTTTTCAATCTGTATGTATGTATGTATGTATGTATTTATTACTTAAAAAGTTTTTTTTTTTTAACATTTATTCACCGTTGGGAGACAGAGAGAGAGAGTGCAAGCAGGGGAAGGGCTGAGAGAGAGGGAGACATAGAATCTGAAGCAGGCTCCAGGCTCCAAGCTGTCAGCACAGAGCCCGACAGGGGGCTTGAACCTCCGACCATGAGATCATGACCTGAGCCGAAGTCGGACACTCAACTCACTGAGCCACCCAGGCGCCCCTTCAATCGGTCTTTAAAGAATTAATTACAGTGGATTTTCTTGGCTCGTTACTTTCACATAGTAGTTGCTCACTAAAAAGAGCTAGAGACGGTCATCAAATGAATGGATCATACGTCCCAGTGTTATAAAGACACTACGTACCTATTGAAGATGGGTGAATCCCCAGAGGACTTGAAATACCTTGTGAATTCAGCTTTCTTGGCTTTTATTGCACTTTCAGTGACTTTGATGTTATGAGACGGCACACAGTCTTGAAAAAAATAGTGAAGCTACATTATGCAAATCTGACTTAAAAGAAGACGATTGTTATCTAATTTATTCACCATTTTAAACACTCCCTGGCTTCTATGATCTAGGAAATAGCATCAGCCTTGAGATGGAGGCAAGACTCAGGCTCTGAAGAGTACTCTTCCTCTACTCCTTCCCCCTTTTCCATTTCCCCCGGATTTCTAGAACGTACATCTCCAGGTTTGGCGGACACGGGTGGGTAATAAGCATTTGGGTTTCAAAGATCCCTCGTCGGCCTGAAGTGTAAGCACATTGGAAATGCAGCCACAAGGTCACGGGTGGCTCAACAGAAGCCTTCTTTTCTATTCTGCTTAATTTGATTTGTAAATGTAGAAAGCAAGATTTTCTGCAGATAAACTGTGGAGCAGATGAGTGCCTTAGGAAAATTGATAATTGGCTCTGCTTGGCTGTGCTATTTCTGGGGTCTTTTGTCATGAGGTTTGGTCGGTTATTTCTTTACCTGTAGAGCTTTTAAGCTGTGCAGTCAAGAGATAGTGTGGGGGTCCTTAACTAATTTCCCTGGAACCTGTGTTGCCACCGGAGCCTTAGCAATTGCCTTAGTCATTTGTTCCTGCATTCGTTCATTCTTCATTCATTCATTTGATTCATTTGTATCAAGTACCCGTGAACTACCAGAATCTCCTCTGTGCTGGGGAGCAGTCTCCAGCTATAATCAAACCTGACGGCTCTAGAGGAGTATGTATGCTTCTATAGCCATCGTTTTTCTTTTCAAGAATGGGTCTCTTGGTTACATCCGCTCAACGTAAACATCAACTGGCAGAAGAGACCACCTAAGTGCACGTTTTAAGAGAGATCTTCGTGGCGGTTCCCTCTGGTAACTTGATGGTGGGTGCCTGTTAATGATCAGAGTTAACCAAGCCCTAATCTTGGAGATGACTTTTCAATTCTGCCCTTGTGACAGAGCATCCAAGTAGGGCGGTTTCCCTCAGCCGTGGCAGCTTCTGTGTTCTTTCTTGGGAGTGGCCGTTGCAGGGACGGCTACCTGGGCCTCATCTTTGAAAAGATACTATTTGTTAGGTTAAAGTTGAGTCACCTGAATGAGCATGACGAATCCTTGAGTACTTCCTTCTGGGACTCCATCCGAGGAAGCAGGGCAAGGTCCACTCTGAAAGGGGGATCACACATTACTTCTGCCTTCCCGGAGGCTCTGCAGTCTTAGGAGATACCTCTTTTCTTCTCTTTTTTTTCCTTTAAGTTTATTTATTTATTTTGAGAGAGACAGAGACAGCACCAGAGTGGGAGGGGCAGAGAGAGAGGGAGAGAGAGAATCGCAAGCAGGCTCTGGACCATCAGTGTGGAGCCCGACATGGGGCTTGAACTCAGGAATCAAGAGATCAAGACCTGAGCTGAAACCAAGTGTCAGACAGTTAACTGACTGAGCCACCCAGGTGCCCAGGAGATACTTCTTTTCAATGACCATTAAAAAAACCTAACAAACACAGGGGCACCTGGGTGGCTCGGTTGATTAAGCGTCCAACGTCAGCTCTGGTCATGATATCACAGTACGTGAGTTCAAGCCCTGAGTTGGGCTCTGTGCTAACAGCTCAGAGCCTGGAGCGTATTTTGGATCGATTCTGTGTGTTTCTCTGTCTCTGTCCTTCTCCCACTTGTGTGTTCTCTCTCTCTCAATCTCTCAATCTCTCTCTCTCTCTCTCAAAAATCAATACGTAAACATTAATAAGTAAACCTTAAAAAATTAACAAATACAAAAAGCTCAAATAAATACACTTTGCTCCAAGCCCCTGTACCTCTTTTGGATGCTATCGGCCTCTCCCACTCTGTCTCTGCAGATTCTCCGAATAACTCTCTAAGGATTGCATGGGACGATCCTTTTGAAGAACCTTTGGCCAGGGAGTTTCACCAGAATAAAAAAGAGACAGGCATCTGTGACGTGGGGCGTGTGGCTGAGGTGAAACAGGGAACATCTTACGTTGGTATTTTGGATTCCAACTCAATTCGTCACCTACTTAGAGTGCCAGTTGCTGATTTAAAGGAGAAAATGTTGTGTTCTCATGGAGCTCACAGTCTCATAGACTGATGGGTGACCAAAATACACAATGCAGAAAGCACTTGGATCAATAGCGCTCTGGGAGGGGGAGCGATGATAACTAACTGTGTCTGGAAGTGGGAGGGATGTCGGACGACTGCATGTCAGAGCTGGGGTTTGAAAGATGTGCGTTTTCGGAGGGAAGGAGCAGGTCCTGCCAAATGTCCTCTTCTTTCTTGACCTCTTCTCCTCTTGCTCTTTGCATGGCTGACTTCTCCTCATCTGTCAGGTCTCCACGGGCATCGTCTCTGTAAGTTGTTAGCCCCTGAGTTAGCCCATGCCTCCCCTAGTCCTGCCCACGCCAGCTGGCTGGGTGTCCTCCTCCCAGCCCACATCAGGACACAGAATGAACCCTTTAGGGGGTGGTTTTTGAGTGTCTCCCTTACTAAACAGTAAGCTTCTTCAGAGTCGAAATCCTGTCTGTCTTGGCTGTAGCACCGAGAGCCTGGAGGAGCTCCTGGCAGGAAATCGGTGTCCATATTTGCTGCAGGATTGGATGTATGTAGTCTTTATTGTGGGAATAAAGAAAGGTTAGAACTCTGCTTCGACCTCTTCAGGTACATAGAGGTGACATCAGCTGATTTGTCTGGTACAGCTGACCACTGAGTGATGAAGTTTCGTACACGATACATTAAAATACATCCTTGGAACTGTACCTGTGGTCCTGGTGAGACTCTATCCTGACCGCGTAAAGTTGTAGGAGATCTTCACGTTCCTCTTGAATAGGAGAGCATTTAGAAAGCTCTGCTTCAGGGGCACCTGCGTGGCTCAGTGGGTTAAGCGTCCGACTCCGGCTCAGGTCATGATCTCGCGGTTTGTGAGTTCGAGCCCCGCGTTGGGCTCTGTGTTGACGGCTCAGAGCCTGGAGCCTGCCTTGGATTCTGTGTCTCCCTCTGTCTCTCTCTCTCTCTCTCTCTGCCCCTCCCATTCTCATGCTATGTCTCTCAATAATAAATAAACTTCAACAAACATTAAAAAAAAAAAAGAAAGAAAAGAAGGCTTTGCTTCGTTTCACAAACTGGTAAATAACCTTCAGTAGCTCTCCATTCCCTACCCAGTCTCGTCTGAATTTTCCCCAACATTATTTGAGAGTCTATAAAAATCTGACTTCTCCTTCTGTATCAAATTATTTCCTGGTGTTCCTGGTACACAGCTTCCACTTTAAACCGTTCTTTTTGGGCCACTCGCACGCTGAATCCACACCTGTTCCCCCTCTTTCACGGATGTCTTCCCCCCCCTCATTCTTCACTTTCACTAACATTTGCTGAAATCCTTCTCAGCTCAGCCTCTGTCTGCCAGCATCCTGGCTGCCGGAGTCTGCGGCAATCTCTCTCTCTGCATGCTTAACACGCCTCCTGTATTTGCTCTCAGTCCTACCCTGTCCTAGGGTTTCAGTGTGGGTTCATGTGTCCTGGGCTTACCCTTCCGGCTGCATGTATCCCTATTTCCCTACCTGCAGACTAGAGCTAATGCATCTATCAGAGGTGAAGGAAAAGTGCAATGCTTGAAGTGGCTGGCAATACAGATTGTCGGTTCCCTCTTGCTCTGTTTTGTAGTAAAGCCTGGGTTTCGGCACAACTAGTTGCTTATAAATGGAATCTGCTTGTCTGATTCCTAGGGAGGCGATTCAGACATTTGCAGAGGCGACTGAGTAAAAATCAGAGCACGTATCATCCCAGAACTTAAAGGAAAAAGTTTTGTTTCCCCTCTTTAATAGCTTGAGTTGGCCTACAGAAGATCCTTTTGGCACTGTAATCAAGGAAAAAAGTTATCGTGGTTTTTTTGTTTCTTAAATACGAGCTGGGGGCGGGGGCGGGGGGGCAGATGAGTAGGTGGGGGCACAGATGATCTGCTGAGCAGTATTCCTAAAAATGGAGTTCAATCAATGGGCACATGTCATTAGACGTTTACGCACACCCACAGAATGTACATCACCAAGTGTGAACCCTCGTGTGGACGCTGGGTGATGGCGATGTGGTCAGCGTGGCTTCATCAGTTGTGACAAACACACCATCGGGTGTAGGATTTGCCCTGTGGGAGGCCGCGTGTGTGGGGGAAGGGAGTCTGTAGGAAATCTCTGCACCTTCCCCTCAGTTTTGTGGCCAACTCAATACGGCTCCCCCCCAAAATAATAAGGTTCTGATTTTAAAAAGTTGGAACTATTCTACATTTGTGGAAAGTATTTTGGCCAAACGTTGCCATCAGTAAGGATGGTATTTCACAAATTCTGTTGGAGTGGCTCTTTGTAAGCATAAACTGGGGAAGGGGAAACGAGTCTGTTAGCCAGTCACGTGTGCTGATCACCAAAGTCCCAGTTTGAAGGCCCCTGGGAAAAGAAGGCAATGGATCTTGAGAACCAAGCCAATTACATGGCCAGAGATTGTTTTCAGGATTTTCACTGGCTGTGAGCCTCCCGTGGGGCCCTTCGTCTCCCGTCTCCCTTTCCTGCACACGTATATGCACACACGCACCCGTACGCACACTTTTCACTTGCCTCTCCTGTGCGGGGACACATCCTAGCCACCAGGTGTCACTGTATGAACCCCGGGAAAGAGCTGAGCAGGGCGCGGCCAGGAGCTGTCCCTGTGCCACTTTCTGGATGACCTTTAATGGAAACAGAACGGCCAAAGTAGCTCGACAGCAAATTTTATTAGTAACAGAAAATCCATCCTAAGACTCACTATAGAATTGCGTCGATTAGTTTCTCTTATCTAAGGCAGTCACAGTAAAAACAGCCAAAGAAAAGAATCAGGAATTGCCCACTTCACTGGGCCCCTGTGAACTGGAGGGAAGGACAATTTAAAATGGCCTCAAGTCTCGCTATGCCTGGGTCTCAGTAAGAAGAGGGCGATTTAACTATGGACTAATAAAGATTTTCTTTCGAGATCAGGTGGAGATGGAAACGAATTCCTCAGGTCGTGTGCTGAATGCCAGAAATCAAACAGATTCCTCCGGAGTATTGTATTCAAATTCACCTCTACGCTCCATGTACAGCTAGAACAATTACATCATTCCCTCCTGGATAACTAGCATACTTAATAAGCCTTAAATATGCATCTGCATGCCAACAGGTCCTTCAGCAAAGGCAATCTGCACATTTCAAAAATCAAAAGCAATTTGGCTTAAATGACCTATGGTATGACATGGTTCATTCCCGTGGAAACCGCTAAGTCTAGAGTGCAGGCGTTTTGTAAAGGGGCACAGTTTTGCAAAAGAAATGGCTTCCCATTTTTTTTTTCCTGATACAACTCACACTGGGGTGTCTTATGGATTATCGATCCTCCCCTCCGGGGGAGGGAGCATCCGCGTGGCCGTGGCAAGGAGAGCCTCGGTCCGGATTCCGGTGTCTGTGGTGAAAAGCAGGCAAGACTCTGCAATGGGAGGTTCCCCTGAGCTGGGAGAGGGGTTCCGATGGAGGTCAGCTACAAAGCCACTCACCCAGGACTCCCCGTGACCGTACCTGAAACCGGGCAGCGTTTGTGGGTAGGCTCAGAAAGGTGTGGGGTGGGTTTGAACCGGAGGGGCACGCACCATGCCAGCAGACTGATGGCCCAGGCATCTTTCCCAAGGGCTCACTTTTACGCACATTATCCAAGTGTTCGTTCCCATGGGCACCCTCGCTGCAGCTACTCTGTTCCTACTACCCTCAGGAATCCAACCTGGAAAATAAAAGTCTCTCTCTCTCTCCTGGAGGGCTGTGTGCTCGCATCCACTGCCAGCCTCTGTCTGCCCCTTTTCCTGTGCCCGTATGCGTCACAGTAGCTCACGGATGCTGTCGTATGCAGGGTTCCTGGAGTGCCAGCCGCCCCGTCTCCCCACCTCTCTCATCCTCAAGCTGCCGCCTGGTAACAGGGCTTCATCAGGATTGCCCAGGGGTCTCTGCTCAACGAAACCAGAATCTCTCGGTTGGGCTTGGGCACCAGACTTCTTGCAAAGCTCCCTGGGTGATATTTTTTAAGTAAGCTTATGCCCAGCGTGATGCCCAGTGTGGGGCTTGAACTCATGAGTCTGAGATCAAGACCTGAGCCAAGATCAAGAGTCAGACACTTAACCCACTGAGCCACCCAAGCACCCTTCTCCCAGTGATTTTTAAGGAGGCAGACTTCATGGTGAAAAAAATTCATCATTTATGTAGCTGAGAGGCAGGACAGGGGCCTCTGGTGACGTGCTGGTGACATGAAGTGGCCCGGGCCATTGCTGCACCTCCTTACATTCTAACAAATCATTCTCGTTCCTGCCTGTGGGGACGAGTGCCCATCTCCTTGTCTGTCACACCTGCCCACAGCTCTCACTCTGGAGGGGGTCTTACCCATCTTTTGGCTTGGCCTCCTTTCTGAGTCCCCCTCAGCTATCTGGTTATGCTGTTCTCTCCTCAGAACTGCTGCCATACCCACCTGCAGTTCTGACACCAGTTCCTATGCGGGCTTTCTTGCCACCAAGGAATTCCCTGACACCAGCCGGAGTCCCACGGTTCACCTCAATTTCTGACACTATCTGCCTACAGAGAGCATCGGGTCCCACAGGTTAAGGGCCCGGTCCTACCAGCCTGCCCTCCCTTCGGCTGCCATTATCAAGCCCTGTGTTTCCAATCAATTAGTTTTAGATCAGAGGTTGCTACAACCTCTTCCTTGATTTCAACGAACGTGCTAGAGTGGCTCGCAGAACTCGGAAACATTTTGCTTCTCCTGTTACTGGCTTATTTATAAAAGGATGTAATTCAGGAGCTGCCAGATGGGAGACATGCGTGTGCCAAGGTATGGGGACAGGGTGTGGATCTTCCATGCCACTTTCCCAGTGGGTCACTCTCCCAGCACCTCTGTGTGTGCACCAACCCAGAAGTTCTCCGAGCCCCACCCTTCTAGGTTTTTATGGAAGTGTTATTCCATAGCCATGGTTGATGAAATCGTTGGCCATTGGCGATTGAAACCAGTCTTCAGCCCCGCTCCTGTGCCTGAGCTCTGGCGTGAGACTGAAAGTTCCAACCTTCTAATCACATGCTTGGTTCCATTGTGGACCAGTCTCCTTCTTTGGGTGATCTGAGGCGGTCCAAGAGTCATCTCATTAACATAACAGAAGGCACATCAATTGCTCTCTTAGGAAATTCCAAGGGTTTTAGGAGCCCTGTGCCAGGAATGGGGTACAGACCAAATATACATTTCTTATTATGAATCATAATCTCATGCCTTCGTTTTATTACCTAATTATGCACTTTCACTTATGCCCAATTATTCACCATGCATCTGTGCCCATAATACCTTGGTTAAATGTGTGTGTTTGTGCCTAGAGATACACAGTGTAGCTCTTGTGTTCTTTCTTTCATGTCTTAGCGTTGGGCCATGAGGGGTTTGATGTCAGAGCCTGTGGTTCATACTTTGCAGTAGGCTCAATGCCCTATCACTCAGCTCAATAAATTCTTCATGAATGTTCTTAACCATTTTCGGTTGTGATCTGCCTTACAGTTGAAGACCCGCTCCTCCATAACAGAATACCTTTCATTAGATACCTAGGGAATATGACACTATACACAACTTTTGTGATTCTTAGTCAATAGCAGCACAGGTGATGGAAAATGTATGTGATGAAAGGAACACGTATGGGGAAGAAAGTCAAGGAGACTTTTGTTGCTATTTATAAAAATGGTAGCTGGAATTCCACGAGTCCTCCTAAGTGTTAATACCAGTACCCAGGTAATCCTCATGAAAACCTGCAGAGCTAAATTTAAAATTTATCATTCCCGTTTTAGAGATGGAAATAATGAGTGCAAAAAATAGAAATGATGGGCACGCGCGATTACAGACTTTGACAGAACTAAGCTTTAATTCCCAGTGGTACCTTCTTCCTCACGTTGCCTTTTTTTTGGGGATTTGAAATTGATGACCTTAGATGGAGGTGGAAAAGAACCACAGTTCTAGTGCTGTCTTGGAGATGCTATAGGAGGAAGGGTGAGGACAGTCACAGGTGGATCGAGCCAGGATATAGGGGTGGAAAACTTGCCCCAAACCAGCCCCTGGTTAGTAGAGGAGATTGTTTACGTGCAGGTGGGTGAAAGTATTTGCTGTTCATTGTTGCCCCTGTTCCCTCTAGACCAGGCACCTGCTCTCTTACTGACGTATGTGTGTAGCTTTTTCACACTCATCAATGGACTCACCCCGGGGAGAGGACAAATTGGCTTCCCAACCAGACCTCGGTGAGGCCACATCTCCAGGTAGCTGGTGGGAAGCTGCCTAGAAGCAAATGCGTTTTCCAACTCGCTCAGTCCCCAGATTTCCAGAGAGGGAAGCATGTGACGTGAACTAACTGAAACTTGCCACCAGCTTGTCTCGTCTCTTCGGTGACACAGTAGGAGAGACGCGGTAGATAATTACTCATTTCTGTGCCCATGTCCGGATAATAACTCTCACTTCTTAATAACTTCCCTCTGGCCATCAGTATCTCAAATGCAATCACATTTGGTAAGCTGGCAGAGGATGTTTTAGTAAGACAGGAAGCAGTTTTATCTAATCAACGTATAGATGATACAGGGCATAGTTCTCTGACTGAATCCAGACGTGGGCTGGGAAGTGCACAGAAATCGTGCTTGGGTCAGAACGAGGGGTTCTCTGGTTCCCAAGAGAGTGACAGAACTCCTCATTTTCCTGACCTTGTTGCTGATTAACCTGTCTTGGGACTTTGGAGGTCGGCACTTACCGGAACAGCCCATGTGCAGGTTCCACACGGGAAGCTGGAAGGATGTGGTACTACAGGGCACAGAAGAGACTCCCTTCCCACGTAGGCTTGTGGGTGCAAGAGCCCCAGCCATACACGGCAGAGACCTGGGGTGTTGTTCTGGTTTGGGTGCCACGGAGATGCATGGCTCGAAGCAAGTCTGTTCACTCTCTGCCTCACCAGCACGCTTCTGCTCTGAAATGCTACGCTTTTGCCCCATCCCAGAGGCAAACCTAACAATCAACAAGGCAAAGCAGTAAGATTGAGAACCAAAGTCAGAAGTTCAAATGGTGCCTTGAGGAGACCAGGGGAGAAGGTGGTTACAGCGGACCAGGTATTTCATGGAAGGGTTTTGGTCTCAGCTGTCCTTGTAAGGAGCCCACAATCTGAGTCTTTGGTGAGAAAACCTTCCAGAGTCTAGACAGAGTGGCCAGAGGAATGCCTTCAGTGAGGCTTCGCAAGTCAGGAGTGGAGAGAAGGTCTTTGTCATTTTAATAGAAAATTCCTGACCCCCCCACCAGTTCTTCAGAATACCCTAGAAATGGTTTTAGCACGTGATTCCAGAATCCTTAAGAAAAAACGTCAATAGTTATCAAGCAATATACAGAGATGCTAAGAGAAATTATGAAATGGGTATTATTTATATTTATTGGCATATTTATGGTAGATGATCTACTCATCACGTCTACTTGCATGTGGATATTAAAATTTCCTAAAGACAAAGAGCATCTCATTCTCATTTATGCCATGATTATCCAAGGGCCCTTGCCTCTAGTTATAAGAACTTAGTTAAATGTGCTCCTATGTCTGTCTATATTTTGAACGATCATTTCATTTTCCTCAATCAGCATTTGAAGTTGTTCACCAGAAGTCTCCAAATTGATAATGTTCCTCTCATTTTATGTGGTTTTCGTGGTGGCATGAAAAAAGAAAAAAAAACCCAAATCTTCAAAGTCACGGAAATGGCTCCAAAATGCACCTGCAGCAGTCAGCAGGCCTCACTCTCCAGGACCGGTTCCTTCCCACCTGCTTAGAGATGCACCTGTCAGCACTCAGCCCCCTCTGCAGCACAGCCCTCCCCAGGACGTGAGAGTTGAGGAGCAAAGAGGCTGCAAACCCTCGTCCTAATGGTGCAAAGATGGAAATGCTGCCTGACTGGGGCGGACTGAGCTGTCTTCCTAAAACCCATAGGTGAAAGCCCCAACCCTCGGCATGACTGTATTTGGACTTAGGGCTTTTACGGTGATAATGAAGGTTAAATGAGGTCAGGTGGGTGGTCCATAACCCAGAAGGACTGGGGTTCTCATATGAAGAGGGAATTTGGGGGCACCTGGGTGGCTCAGTCAGTAATTGTCCGACTTTGGCTCGGGTCACGATCTCGTGGTTTGTGGGATCGAGCCCCGCATTGAGCTCTGTGCTGTCGGCATGGAGCCCGCTTCAGATCCTCTGTCTCCCTTTCTCTGCCCCTGCCCCCCTCAAAATAAATAAACACTGAAAAAAGGAGAGGGAATTTGGATACACACGGAGACACAAGGGATGTGCACACGCAGACGGAAGGCTGTGTGAGGACACAAGGACAAGACCGTCATCCACAAGCCGACGATCTTGGACTTGCAGCCTCCAGGACTGTGAGGAACAAGTGTCTGTTGCGTGTTATTGTGGCAGCCGCAGCAGACCGATCCAGTGACAGTAGAAGACAATTGACCCAGAGGAATATAAAAGCCGACAATGGTATCTTCTAAAATGACTGTGAACAGCTTGGGAAAACGGTCCACCAAGGCTCAGAGTAGATGACTTAGAGACGGATTTCAGAGCAGCAACAGAAGTGGCTGGAGCTCTCGCTCATTCATGCCGTCTGCATCTGCGACCAGGAAGACTCCAGGTGAAAAGCCAGGCAGGTGACTCCAGGCGCTGCGGACCAAGGTAAAGGGGTCAGGCGGGAGCCACGTCGGTTTTCCGGCCAGCTCCACACTCCTGCCGTGGGAGCCTGCTGGTGGGCGGGTTGGGGCATAGCGCCCGCGGTCCCTCCTGCTTCAGTGAGTCGTTGTTTGAGGTCCCTGCTCTCAGGAGTCCATGTTCAGTTTTAAAAGGCTTAATTTTCTCCTTCAGAAGTGAGTAGCTGGGGAAGATGGGGAGTGTGGGAAGGTGCTGGCCGAGGGCATGTCTTCTCTTTCCTGTAATCTGGACGCAGCGCTGGTTTTATCTGTAGTATGGCAAAGGTGACCGCGATTGTGCCTCGTGTCTCATCAACTGGGTGAGACCTCAGGCCAGGGAATGGGCTAACTCTTCCATTCTGCACACAGCCATTCTGTCGGCTGGCGCCCTGTGGATGCCTAATTCCTCAGATTAACGACAACCCCAGAGCAATTCCGTGACAGGCCTTTCCCATGGAGACCTCGTACAGGTGGAAAATGAGGTTCCAAGGACGTTTACTGGGGAACACAGAACAAAACATGAGCAACATAACCCACCCCCCAACCAACACAATAAAGACATCTTACCAAGTAGTTGACTCAGTCCTCACGGAAACCTTGGCGTACGGACCCAGAAAGATAATATTGTCTCCATTTCAATTACAGGAGGGAACAGAGAGTGAAAGAAAGCAAACTACACACACACACACACACACACACACACCACACGAAAAAAGAAAGAGAAAAGAAATGCTCAGGTCTGGGCGTGAGGGAATCCATGTGTGACCCAACAGTGGTCGTTTAAGGAGCCATGCCTGCTTTGGTCCAGGAGCGGTAAGGGATGTTTCTGAAACAGGAGCTGAGCCTCCTGCTTTGCTGAGGTCTGCCTGGGTTTGGATTCCTGCTCCGCCATTTATTTGTCACGCAGTCCCGGGCAAACAGTCCCTCTGATGGGCAGAGATGAGATGACACCACCTGCCCGATAGACTGGCTGCACGCTGGCTCAGTGATGCGTGTACTGCGGTGGCCGTCCTCTGCAGGGAAAGCTGTGTTATCATGTTCCCGACCTTCAGGTGTGTCCCAGGGGCACAGCGTGCTGTTGACACCCATCTGTGTTCCCCACGGGTCCTTGCCCTTCCGGTATTTTGCGGCCCTGTGCCCCAGCGAGCAGCTGACCCTCACCGAGCGTGCACTAGTCAACATGGGAGGTTCTGAGTGCCTTATACGCATTATCTCATTTTCCTTCCAAACTCTTTTCATCCCAACTTGGAGGAGACCGAGGGAGAGAGGGTACAAGTTGGCTGATGTGTTGACATCAGTGGAGGCGGCCTGAATCAGAGACCAGGCTCCCGGCCCCGAGCCCACCCTCCTCCAGCTCCACCCCAGCCCCCGCTCTTTAGCATGAGGCAGAGATCCTAATTAATTCTCTCTGCCTTTCTCCACGGCCACTGATTTGGATAATTGCTTTTCAGTTAATGTTCTCATGATGTCAAAGCTTTGTCACCAAGTTCTCGTCTTAAGTAAAAGTAAGCCAGAGGGTTCCAATACCCACAGCTTTAGGGTTTGAAGGCTTTGGTGGTGGATGTGTGAGTGTGTGTGTGTGTGTGTGTGTGTGTGTGTGTAAGGTGGGCAGGTTGCTGTTTTATTTTCCTCTAGTGGTCGTTACACTGAGATGAGCCATCCCACTGAACGGACACAGATCAGCAGTAAGATAGAGATGAAGTGATTTCCAAAATGCTCCCTGGGGCCCAGACCTGAGAGTGTAACTCTGTGTGTGCATACCCATGCCACATACATGCACTCATGCACACACACAGCCATCACACACACAACACGTGCACATATGCACACACATGTGCACACAGGCACATGTTATGGAATTTAAAACACCCAAAGAGCTTACAGACTGAACCATGGTTTTCTTTATATTTTTACCACCTAACATAATTTAGATAACTTTTAAACATGGGGGACAAAAAAGTAAATCCTATCTTAGGGTAAACAAGGCTTCAAAAGAAATGAAATGAAGGCAATTTTAATTTACTGTGAGTAGCAGCTTTTTCCTTACTAGCTAGCATTTAAGGCCAATTAGCAAGTATGGGGAAAAAAAATTCTAAACACGGTGAACTTCTTCGTAAACAAAAACTCACTAATCCAGGAAGCCTGATGGCTCGCTGCCCAATTACACTCCCTGATGCTACGCATGGCTGTCGCTAAGTGTAGCCAGCAGCCCTGCGAAATGAATTTTGATGGTGTAGAAAACATCTAAATTACAAAATAATAGCTTACGTTGGTACAACGTTTTTATCTGCGGTATCTCTTTGAACATCCACAGCAGCCCCGAGACAGAGATAGTGCAGGTACTACTCCGTCCACTTCAATAGAAGGGGAAACTGAGGCCAGGTGGGATGAGCTGACTTACCCAAGATCACACACTGATCGGTGGGAGAGTGGCATCCCCCCTTCTGCGCTGTTGACCCTTCTCTCCTCCAGCCGCCCCCCCCCCCCCCGAAATCCACAGGGACATAAATGCATAAAGGAAGGACTTGTAGAGTGTCTGAAATTCAGGTACATTTAGTAGAACTGTGGAGGCCAAGGGTACTCAAACAAATGAGCCCTTCGACTGGAATTCTCCTCCCCCAGCATTGTCACACGCACTCATGCATGCGCATGTGCACACACACACACACACACACACACACACACACACACACACACAGAATGTACCTGGGGATGTTAACTCGTCATTAAAATGAGCTTTGGATGGTAGCTGTTTAATAAAGCTCATCGCGCAGTGAGCCAGTGGTTTATGACAGAAAGTGATTTTACTTTCCTAATGTGTGCAGAGCCCCTAACAATACAGCTGGGATTTTAAGTCAAATTTTAAAAATAATTAAAGAGGAGCTGATAACTTGATAAGGAGGAAGGATGCGCAGCTCAGAGAAGATGATTTGAAGAAAATGAGAGGCAGAAGCCGGGAAGGGAGGTTACCATAGCAACCTCAGGTTCACCCCCCCCCCCTCCGTAGTGACAGGTAAGGTCAGAATGAGCCCTGGGTCCTGGCCTGTACCAGTGGAATTAAAGGCAGCAGGTATTCTATGGAAATTCTTTCCCAAAGCGCTATCTGGGTTTTGTCGATGTCTTCAAGCTAACCTTCCCTGTTTTTAATCTTCTTTGCCTCTTAGGACCTTTTTCAATCTCTCTACATTTCTGCAGGGCCTATCACTCCACCCCATCTTTTGGGGGAATTTTATCCTTTTGCTCTTAAATTGAATTGAGTTCTCGGTTATACGTTGACTCAAGGGTCTACAAGTAATACATGCGTTTTGAAATAATGACAATAAAACCCAAGCCCGTCGAGTTGTAGATTTATGCAGCAGTGCATCCCCCCCCCCCCGCCCTTCCCTGGGGTAGGTTCACAAGGGGGAAAGCCACCGAACTCTATCCGTGGAGACGTGTCCTCGTGTTGGAGAGCAATGAGAATTAAATTGACTCTCCAGGGCTCTTGAAGTCACAAGGGGCTGAGATTGCATCTCACTTCAAGTCTAGATTATTATTAAGAGTTTTATTTATCATCAGCAAGAGCTTTATTTATGATCAGCAAGAGCTTGACTTGGAGGAACGATACCTTATGTAATTGAAATTGCCGAAGAAGTGTAGGGAGGAAGAATATAATTACCGTGCTCGGTAATTAGCTCTATTGGCAGAAAGGGGGCCATGGATCACAGAATGAGATGTTGGAGGGTAATCAGGAGCGCCGACTTCTTGTTCTGGCCTCGTCCCTAATTGCCTGGGCACCTTGGGGGGATAACGTCATTGCTCCTTCCCGATTTTTCTTGTTGCCTTTTTGTTGTATATAGTGGAACTGCAAGATGCTTGAGGGAAGGGACTCTTACTGTCTTTTTTCGAAAGGCCACTCTTTGGTTTTGAGAAGCAAACCACTCCTTCTTTGACATTTTCTTTTTTTGCCTGTAAAGGGATAATTTGGGGGGGAGGGGAGATCAAATTTTTTACATTCTATTAAATCCCTTTATGCATCTATCTCCCCTGCCCTTTACTTGATTATTTCCCCCTGGGTTTCTGATATTGTTCTTCCTTTCTTTTTTCTTTCTATTTATGCAAGTCCCGCGTTGCAATTCACACACTTCCTTTTTCTTTCTTAATCTGGGCTCCTGATGTGACCTTGCCAGTTGTTTCCCCCTCTGGTGATGTGCGGTGTAGGTTTACTCAGAAAAGGACTTAAAATATTTGGCCGCCCCAACGGCTTGAAGATAAACCAGATAGAGATTTAAAGTGAGCTCGCCTATTTCTCGAAAGAATGGACATTTATAATGATGTGAATTTCAGACGTTTGTTATTACAGAAAATGGCTTTGTAAAGGATGGAACGTCTGACTGAACAAGTTTAGATATCGGCATCTTGCAAATATGCAGAGCCTGCAGGCACTCGCCCCCAGTGGTTCTCCAGGATTGTGGTGCGTCCACCTCTAATTCTTTACTGGAATCTCATGACATCTAGATTCCCTTCGCTTGTCAAAGAAACACTGCACTGACAGAGTTGAAGTGGCAAGGAAGACTACCCAAGATGGTTGAAATAAGACCATGAAATAAGACCATGAAATAAGACGGAAATGAGACCGTCACAATAGGAGGAGAAGATACTGGACTGAACTCCATTGGGCCAGAAAGTGGGATAGTTTTTAAGTGGGGTGTAAGTGCCCAAGTCCTGAAGGGCCTCCGGGATGGGTTGCTCACTGTCATTAGGCCATCCTTGTTGGCGGACTCACGCTGATAGAGAAGTCAGGTTCCTGCCCTCCCACAGAGACTGGGAGACAGGGACCCTGGTCCTGGAAGATGACATTTCAGAGAGCTGGCTCCCAGGTCCTTGAGAAGGACAGTCCTGGGTTGTGGAAGATTTAAATCTCAAAGGGCAAAGAAAGAATTTATGATGGAAAGTTTTCTAAAGTAAATGCTCTAAGAAAATGGAGGTCAGGGAGAAAAGTCCGGAAGAAGCCCGTCTGAAGTTCAGTCAGGCTGAGGAGCTCAGGAAGGCCATTTGATGAAGCTTAATGATTCATATGAAAGTCTGATATATAGAAATGGGCAATTTCTTGCAAAATCTGTGTGATTTATCATTGGTTCCTGGCACAGAATACAAGGATTAACTAATCCTTGGCCAAGGAAAATGACTTTGGCTGCACACCAAATTAGAGACATTAAAATAAAAATAAACAGACCATGGCAGCACCATGGGGAACTTCAAGAGTGGTCCTGTGGCTGGAAAGGGCAGCTAAAATTAATCTAAAGTCCCCATGGTAGCATTTATTTATTGATTAATTTAACATTACAGACTTTAATCTGTCTAATTGGCTAATTTTAGCTATGTTTTCTATGTGTCTCTTCTTTTGTTCTCTGATTTTTTATCTGAGCTAGAGAGACATTACGGCATTGTAAGAAGGTCATGAACCTGGGTTCCAAGACCAGTCTGATGACTTTCTGTTGCATTGGCCAAACTCAGTCTTTCCCACAGATGGACATGATAAATCGCTTGTATCTCTGTTGTGAAGTTGAAGTTGGTTGTAGACGCTCAGTGCATGATTATGACCATAATTATTATTCTGCAGGAAATAATTCTGCAAAGGGTCTCAAAAGAGATCTTATAGGTCCTTTAATTGCTAGAAAGCCTACCGTGTATAAAAGGACAGCTTTACTTAGCATTTGAGAACACAAGATGCCATTTGGTTAACACTCCTAAGTGTCTGTTACAGGGATATCATGCTCTTAAAATAGTGGCTCCTCTTTCACTCGTTTCACCTGAAACAGGTAAGAATAGACCCAATTCCATATGTGACACCAGTTGTAGCAGGAATCACTTGAAGGATTCATTGCCCCTTTTCTTAAATTATTTGTGTATATATTTTTTGGAGAACACAGGTGCATCAGCATCAGGAATGGGCAAAGCTCACTCTTACTCCCATATTTACTATTTGGCTTTATCTCCTATTTGACTTCAGATGTTCTTATGTTCTTGGGTGATTCAGCCTCAGTGACTTTTAACCATGGGGAGCATCAGAAACTAACAATATATAGTGCTCCTAAGGCAATTCTCATTTTCAAATCCCATGAGAAGTCTTTGCTGACTGATCTTCATTGCTCTCTGGTGAGCAATACTTCAAATACTCGCTACGTCTTCCCACTCCCAGGACTAGGAGGACTCCTGCCAGGTCCTGTAAGAGGCTCATTGTGACCCACCCACTGCCCTCGACTCACTGGCCAAGATGGCTTCTTGGCCCAACCAGACCTCTATGAGAGAGGAGTGTCTTTCTCAAGGATGGGCAGCAATATTGTAATTTCGTAATTGGTAGGGGAGATTGAGGTCAGAGGCATTTGCTGAAGATTAAGAGATGGTGAGATGGTATCTGTAAAATCGCTACAATCGGGAGGACAGACTGTTTCAAGTGTGATGGGTGCAACAGAGGAATGGAGCAGGACTTGAACACATTAACCTTGAGATGCCGATGACCAGTCCAGTGAGGCATGCCCAGCAGCCAGCTGGATCAAGGGGTATGAGTTCAGGGACCACCAGGAGTCATCAACACGAAGGGATGGGGTCTAGAGAGTAGGGAAGAGAGGCAGCACAAATTGGGGTGACAAGGAGAATCCAGTGGAGGACATGTCATGGCATCTCAGAGGAGCAACACACCAGGCAGTGTCCCCTAAGCTAATGTCGGAAGGTGTTTCAAGGAGGAAGTCTCTACTGCTGGCCAAGTCAGGGAGCTGACGGTGCACATTAAGTGTCCGTGTGGGTTCCCTGGGGACCATAGGACAGTTTCAGGGAGGTGGTGGGAAAGCCCCATGGAAATGGGGTTAAGAAAGACCAGAAGGAATTGAAGACAGGGGGAATAGACAACTCTTTTCAGGTGCTTTATTGTGAAGGAGAACAGAAAAAAGAGACTATAGCTGGAGGGGAAAAGGTTATGGGTTTGTTTTGTCTACTTTATAGGATGGGAGAAAACACAGCATACTGTAGACAACTGTAAATAATCTGGAGAGTGGAAAAGTCAACATCAAGAGAGGAGACGGAAGGGCAAGATTGCCGGGCGATCTTCCTGTGTCTGCGAGAAGATGGAGTTCAGTGTGTTAACAGAGGGGTAGCCCGAGAAGGGGAGGTGAGCTTGGAAATGATGGTCATTCGGCTCCCTGTAGGAGGAAAAGGAGGGCAGGGCAGATATTCCCAAACAAGGTCCAAGGCTTTTGTCCTGCTCCATTGGTGAGCATCAGCTCCTGAGAGTGGGTGAGGTCACTGGGAAGGTCTTGAGGTCATCAGTAAATCCTTCCCTCACTGAAACTACAGAACACTATTGTGGGGGTTGTTTCAGGATTGGGGGAAGACTTGCCAAAGAAAGCATACAGGAAACAAGGAACATGAGCAAATATGTGTGTGCACACACACAAGCAGTAGGTGCCATATTCTAGAAAATGAAAGAGTCTGGAAAAGTGCACATGAAAGGCCATTCTAAGGATTATATGTTACTTAAAACTAAAATACCTCTGTTCTGTAGTGTCATATCTGGCCACCTTAGAAAAAGGTAAAACCTTTTTATCTATCTATCTATTGATCTATTTAAAGTTTATTTATTTTGAGAGAGAGAGAGACAGTGTGAGTGGGGAGGGGCAGAGAGAGAGAGAGAGAGAGAGAGAGAGAGAGAAAGAGTCCTAAGCAGGCTCCATGCTATCAGCACAGAGCCTGATGTGGGGCTCGAACCCGCAAACCATGAGATCATAAGCCAAAATTGAGTCAGATACCCAACTGGCTGAGGTACCTAAGTATCTCCATAAAAAGGTGAAACCTCTAAAAAAAGCTTTTTAAGTAAACTCTTTGTCACAAGTGGGGCTCAAACTCACAACCCTGGATCAAGAGTTATAGGCTCTACTAACTGAGCCAATCAGGCATCCAGAAAGGTGAAAACTTAAAAACAGCTTTTAGAACAGAGAACAAGGAAACTGCTAGGTCGAGACATAACCATCGGCTGCAGGAGAGGGCCTGCTTTGGGCTGTTCTGAGTTGGACAAAGAAGGCAGAGTCAGAGGAAAGCTAGGGTCTTCTTCCCTCCCCAGGCAAGAAAAACCCCCTTTCACCTAATGGGGAAGAGAGGGGTCACAGGGTTACTTGGAATTGTGTGCAGGTGGTAGTCAATGGGAGAGCCAGGGGAAATTTACAACCCAAGCTGTGGGTTATTTCTCCATTTTATAATCCCTCATCTGACAACAAGGCAGTGGAGGAAGACAAGAAGTGAGAACCAGCTAGGGAGCCACTGCATTCAATCTGTGGAAGGCAGCTGGGGGCTGGGTCTTCTGGGACTGGCCTTTACGATGTCTGGGACACAGAGAGAGAGGAGGCCAGCGTCCCTCCGGGCCTCCCGTCTATGTGGCTGAGAGAATGGGGGCATCGCAGGTGTAACTGGAAAGGGGCAGGGAAGAAGGTGTGTATCTCTGGGCAGGTCAGTTTAAAAGTCCTGTTTAGGAGCAACTGGATTCCAGGAGGAGTTGGGATTAGATTTATGGCTCTATCTATCCGGTTTCTAGCAGAAATCTGATGCTCGATACATATTGGTTAAATATCTTAAAATAATGAATGCATGCACGAATCAACAAGCAGGTGGCCACAGCGCCTGGGCTGTTGGAAGATGGATGTGGTGTGCATGGTGGATGGTTCCGTGCTGGACGTGGTCGGTCTCTTTGAGGGCGGCAGTGAAACGTGCACGGAAATGTCTTCTGTTTTTAAGAAGGAAGGCAGGTCTTTGGTCCAGGGCATGGGCTGCTCTTCTCGATGGCTGATGAAAGGACTCCATAGTTTGATTTTAAAACATCCCTTAGGTTTTGATTTGTCTCCTGATCACCCTCTGAGGCATAAACTTGAAATTGTAAACATAGTTCCAACCCTTGAGTTTTACCCTGTTTTCGGGCACGGAAAATAACGAGCACTTGAGCTGCATAGCGGCGACCGCCGGTAGCTGAAGTGGCTGTTTATTTTCCAGAATTCCATCATCTCATCAGACAGTTTTCACTTGGCTTGTGAGGCGGGCTTCTCTCCTGGAGGAAGTTTGGGGGAAGAATATGTCTAGCTGGAGGACAATACATTTGTTTTTCCCTTTGGCTGAAAATTTTTCATATCTGAAAATCAGCTCAGACGGACACTGCAATTTGCTAAAATCAATATAATTAAAGAAAACAAAATGGATGTACCGAAAAGAAGACGATTCAGGAAAACGACTGAACGTGACTGAAGTATTTAATAGCCTGCACCGTCTTCCAAGATGGGGATGCCAACAGGAGTGAATCCCGGACTGCTGTAATGGAAATTTTACTTTAAGGCTCTTACAACGCCGCGTCCCGGCAGGGTGATGTTTGAAGAAATCTGGATAAGGATTTATGTCCCTTTGAAAGGCTGGGTTCATGCTGAGCATCTTGACACCAAAATGCCATGCTCACACCTAATTTCTTCACATTATTAACGTTGCCCTCCTTCCCAGAGTTGGGGTGTAAAACTGTTACATTCTTCTGAGTATCAATTTGTTCTTTTAAGAGTGTAATTCTCCTAGGTGTTCTTCTGAGCCTTTTGTTGTTTTATTAACCATTTGTCCTCTGAGACACCAAGTTGGAAGGAGCTGGGGACCAACTGGTGTAGCCTCCAAGATTTTGGTTTTCGCACAGAGCAACGGACTCTGTGCTGCGGGTTGGAATATGATTCATCATGCAGATGACCAGGCTCTACTTTGCAGAGCCCTGCAGTCTGCAGGCTGGAGCTCAGCTGGACTGGGCCAGGGGGTCCCTCATTCTGGAGCCTTCCTGCAGCGAGGGGCAGGAGATGTGACATTCAGCAGCATTCCTGAGTCTCTGGAGAGGGAAAATGGCATGAATCATCCGTGGGTGCTCGTCAAGACCGATGAACTCAAGAGGTTCACTGAGTTGAACCAGAACTTTAAATGGAAAACGTATAATAGGGGGAAGCAGCTGGAGAAGTGGGAAGACGTGTCGCTCTGGGGCCGGGTAGCCATGGCAGGTGTCCTAGGTTGGCCACAGCTGTGCTACCTTGAGCCCTGCTGCTTTGTACCCGCCCATGATACATCTGCTTGTGCCAAGGGTGGGAGGTAAGGCGGCCCGCCTGATGTGGTGGTTGAGACCACAAATGCAACATCATATTGTAAAATATGTCAAACACGAGGCCAGAGACTGGCGAAGTAGGCATTCTCTGTGTTGGGCACTCGGGGAATTTCCTTTCTGACTTCTCACTACCACCATGGAGAAACCATGGGCCACGGTCGTCAGTGCTCAGACGTCACACCATAACACCCCTGGGGTGGTATTTCTTAAACTTGGATACTAACGAAGATAAGAAATCTATGCATTGGCAATGACAGAAACTCCGCTGCGAGAAGAACGATACTCAGTGAAATTCAGAGTAACAATCGGATGCGCGTTCTCACACGCACACGCACGCGCACACCTTGCGGTGACGGGCAGGGTCAGGTACTGGAATCCCTCCTGATTGAGTGTCAGCAAGTTAACCCCCTTGACGAGCACGTCCAAGCTGGATGGCACTGCCTTCCTCCTCGAGTTGCTGCTGACCACCTTGCTGGTTGTTACGCGGCTCTCTGCTGGAGCATTGCTTCTTTCCAAGACACTTCCTGCAACTGGCAGAAACTTCCAAGCATCTCAAGGTTGGGATCTGAGGCAAGTGTTTTCCTCAACCTCTTTCAAAAGGGGTTGTTGCCTTCCAACACGCTTTGTGAAATCGCCACTGCTGCATGGTCATTAGAGAGGAGGACACCTCGACTCTGTCCGAGCTGGGCCTTGTGTGTCTGCACCGGGCGCCCCCTTTGAGGGCATTCGTGTTTCTTGCTGCCTGTGGTTTCTGCCCACGATTTGGTGGAGGGACTTGGTTGATGCCCCAGTTCATATTTCAGGTCACATTGAATTGCAACCGGTCTTTTTTGGTGCAGAAGCATGGTTCTTTGACACTCAACGAGTACTATCAAATCCACTTTGTAGGCCCTGTGTTCTAGGAGGGTTGTGACCAACCAGTACGTACTTGGAGTCATGGGAGCCCTACTGGTGCCTGGTACCGGGAGGTGTTTTGTCTCGGCAGCTGCAGCGGTGAGGCTGGTGGGGGCGGTGCTAGTGAGGGTGGTGTGGGTACCCCTGGCCGCGTGACTGCTCCGGGCTAGGTTCCCTGCTCTGCACACATCTGATTTAACTCTTCCCCCAAAGAGAGTACCAATAACACTTCATTCAATTATTTCATCCCTTTAAATGTGTCACGTGTGCCAGTCGGAGAGAGGTCAGCTGAAGCGGGTCTGGTGGATGTGGGATGTGCTGCCAGGGCCCCGCAGGGAAGGACTCCTTGTCCCACCTGCCAGGCTCAGTCTGTTGCTCTCAGCGCCTTGGGACTCATGGGAGCTGCTGGCCCTTCCTTCTCGGGCACAGGCACGTGGACATCCAGGAGGGCCCAGCTGGCTGCAGTGCTCCCTGGGGTTGGCGAGGCTGTCCCGGACCTCCCCCCCACCAGCCCCCATTGGATTCTGCTCTCTCCACCCCTGCTTCCCTTCCCCCTCATCCTCTACTCAGTTAACCCCCTGCCTGGTAATAACACTAATAGACTCTGCTTCCCTGGACACCCACCCGGGTGTACCACGTGGTTAAGTACAGCCTGGGCCACTTTCTTCAGGCGTTATAAATTCCCAAAGCTGCTATTAGGTGATTCTGCTTAAGGAGATGAAATGAATAGCACAATACAGGACATTCTTGACATTCTATTAGAATGTGTCCTTAATAAGAGTCTATTATCGATGACGAGGGATTTGCATTTACACAGAAACAAACAGCAGAACTTCTACTTGAAGCAAGTTATAAAGAAATAGCAACACCTAGGGGCTGGTAGCTGCCCTTCTGGGTCCCACAACTGAAGTTAATCTCAGTCACGCACTTTGTTTATTTGCTTGTTTTACTTAGGACGTGATGCTCTGCTTGTTCGTAGCTCAGAGCTCTCTTCAGAGCCCCATGCTCTTGTAATACACATCAAGGCCGATGGGTTGTATTCCTTTTCATCCCAGGACACGGGATTCTTGGTATAATCCGTTCCATGTTTATAACATAGCAAAATGAAAAGTGGTTTTCCCAGCGCCCACTGTATTTGTCTTTTCAGTAGAAATGATGTTACGTCTCCTTTCAGAGCTTATTCTGCTCATGAACAGAACAGTTCCAGCTTGTTCTTTCTCTCTCCTGCCTGCTCTTTCCTTCTCTACTCAGACCATGCCATGTGATGCCAGCACAGAGTGATGCTGTGACATGTGTGCATTGAGTACACATCACTGTCCTGTAAATGTAGGATGTGTTCTCTTTCTCACCTCCTGAACAGCTTGTAACTGGCCTTCAGTAACTTTCCCATAAATGGAAGGGTGCGGGCATTACAGGGGGCACATGTTGGACCATCTGCCCGGTGGATTCAGGGTCCCTGGTCCCAGTTTGCTACTGGCTCATGAGGCTTTTTGTGTGACTCAGAATCAGCTTTCCCTTTGGGGATGCTACATGCCTGGGAGGACTTGGCTTGGCCACTGGGCTGGCTTTGGTGTGAATTAGAAAACATCATCCCGTGTAGGTCGGAGATTCTCAACCTTGGCACTAAGGTCATGTGGGCCGGATGATTCTTTACTGTGAGTGGTTGTCCTCAGTGAGGTGTTTACAGCAACATTCTGGCCTCTACTCACCCGGTGCCAGTAGCATCCACCCCCTGTTGTGGCAATCAAAAATGTGTTCAGATTGTGCAAATATCGCCTGGGGAACAAAATTGCTGCCTGTGAGAACCACCGGCTTAGATGAATGTAGCTGAACGCAAGAGTGCACAGATTATAGAAAAGAGGGTGAGCTGGCTCTCCACCTCCCACCTCTACCCCCTGTGGCTGCCTTGGCCAGCTGCATTTGTGCAATGCACAGTCTGCACAACTGTAAAAAGTGGTCCTGCTGCTTCCCATATATTTCTCTGTCCTACCTAAACGTCTTCCCTTGGCATCTCCAAGACATTCCTGAATCCTTAAAACAAATGTGCCATTTCGGCTTCTTCTCGCTTGGGTTGTTACCTTTATTTGTAAGCAGACAGGTATTCTCCTCTTTTACCTTCATTCCTCCGGTTCACCAGAAATTTTGAAAAGGGACTTTCCTGTCTATGTTAGCACAAGTAGCTACTGTCTGTCTTTTGAAACTTCGGGCAAGTGTGAAAGTGTTTGATTTGGAAGGTGTTATCTTTATTCAACACTCATCGAATCCCTTTTTAAGGGGGCTTTGCCCTTTTCTCTGACCTTTTCCTTTTGGACAAAACACATCTTAGATGCCAAATATCATATTGGTTTCCTTACAGGAATGTAGTGGGATCATTACCTTATTAGCACCCATTTGATCTTTGACAAGTGATAAAGACATGACGTGAAAACATATAATTTCTCACAACTGGAAGAGACTTAAATTAGTATGTATGAGACAGGAACAGATAGATAAGAGGGTATTTACTAATTGATTGAAAACTCCATTACATTTAGAAAAGTGTTTCTCACACTATCAGAAATGCTGGTGTAAAATAATCTCATTTTAAAACTTGCTATTTTAAAATAACAGGAATAAAGTAATCTTTTAAGGAACAGGGGTAGGACTTTCAATTGCTATGTTGCTGAAAGGCATGGTGCTCACAGTCTCTCTCTGCAGTCTGGAAGCAGGCAGTCAGGCAGGTAGTCTGGGCAGTAGGTCAGATTCCCCGAATCTCTGTGTCCTTTTTTTCTTCTTTCTGTGGAATGACAGCGATTGTAGAGCATTTTCTTACCCAAACGTGATAGTGTGAAACACAAAGTCACGGAGACTGTGTCTCCCTCCAGAGCTCCAGAAATGTCTCCACATGGGTGGTGGCAAGGAAGGAATCCTGCAGTCACATTCAGCCATATTTGGGTCTACAGAATGTATTTTCATGTTCACTTATCACCTTGGAGTGAGGTTTCGGAAGATGCTGTGTAGTATGGCATCTACACACAAGAAAACAGAAAAGGTCCTTCGGGATCGGCCTGAGCCTAGAGCCTCCGGCCACATGGACCTCTTTGCTGGTTCTCAAACACCACGATTCTGCTCCCATATGATTGTTTTATTTTCTTAACTCTCTTCAGCATTAACTCTTTTCCATCTTTGGTTCTTGCCCCAGATGCGACCTCCCCAGAGAGGCCTTGACTGCCTGGCCATTCTGGAACGTTCTCACTCGGCTGCTCTCTGCTCATGATCCCATTAATTTTCTTCACGGAAACTGTAGCAATCTGAAATCTGTTTGTTTCCTTGTTTGTTGTGTTTTCTTCCTGGAATGTGAGATCCAAGAGTGGGAATTGGTTGTATAGCTCCTTTCCCAGGGCCTGGGTCATAGTAGGTGCTCAACGGACAGGACCAGTATAGACTGTGCTGTCATACTCTTGTGAATGCATTTGTTATTATTTTTTAAATGTTTATTTATTTTTGAGAGAGAAAGAGAGAGTGGGAGAGCAGGAGAGAGGGACGGAGGATCCAAAGTGCGCCCTGTGTTGATAGCAGAGAGCCCGATGCTGGGCCCAAACTCACAAACCATGAGATCATGACCTGAGCTGAAGTTGTATGCTTAACTGACTGAGCCACCCAGGTGCCCCTCCTGTGAATGCATTTAAATTTTGGTTTCCTATTTCTCTTTTTTCAGATGGAAAACTAAATTCTAGATGGACACCATTACTTTGCACTTCGTCCTGGAAAAGAAATTGAATGTTTTATCAGAGAACTTACAGTACTTTATTTGAAAATAATAGGAGGGCGCCCATGGCTTGAGTTGATCCTTTAGAAAATGTTCACAGCTGTTAATCCACGGGGAAGAAGTGGGGCAAATGGTCATTGGTGCATTAGAGTCCAACTTTCTGATATTCACGACTGGATGTTTTTATTCTCTCATTCTCTCCTTTTCAACTGTTTGTAGTGTTCACACCTTTGGATGAAATGGTCCCAACATACACAACTTCAAATTCTATGTCCCCACAAAAGTACTGTTCACGGTTGATATGGGCTAAACTGTCCTGCACTCCCACAAACTCGTATGTTGAAGTCCTAACCCCCAATGGGACTGTACTTGGAAGTGAGACCTTCAAAGAGGTAATTAGGTTAAATGAGGTCATAAAGGTGGGTCCTCGTCTCATAGGATTTGTGTCTGTATGAGAAGAGATACCAGATAAGCATCTGACTCTTGGTTTCAGCTCCGGTCACGATCTCACGGTTGTAGGATCAAGACCCACATCTGGCTCCACACTGAGCGTGAAGCCTGCTTAAGATTCTCTCTCTCTCTCTCTCTCTCTGCCCCTTTCTGCCCCTCTCCCCCACTAGCACTGTCTCCAAAATAGACATTAAAAATAAAATAAATAAAAAAACATTAAAAGAAGAAGAAGAGACACAAGAGATATCTGTCTCTTCACATTCATACTCAGAAGGTCATGTGAGGACACAGGTGAAGGTGGCCATCTACAGGGCCAAGGGGGAGGTCTCGCCAGATGTCAACCCTGGTGATACCTTGATCTTGTATTTCTGACCTCTAGCACCAGGAGAAAATAATTTCGTGTGGTTTAAGCTGGAACGTAGTACGTTATTCTAGCAGCTCTAATATAGCTTCCAGCAACAATGTATGTGTAATTTTGAACCTTAGAATTCAGTGTACCATTCTCAACACTAGTGCTGTTCTTTATTCCAGGGAACGGGCTTTGAACATTCATCTATTTTTAATTTGGGGATAATGAATAATCAAATACTAAGAACCTCGGTTCCAACAAATGTAAAAAACAATAGTCACTTGATTTGAAAATACCTTGGACAAGATGAGTTGCACATTGTCAGCAAAAATTTAGTGAATTCAAACCAAGCACATGTGTGACCTTCAGGAATATAATGATGATTAAGATGAAATGAGATTTCTGTGAAACTACAATTAATGCTAATGGTTCAAATGTTTGAAATATAGGCAAACATTTTTTTCAGTGCTTTTTCCCCCCTGAAATGGAAATGAATTGAAAACTACCTGATGGGATTCACATTATAAAAAATACAGATCTTCCCTTTCTTCCAAATTTTATGTTTAGGAGATGGAGTCTTCTCATGGTTTGGGTTTGGGGGGTCCAATAGGAATGTAAAGGTCACCTGTAACTTGTACTGAGTCTACTAAGCTGCATTTATAAGCAGACAGACACAACCTTAGCATTAGTTTTGAGGACACCAGGGTGTCTGTTCTGTTTGCTCTACCAGAACACATCTTCCCTTCCGGGCCCTGGTCTGTGTTTCGGGGTGCTGACCTCCATGGGCTGTAGCAGCAGTGTCCTTGCCCTTTGGGCCTTGGTTGGGTTCAAGTGATGGGGAGCACGAGGTGGGGGGGGTTCAGAGAAGAGCAAGCTGAATAATGGCCTTACCCTAGAAGGTACCCACATCTTAATCCCCAGAAATTGTAAGTATGTTGCCTTATGGGATAAAGGAACTTTGCAAAAGGTGATTAAGCTAAGGATTTCAAGATGGGGAGATTGTCCCTAATGTAATCAAAGGGTTCTTTAAGAGAGAAGCAGGAGGGTCAACCTTAGAGGAGGTGATGTGGGATGAAGCAGAGACTGGAGTCACGGGGTCATGAGTCAGGGAAGACAGGTCACCTCTAGAAGCTGAAGGTAGCAAGGAACACATTCTCCTTAGAGTCTTCAGGAGGAACCAGTTCTACCCATACCTGGATTTTAGCCCCACAAGACTCATTTCGGACTTCTGACCTTCAGAACTTGGAGTGAACTCGTGTTGTTATAAGCCACTACTTTTTCTTTGATGTTTTGTTACAGCAGCAACAGGAGTCTAATACAGAAGGAAGAAAATTGAGATCAGGGAATTCATCACCCCCATTCCAACCCCAGCTCCCTTCCTGGGTGGTTTCCATGTGCTGGGCATGTCCTCTGCCCTTCCTTCAGATATGTCTCCTTAAGTTCTGGCACCTCCCTCCCCGCTTCCCTTCAGGCCATGGGGGCAGCATGCTTGCTTCATTTCCACTCCACAGGCCCCCATCACCATGGTGTCTTTGACGTCGACCCCTGGGCACAGGTGCATGTGAGGCAGGCAGGGTTTCCTATGACAGAGGACTTCAGAAGGACTGCTCAGGTCCAATTGTCACCCCACTGCACTCACACAGTGGGACTTTCTCGGTCACTTCTGTAAAGGCACATGAACTCTCAAAATAGGGGTCTGATGCCTCTCTATGAACTTCGTCAAGTGTTCTTCTTAAGGAATTTGTTTCATTCTCTCTTTTTAGACTTCAGGATTATTATACACCCACATCTCCTAAAACTGGAGTATGGCAGTTTTGAATCCCACATCCCCCTGTTCTCTGTAGATGGGCTTTGGCTAATTCCTCATGCTGGGTTCTTCACATTCTTCACAACTGTTCTCCTTGCATGCCCACAGCACTTCCTGGAAGGGAGGATGATGTCTGCATCAGTGTCACATGCACTATTTAGCAAAGCACGTGGATAATTCCTAAATTGCATTGTTTTGCAATGACCCTAGGGTCTGAGAATCCTGAATAAATATTGGTTACCTGGCCCTTCACTAAGTAAACCCTCTTCTCCTTTTCCTTTGCTACACAATACTCTGGATCTTTGATTCTTCTTTCCATCTTTCCTAATTGTTTTACCTTGGGACGTGGCTTTTAAAATACATTTCCTGGCTTCTTGAACATTCTGTATTAATTTTCTGCTAAGTCCTGTATCTTGCAGGAAGCACATCACTCTTTCCTTCTCTTGGACTTTGCTGACATCTTCTTTCTGTCCTTCACTCTGAAGTTTGCTCTGTAAAGTACTTCTGGTTCCAATGCTTAATGCCAACCTGCTTGGAAATCATTTCTGAAAAGTTACCATTTTGCTGAAAATGTATTTCTTTAGTGAAGTCTCCAGTGACAGATGGTCCATTTCAGTTTTGTTCTGCCCACAGAAAATCCCTATAGTGATAGAAAAGAAACGTGTACCTTTGTGGAGCACCCTTTTGGTGGGGCTGGGGTTTAGCTTCTTTGCTTGTCTTCTCTTGCTGGAGGTACTTAAGACAACCACTGCATCCTGTGGGCCTGTGCATAATCCTTCACCCACTATCAGCCCTGCGAGTTAAAATACGATAATGAAGCAAAGGTATTTAAAGTTCCAGATAGCTTAGGCAGTGTGGACTCAATCATACCTGCCTAACTGTCCAGTTTGAGTGTGTGTGTGTGTGTGTGTGTATGTGTGTGTTACTTTCAATTTTCTGAGATGAATGACATTTTTACTTGGTAAGTTTCATGATTCAGATAGAATCACACGTATTTTCTTCAAAAATCTTTTGCCCAAACTGTGTTGGAAATCTAGGAAGGATGATTTTCAATAGAGAATCGTGGTCCATCAGGTTGTGCCTTTTGAGAAAAGCCAATGCGACATATTTTCACATTTTCAGCAGCAGTAGGACAGCTACAAATTCATTTACACAACTTATTGGGAAACTGCAGAAATTGTTTAAATTTTGTTTCTACAAGAAGTGAGAGCCAGAGATAGTAAGGAGGAGCAGGAGGAAAAAAAAATAAATGTACTTCTTTGGATAAGGCTAAACCCTGTCAGCAGTAGACTCAAGGTGGACAGAAGCCAGCTTGAAGAAAGGGGGAACAGTTTTAGCCTCAGTTTGCCACTGCCCTTTTGGCCACGTGGAAGTCTGTGCCATCATAATTGGAGCACATAAAACCTGATTGTTTGAGACCAGAGAGCCCTTGTAAATATTTCCAGGGTACATAGCTTTCTTGATGCCTTTATGAGATTGGGCGCAAACAGCATACCTGTTCTCTTTTCTTCTAGCATTTTAAAAAATGGGCTTTGATATGAGAATTCTCAACGGCAACACTGTAGGTCAGAAGACTGTGCACTAATATCTTCAAGGTGGTGGGAGTAGATAGTCATCAAGCTAAAATTCTATGCCAGGTGAAACTATCATTAAAATAATAATAATAATTGATGCTTGCACCTGTAACGAATTTTGTTCAGGAGGAACAAAATTGAACTCAGAAGGAAGGAGTGAGATGCAAAAGGGTATATAAAAAGCAAAGAAGTTAATAAATATTTGAATAATTCTAAGTAGGCCTTGATTGTATAAAGCGACATAGTAATGCTGAATTTGTGGTGACAAAAATCGGATGGAGCTGAGACAAGATGGAGGAGAAACTTGGCTTAGAGTGTTCTAAAGTTTTTCTATTACCTGGGAGGTGAGACATTTGTTGGCCTTAGACATTGAAAGTCACAAGTGCATGATCAAATGTGAATTATCACCACCAGAAGAAATATATATTTTTCAAATATACAGCTTTAAAATAAAGAAATGGGCTCTGGAGAAAGCTGGGCCACATATGAAAGAAGTGGCCTTGAGGAAGGGACAGGCTACCTGTCATTGGAGATCCTATCACAGCCCCACTTCTGTCCTTCATCTCTTCTGTGGGGCAAGTCCCCAGTAGGTAGGCCCACCTGTCATTGTCCCCCTGATTCCTTCTTCCTCTTTCATTTTCAGCAGTCTCTGTTCTGGGGCTCCCTGGTCTCTTAATTTTTGTTTTTAGAGACCATGTACTCCCCTGAAACTGTGTGACAGAAATGTGTGTGTGTGTGTGTGTGTGTGTGTGTGTGTGTGTGTGTGTGTGTGTATAGTCTCCTGGAGAAGAGGCTCAAATATTTTTGTCATGTTTTCAAAGGATTCTGGGATCCAATGAAGGTTAATTAAGAAGTACTTCTTTCTAAACCTGTTCAGCTTGAATTCTCTCAATGAAATTAGATTAATACTTTAGATAGCCTAATAATGTGACTATGGATTGCAAACTCAAAAGGCCTCAGCAGCCAGGCAGCCGAAGCAAAGAGCTAAAGCAGGTGGTACCCAAGATAGTAGAGTGTGGGGGGCCTGCAGTCAACTTGGAGAAAGGCAGCCCGCTATAAAGGCATCCCAATTCAGTTTAGAACATTTACGTTCTGCTGAAGAAATAAACCTCAACTGCTGGCCCATTATGGTCCACAGGCACTGGGTGGGCCATTTGTGATAATTTCTATGGTTTATGATAACTTGTGCTTGTCAAGAGCAGGAAAGAGGGATTGCCTTCAGGTGTTGATTTTCTGTTAATTTGTTAGAAATGGGGATACAATGGCAGGTAGATTATCAAGGATTTGGTGATGGCTGACACCATCAGTGTGTTGACGTGATTTACAAGGATTAGATCGCCTCAAACCCAGAACAAAGCAGAGAATTGCTAGCGTGGCCTGTTAGCCAGGCTGGCACATCTGGCCGGGACCTGCCTCCCCAGGTTTCTTTGGGGGCTCTTTTCATCCGTCACTGAGCTGGATTTCCCTTCTCTGCACCTGCCCTGGCCTTTTTCCTTGTCAGAGTCTTTGTGTATGCTCTTTCCTTCACCTGTTAGACTTTTATCCTCCCTCTCCTGGCTGACTGCTGTTCAACCCCAAGGCATCAGCTTCCAGATGAGACTTTTCCAGTCTAGGGTTGCAGAGTATCCCGTTCTTAATTTTGCAGCATGTGCACTATAAATACAGTTAGTGTATTTTTAAAAAGTACTGCTTTCCTCCCTGGACTGTGAGCTCCACGAGAGCAGGGATCATGCAAATCGTTTTACTGCTGTGCCTGGCATACAGTGAGTACTCAGTACACATTGAGTGAATGAGTGAGTGAGTGAGTGAGTTGAGTGATTGAGCAAGTGAGTGAGTGAGTGAGTGAGCGTATCAATGAGTAAAGGGTGAATAGAGACCTGGAGGGCCAGCTTGACCTCTCGAGTGGGAATTTGCACAGGACAGACCCTTGGTGTGGTCACCATATCCCAAGGTCTGATGCTCAATTTTGTAGGTCCCTGAACCTGAGGAATGTGTCTGTGATAACTCAGCGATTGACTGACCCACACAACCTCATAGGAGGAGACCAAGGTTTAAACAAGATTGCTAACTTTGGAATTGATAATCAAACAGCACCTGCCATGTGGTCACAATACGTAGGTCAGGCCACTCGGTGGATTTCCTCATTAGACATCACTCGGCATGGAAGACAGTGTCCGCCGGAAGGTTCCGAAGGAATATGGAAGAGGAGCAAGGCACGGTGTAGACTCCTGGAGCCATGATGAAAAGACCATAGTGGCCACGAGAATGGAATAATTTATGGTAATTGAGCAGACCAATGGGGATGTCCTTGTCTTTAACAGTATTAGAAGCAGTTTGACAAGTTATTTTTCTCAGATGACCTTTTATCTACACTCCATGCTAACTATGGTCTAATGAATACTGTTGTGTTTCCTCAGAAAAAATAAAAAGGACACTGTCATTCAACAAATGCTAAGCAACCATGTACATTGTCAAGCCTTTATTTGATGGCAGAACTGCCCTTTCTGCTTTTGACCTAGGAGACACAGTGACTTTTAAAGTGATTTCTACAGCTGGCTGATCTAATCTAATGTGAATTGATTCAATAAACGCTCAGAGGGTGAATTTACCTCGAACTGCTGATTCTTATCCTTGTGTACTAAGTAACTTATAAAGATCACTAAACAATTGTTGATTGAAGACAGTATTTGAATGACATTATGTGATTATGACTTGCTATTTGCAACATTCCTAGGTAAACAAGGATGGAAAAATAGAGGCTGTGTTATTATTTAATTTTGGCTTGTTTAAGTTACTTTGAGATAAATTTTCTAATTGATATGAAAACATATGCAAACAAATAGCAGCTAATAATAGAGGAGACGCAAATAGAATAAATGTTCAAGGAAGCGAATTTATGTTCTTTTAAAATCGAAACAGAACTAACCATCAACATTTCATATAGCTACTGTTAAAGAATATTCATTTATCTGTTTCGGTCACTTAAAAAGGTTTTGGATTTTTTGTTTGCTTCTAGGATTGGGAAGCAGCATAAAACTGATATTGCTTAAAGCAACCTTATTGATTTTCTGTCTGAAACCCCATTTATGCAACCCAAATATGGCCATGTTCACCATGCTGACAAGAGTCGAATTATGATTCATATTTAGAATATTAGAAAATGCAATTATAGGAGAAATCAGCATGTGTGGATTTTTTTTCCTTCCTAAACTCTGACTTAGAGCACGATCCTCAAAGCAGGGGAGTGTGATCATATTATGCTATTTATATGCATCAACAAGGCTCTCATAGATGCTCAGTCTCTTGCTGCAAGGACAGCGGCTCCACAAAGCCAGTGGAGATGACAGTGCCACATACTTTGGTGTGTAGGACAATGCAAAGCAGACAGGCTGCTTGTAAGCCACTGCCTTTTGCTATCACACAATGAGAGGATAAATGGATATTGGACAGGCATGACCAATAACTATTTGCTGTTGTTCTCCTTATACATTTCACGTCCTTTTCAACCTGTCATATGATGCCAAGATAAAAGGTGACAAGTCAAAATCCAATTGACTTGTTTTTACAAATGGCTAAATATCTAATTGAGTTAATTAGCAGCCACCAGAATAATGCTCCCCTCTCCAAGATATCAGGTCTTAATCCCTTCGAGCTGTAAATGTTATATTATTTGCAAAAAGCATTTTTGCAGATGTGACTGAATTAAAGGTTTTGAGATGCAGTGGTCCTGAATTCTCTAGATGGCCCCCAACTGCCTCACACATGTCCTTATGGAATAGAGTATTGAAGGTGTGGCTGACCTTGAAGACTGAATTGATGTGGCCACAAGTCCAAGACTATGGCAGTCACTAGAAGCCAGAAGAGCCAGGGAATGGATTTTCCCTAGAGTCTCTAGAGGTGGTGTTGCTCAGTGATGCTGATTTAGGACTTTTGGCCTCCAGAACTGTGGGAGTACATTTCTGTCATTTAAAATCACCACACATGGTAATTTGTTATTAATACAATGAGGAGTCAACATATTGACTGCTTTGGCATTTGCAATCTTAAACAAATGTGTCACAAGTTAATAAGATAGGAGAATTGGGGTTCCATTTTCTGCTCTGCTAATAACAATTAGCTTACTTCCTGTCTCTAATCTTCCATTTTTCTGCCAACAGAGGCATTTGTTGTATTACTCACTAGATGTTTTCCTATGTTCATTTCTCCTTTAAGATATTATATCCTTGGCTTTTCCTGACACCATGGTGGCTTGCTTCACACAATATTCAGTTTTGATTTTATTTCTGTTTAACCAAAAGGACTGTGCAATCCACAGAAATCTGGAAATATAAGAATTAAATTACCATGGAAGATTGTCATGATAATTTTCATAAAAACATAGGAGCAACACGTTTTGGAGTTGTTTTGGTGCTCTGTTTGGAGATACATCTTCTTCCTACATGATGACACTGGCCTTTCTCATCATTAAAAATAGCAATATGAATTTTAGCTTCCAAAAGACAATTTTGATTCCTCACAAAGGTAATAAAGAGAAGTCTCTCTCTCTCTCTCTCTCTCTCTCTCTCTCTCTCTCTCTCTCTCACACACACACACACACACACACACACACACACACACACACACACACACAGAAAAAATGTAGGAAACACAAAAGGTAAATCCCTTCAAGGAACTTGTATTTCTTACCTAAGATGAGGCATAGTAGACAATGAAAGTGCCAAATTGTCATAGCAAACCCTTTAAAGCTTTACATTCTACCATGGTTCCTCAGTACTGTCTCACATAATAGTTCTGGAGGCTATAAACTCAACCTCCATTGGGTAATATAGAATCATTATATTTTTATGACTCTATAGGTGACAATAAAAGAAGTGATAACAATTTTTCAAAAATGTAGGTAGACCTGGGGAGCTCTAGGTGGACAGATATCATCCATGTACATTGGCAATTAGCAATATGGAAACAGTACTTAAAGGAACTTATATGTTACACAGTGTACAACTTAAAGTTGGCCATGTGTTGATTTCCTTTCAAGTATTCATGATTTTTACATCGAAGCTCTTACATATTACATGGCTTTTATTTACCCAACCTCATTGATGGATATTGGGGCATATTTTTAGGTCTTATGAAAAGAAGTATGATGATGTTTTTTAGTGATGATTTCATCATTAAATTATGTATTAGCTCATGGATAATTCTAAACCTTCCAGTGAAGACAGCTGGGGACATAATCATTATGAGATGATAATAATGTGCTTTTAATAACAAGTGAAGTGTACCACTGTAGTGAAATGTCTGTTGGTAGACATTTCTAGGTTTCACATTTCTTGCTTACAAGGGATTCATCATTGACTTTCTGAGGAAATGTTATATTCTACCATCATATCTCAGTGGAATAACTAGAAACAACTGTATTTAAGAAAATTTACTTACATATCTGTTTTTAATAGGATAATATGATATCTAGTTTTGATTTTGATATTATTTCAATGAGTTTGCTTATTTTGAATTTGTGGCAATGGTCAGGCTCCCAGGGATTAGGAAGCAGCGTATATTATTTTCACTTTCTAATACTGTAGCATGTCTCTAAACCTTTATAAATATTTTTAATTTCCAGTCATTCAATTAATTGGTGCTTAAATATTAAATGACTTTGAATGGCCTTTGTACATGGCTCATTCATTCAACTGAATCTAAGCTTCTGTCCTGAATTTGGGTTATTTTATACTCTATTACTCTACAGCTGAATTTGGCTTACTCTACTATATCTTCATTAAATACCATATATCTGCAAAGGAGACAGCAAAACACTTATATAACAATGAAAGACATTAAAAACTGATTAAAGTTCATGAAATCACTACTCATTTCCGCCTGAGTTGCTTTATGAAGATTATCTAATACAAGAAGAATCTACTTACTAAAAATTCCTCATTCTGAAGTTATACATATATGTATGAGCTCATCAAACGATCTTGAGTCTCAGATATGAGCACAGTGTTTAGATTTCCATTTCATATATTGATAGATGCAATATCCTACTTGCTGCTCTATTATCCCAGCTATCAATAATGCTGCTAATGGTGGAGAATTACTTGTTAGTTAAACTATATTATAAAATAAAGTTTTCTCCATTAGTGTTTTCCCCTCAAGCCTACTATTAAAAAAAAGTCCAAGTAAACATTTCAATGAAAACAACATGGGGTGGTAGTTCAAACTGTAGATGAAAATTAAAAATTAAAGCAAATTCTTCTAAAATACAATAAAGATGAAATTCTTGTCCTGGGAATTGTGAGGTAAAACAATAGATCTTTGGAATAAATTACTCTTTCGAGAGGCAAAGAAATGGTAAGTTCTTAGAAGAAAAGAAACAGAATGGTAGCCCAAGTATATAGATGTGTACGTTTGTTTAAAGATAAAATGGAGTGAGAGTTTGGGGCCATGGTAAAATAAATACATCACTAGTCATCTCTATGTATAGCTTGGATTGCTTAGTTTTATGAGACAATTGGGATAGGTTGTTTCAAAGTTTCAGAGTGACGGAAAGGAATTAACTGAGGGCATAATATATCTTTGGGTTTCATGGTAGTGGGTCTTTGGACAGAGAATGTAGCGTATTAAATTAGTTTCATTGCCTTACTGATTCTGATTGATAGGTAGGTGTAGAATCTCATGAATGTATGTGGCTAACAGATGTTATTCAAGCTGTCCGTGGCATCAGGCACAGATGGGCTGGATATGTCGCTTGCCAACAAGACAATAGATGGACTTTGTCTCAAAGGCTCTATTCTCATTGAAGTACAGTTGGCCAACAAATGTCTGACACTATCCAAAAGAATGCTTGAAGTTCAACATTAGAATTAAGAATTAAATCCAACAGGTGTTGCATGAACATGAGCACATGCCATGGGTTAGGCGTGGTGTGTGGCATGTTTTCAAGCTTGTTATGCTTTACAAGCATGTGTGTGAGTAACTATAACACAGTGCACGATACAAGGTCTCCATAAAGATAAGGACAAAATTTGTCAGGAAAGGGAAAATATAGGCAGCTTTATGGAGGAGGATAAATCTGAGAAGGGTTTATGGAGCAACCCTAGTAACTATATGTTAGAGGAGAGGAACTGGGTAAATGAAAAACAGAGGCAGGAACAGTTGGGTGTGTTCAAATTGGTACCTGAACTGCATAGATAGCTTTGGAATGGAGAAGAGCATGAAACAGAAAAGGGGTATGTGGCCAGATTATGGCAAATGTGTAATGCAATTCTATGGATTTTGTTGTATGGATAAAGAGGATGCATCAGAGATTTTTAAGCAGGAAAGTAATCTGATTAGTGTAATGTTTTAGAGAGATACTTGGGTAGCAATGTGGAAGAGGTTTGAAGCAAGAAGATTAAAGGCAGAGATACTATATAGAAGACAGGAAAGCTGTTGTACTGACTTAAGTGGAAACAATGAAGACTTGAGTTTGGATAGTGGTCTTGGGAAAATTTCTTTAAAAAGAAATTGATCATAATCAATTCCTAGAAACATATAACCTACCAAGGCTGAATCAGGAAGAAATAGAAAATTTGAACAGACTGATTACCAGCAATGAAATTGCATCAATAATAATAATTAAAAAAAAAAAAACTCCCAACAAACAAAAGTCCAGGACCAGATGGTGTCATAGGCAAATTCTACCAAACACATAAAGAAGAATTAATACCTATTCTTCTCAAACTATTAAAAAAAACATAAGAGAAAGGTAAGCTTCCAAATTCATTCTATGAGGCCGGTATCACCTGATACCAAAACCAGATAAAGACATCACAAAAAAGAGAATTATAGGCCAATATCTCTGATGAACATAGATTCAAAAATCTTCAACAAAACACTGGTAAAACAAATCCAACAATACATTAAGAGATCATATACCACCATCGAGTGGGTTTTATTCCTAGGATGCAAGGTTAGTTCAGTACTCACAAATCAATCAACATGATACATGACATCAATATGAGAAGGGATAAAAACCATAAGATCATTTCAGGAGATACAGAGAAAGCATTTGACCAAGTACGCATCCATCCATGATAAAAACCCTCAAAAAAGTAGGTCTAGAGGGAACATAGCTCAACACATTATGTGAAAAACCCACAGCTAACATCATACCTAATGGTGAAAAACTGAGAGCTTTTCCCTTAAGGTCAGGAACAAGACAAGGATGTCCACTTTCACTGCCTTTATTTAACATAGTACTGGAAGGCCTAGCTACACCAATCAGACAACAACAACAACAACAACAACAACAACAACAACTAAAAGGCATACAAATTAGTAAGGAAGAATTGAAACTTTCAGTATTTGAAGATGACATATACTCTGTGTAGAAAACCCTTAAGACTTCACCAAAAAAGTACTAGAACTGATACATGAATTCAATAAAGCCACAGGATACAAAATCAACATACAGCATTCTGTTGCATTCCTATACATGAATAATGAAGCAGGAGAAAGTGGAATTAAGAAAACAATCTCATTTACAATTGCACCAAAAACAATAAAATATGTACTAATAAACTTAACCAAAGAGGCAAAAGCTTGTACTTTGAAAACTATAAAATATGGATGAAAGAAATTGAGGATGACACAAAGAAATGGAAAGACATGCTATGCTCATGGGTTGGAAGAATGAATGAATATTGTTAAAATATCTATACTGCCTAAAGAAATCTACAGATTTAATGCAATCTGTATCAAAATACCAACAGCATTTTTCATAGAGCTGGGGCAATCATAAAATTTGTATGGAACCACAAAAGACCCTGAATAGCCAAAGCAATCTTGAAAAAGAAAAACAAAACTGGAAGTATCATGCTTCTAGACTTTAAGTTATATTACAAAACTGTAGTAATTAATACAGTATGGTACTTGCATAAAAATAGACACATAGATGAATGGAACAGAATAGAAAACTCAGA
The DNA here is from genome assembly GCF_027475565.1 of Acinonyx jubatus. Lineage (NCBI taxonomy): Eukaryota > Metazoa > Chordata > Mammalia > Carnivora > Felidae > Acinonyx > Acinonyx jubatus. Next base: position 5,369,262 of record NC_069382.1, on the reverse strand, counting down.
GATAAACCACAGTTATATGGTCAATTAATATTTGTCAAAGGAGGAAAGAATGTCCAATGGGAAAAAGACAATCTCTTCAACAAATAATGTTGGGAAAACTGAACAACAACATGCAAAAGAATGAAATTGGACCACTTTCTTACACCGTACACAAAATTAAGTTCAAAAATGGATCAAAGACCTAAATGTGAGACCTGAAACCATAAAAATCTGAAAAGAGAGCACAGGCAGTAATTTCTCCTACATCAACTGTAGCAACATTTTCCTAGATATGTCTCCTCAGGCAAGTGAAATAAGAACAAAAATTAACTTTTGGGACTACATCAAAATAAGTCTCTGCACAGTGAAGGAAACAATCAACAAAACTAAAAGGCGACCTATGGAACTGGAGAAGATATGCGCAAATGACACATCGAATAAACGGTTAGTATTTAAAATATGTAAAAAAAAAACTGATACAACTCAACACCCAAAAAACAAATAATCCAATTAAAAATGGGCAGAAGACATGAACAGACATTTCTCCAGAGAAGACATACAGATGTTCAACATCCCTCATCATCATGGAAACGCAAATCAAACGACAATGAGATACCACCACACACCTGTTGAGAATGGCTAAAATCAAAAACACAAGAAACAATGGGTGGTGGCAAGGATGTGGAGAAAGAGGAACCCTCTTGCACTGTTGGTGGGAATGCAAACTGGTGCAGCCACTGTGGCAAACAGTGTGGAGGCTCCTCAAAAAGTGAAAAATAGAACTGCTCTATGATCCAGCAATCATACTGCTAGATACTCCCCCAAAGAATACAAGAACACTGATTCAAAGGGACACACGCACCCTGATACTCATAGCAGCATTGTTAACAATAGCCAAATTATGGAAACAGCTCAAGTGCCCATCGATTGATGAATGGATAAAAAAGAGGTGGTATATACACACAATGGAGTATTGTCAGCCATAAAAAGAATGAGATTGAACTAGAGAGAATAATGCCAAGTGAAATACGTTAGAGAAAGACAAATACCCTATGATTTCACTTGTATGTGGAATTTAAGAAAGCAAACAAAGGGAGAAAAGAGAGACAGAGAGACAAACCAAGAAATCAACTCTTAACTACAGAGAACAATCTGATCATTAACAGAAGAGAAGTGGGTGGAGTGATGGGTTACGTAGGTGAAGGGGATTAAGGAGTACAGTTGTGATGAGCACCGGGTGATGTATGGAAGTGTTGAATCACTATATTGTACACCTGCAACTAATATGACACGCTATGTTAACTATGCTGGAATTAAAATAAAACCTTAATTAAGAGAAAAGATCATAAGTAAAAGCCATGCACTGTGACTAAGGAGTCAAAAATGTGAACTCAGGAGATACGGGAGCAAAGAAGAAAATCTCCATCTTTTCGCACACACCCCTGTTTGAGAAGAAAATCCTAACTGAGCTTAACATATTTATAGGAAAGGCAAGTGTTATGGGGAGGGTCATGTAACGACACATTTAAAAGTTAGAGTTCTTTGATTTAAAAATGTGATGGAGGATATTATTTAAATCTTCTACCTGCAGTTTTTATGAAATTTCTGGAATTTCTGAGTTCTACAACCATTTGGTAGTCCTTGAAGTGTGGAAAATACAACCCCAGGAAACACTGATGGAAAGCCTTCTGGTTGAAGAGGCAATACATTTATGGAACTCATTTTCTTGGGTTTTCATGCCCTCAGAGATGCTTTTCCTCTTCCTCTTCCTCTTCCTTTCCCCAGGTCTGCAGAGCAAGGAGGTTGTTAGGTAGATGACATTTCTGTGCACAGAGGATGAAGAGGTCGCTAGAAGGCAAGGGTTGGGAGTTTGGGATCTTGGAGATAGGGAAGGTTGTGATGGCTTTTCTGAGTATTGGACAGGAGAGAAAGGGAGGGGGGTGGGGAGAGGAGAGGGAGCAAGAGAGACGTTTGCTCAAGGTATTGAGATTTCAGTACCTCAGTGGTGAGAGAATCCACTTAAGCATAGCTGCACTGAACAACTCAACTGTTTGCCCAGAATGTCAGAGAAGTTGTGCGTCTCTTCTTTGGATAGAAATATGAGGATCCTAGATGCAAGAACATGGACCACTGTTCCATTTCCCTGGAAGTTAGGTCTTTGAAGACTCAACTCCAGGGTCAGTGCCTTGGGATGTGTTCCTGGACATTGTTACCTTTTTTTTTCAATTGGAGCACATGCAGTAGACTGCTTATAACTCTCCCATATGACTTGCACTAGCCATTTATACATAGCTTGCTAGCAGTATGAACCTGCACAAGTTACTTACACTCTGCGATTCAGTGTATTAGCTATAACCTGGGGACAAAATATTACCCATGTCACAGTGTTATTAGAGTATAAATGAGTTAATTGATGTAAAGTCCTTAGCCTGGTGCCTGCTACTAAAAAAGCTCTAAATAAATATTACTGAAAAGTGGTTCTAGGGGTGGCATCAGCACCATAGCGGAAGAAGATGTCCCTTGTCCCTGTCTCCTCCTTAGCAACAATTTGGCATCCCTCCATGGGCAAAAATGCCTTTGGGGGACCTGTGTGATCCAGCACCATAGTCAACAGAAGTGGAGGAGCTTCACCCCCTGGGTACTAGGTCATAGGCAGACAGAACTTGGTCCTGCCCGTGGACTCTGCAGTGGCCTTTGAGATGGCTCCAGCACCACTTGGCCATGGTCTGAGGTCTCCCGGAGAACACCGTCGCAGAAAATCACCCACGGACAAGAAAGCCTTTGCGCAAGTCCAGGTTTCCAGGAGTGACACTCCAGCACAGCCCTGGAACAGACACGTAGGAGTTTGGACACACTAGAGAGAGTAAGAGGACTGGCTTGACTACCCACATCACCCCTCTCCCAAGGCAGCACAGCTCAGAGACACTTTTGCTCCTGTGGTGGCAGGTGAAAGCTTGTGAATGTGCGTCTGGCTTCCCCACCTGTGCCAGATGCTGCCACCGAGGACCCCATCCTGAGTTACATGACTGGGGTTGGGAAGAAGCTGGGAGAGCAGCCGGTAGGACTCTCATAGGGCAATAAAGGGACTTGGATCCTGAAGATTGCACTGCAGACTCTATCAAGAAGCCCAGCCAAGAACCTAGAGGGACACCTTGCCCATGGACCTCCCCAAAAGACCCATGGGCACCCCTACATTCTGTGTTCCTCACCCACACCGCCATCCTGTGGCCAGCTCCCTGTGCATGCTCCTGAGAGTGGCATCGAGAACAAACTTTGGCAGATGACTAGTGAGCTTGAATCTGTGGGCTAGGGAGAGACCACACACTTGAGATTTAGTACCATCCTCCAGAAAACAGAAGGGAGACTGACAGCACCCAGTCTGGTGTGTTAAAGGATCCAAAGAGGACATGCTTAAGAATTCTACTACAAAAGGGAGAAAGGAGTGTGGAGCACGCATATCTATAGACAGTATGAGGAGACATATAAATGGCCAACGGGTGATGAAAACGTGCTCATCATCCTTCATCATCAGGGAAATGCAAACCGAAACCACAGTGAGGGATCACTTTATACCAATTAGAATGGTTCTTATCAAAAAGATAAGAAATAAATGGTGGCAAGGATGTGGAGAAAAGGGAACCCTCACACACAGTTGGTGGGAATGCAAATTGGCACAACCACTGTTGGAAAACAGTGTAGAGGTTCCTTAAAAAATTGACAATGGAGCTACCATATGATCCAGAAATGTCACTTCTGGGTATATACCTGAAGGATATAAAATGACTGTCTTCAAGAGATGTCTATACTCTCATGTTTATTGCAGCGTTATTCGCAATAGTGAAGGCCTAGGAACAACTTGAGTGTCCATCTCTGGATGAATGGATAAAGGAAATGTGGTATATATACAATGGAATATTATTCAGCCATGAAAAAGAAGGGCATCTTTCCATTTGTGACAAACGTGAATGGACTTGACAGCATTGTGCTAAGTAAAATAAGTCAGAGAAAGGCGAATACCATATGATATCACTTATATATGGTATCTAAAAAAAACCCAAAGTAGTGGAAATGGGAAAGTGTATATGTGGATCACATCATCACATCACATCTCTTAAACTTGCACAATGTTATAGGTCCCTTATTATCTCAATAAAGCCAGAAAATGTACACATCGGTAATTGTTATCTGCCATTACCATTACTATCATCTGTGTTTTCCATGACAAGACCAGGGTGAAATGAAATTCATTTGCTACAGTAATTGTCTGAATGTCAGAGTTACCACACAAACGCTTCTCAAGGATTAATTACACAAATCTAGATATTATATTAAGCATTTTATCAGCAAAGTACCCTGCTGCTCAACTTCTCAGTTGAGTGCTTGGCCAAGTGCATATGTAAACACAGACTATATAGAGCAATTTTACAGCCAGAGACATTTGACATGTTATTGTCTCCATTGACTTTGGAATTGAAGATTCTACTGAGTTGTCACACAAAGTCTACGTGCTTTGGAAGAATGGTGGGGGAGGATGGAGAAGAAATAACCTGAACTATATTTGAAGAACGGGGTGTATCCTTTTATAATATCCATATTATAGCAGGCTTATCATTTGAGTGTAAAATCAGAGCCAAGTGTCCTTGTATGCTGTTTATTCAAATTTTTAGGGAAAGAATACTATTCTCAAATGTATCATGAAATGGCATTACATTTCCCACCCACCAGCTTGTGTTGATTGAATCGTCAAGAATGTTCAGGTGCAAGCTCTTGAAAATGAAGCTGAAGTGAAGATATAAATACAATAGGCTTCTTGTTGTTGGATACATTGAAGAAAAAAATAAACTTGTTTTTCTAGGTAGCACGTGATTTCAAGGATTTCTGATGCAATATTTAAAAAGCCAATAATGTTAAAACTGTAGGCAATATTAAGAGCTTTAAGAAGAGTCACATCTGGCTAGTCAAGAAAACAAGCATAGAGTACTTTCTCCCAAATGGCATAATGAATTCAAAACGGTTCTTTGGAAGTTTCCCCAAACTTAAATGGGGATAGTTTTTTCTGTCTCAGACTTATTTCATGAAGGATTAGTTGGAAAAGCTCATCTTCACAAATTTCTCTTGGATTTATTCTTTCTCTCTCCATGCTTGCTTCCATTATTCAAGCTATGCTTTTTTTTTTCAATTTTGAATTATTGTATTGGCGTCCTAACCATTCTTCCACTTCCAACGTGATCTAGATGATCTTGTCATAGTTTGAGCTTCTGTAACAAAGATCCCTGAGGCTCATAAATAGTAAATATTTGTTTGCATGGTTCTAGAGGCTGGGAAGTCCAAGGTCAAGTTTCAAGCAGATCTCATGTCTGGTGGGAGCTTCCTGCTCAGAGACAGGTGTCTTTTTGATATGTCCTCACAGGATGGAAGGGGGGCGGGCTCTGTGGGGTCTCTTCTACAACGCACCTCATGACCTGATCACCTCCCCAAGCCCCCCCTCCTGATACTATCGCACTGGGGGTTAGGTCTCAACACACAGATCTTGCTGGGATACAGACATTCAATCTGTGGCAGTGTTGCTGGGCTAATGTCTGTACAAGGCTGTTCTTGTCATGTCGCATTTCCTCCTCAGGAATCCATTATGACTTAGTTTTTTGGTTCCACTTGATCCAACAAATAGCTGTTCCTTCACATTTTCCTGCTCAGAAATCCAGTTCCATCTTGTGCATCTATTGTCATTTTTACAACTCGTCATTATCATCCACCAGGCAGCCCTGCCTTGCAGACACTTCTGCCCCTCTCTGGACCATGCCCGGTCTGTCTCTCCTTCCTGCTTTGATGGTGCCGCCATCCCCGGTCCTCTCTCTCCCCGCTGGCCCCTCCACCTCACCCAATCAACTTCATCCTTCCGGCCCTTCTTGCTGCAAGCTTGGCCATGACCTCAAACCAGAATCAGCTCTCCCATTCGACAAACAGGAGAAGGCTCTTTCCAAAATTTGGAACTAATGACCTCACGCTCCACTCTGGTCCACCAATGTCTTCTTCTGAACTTGAATTTTTCTTTGTGCCTTCCAAAGCAGTGCTTATTTGTTTTTTTTTTTTTTTCATCAAAAAACGTCCTAGCCAGCAACTCAGTTTGCATCAGTTGGTGTGACAGGTGCACATTCTATCGCTTTACGCCTGCTCTGGGGTGCTTTTTGCCAGGCGATTCCTATAGACCTGGATCCTGGCCAACATCAGCCGCATAATGAGCCGATAAAAATAGAAGTGGATGGCAGAAGATGGCAAAGAGCACACAGAAAGGCCAGTTCTCATGCATTATTTTTGGTTGGTGAGATGCAAGGTGCTGGCTAAGGGTCAGTGTTGATTATATGGTAAAACTTGGAAACCTCTGAAGTACAGATGTTTTTCCTTCAAATGAGCCAAAGAAAAGGCTGTTGGGGGATGGTCAGAGCTGCACTCTCAAAGTTTAGGGAAGGAGAAAATTCATGTGTGCACACCACGAGTGGGAGTGAATAAGGAATGAGTATTGCTGTACATTTTATTTGCAGTAAGTGTCAAACGTGAAAGACATTTTATTGAGAGGGGTTGGCGGCTTTGAGGCTTCTGTTCTTGTATTTGGTGTTGATCCCTTGCTGGCCAAGGCACCATGGACTTTCTGAATTGAAAGAAACCTGAGGGACCATCCATTTTACAGTTGGGCAAACTGAGTTAAGTCACTCTGGGAAAGCACGGGCTCTTTGTTTTGCCTCTGGAACGTGTGAAGTTGATTGAGAGGGTCTGGCAGGTTCCAAGTTGGAGGCCAAGCTGAGAGGCCACCTGAGGCCCAACAGTGTCTTCTATAGCTCTGACAGAGCCTGCTTTGTTCCGAACCATTAAACTCTTTTGGTTAGCTTTGGATCCTGCTTACAGCACACAATCAAATGCCCATCTGACGGTTTGAATCATAACCATCACTCTGTCTTCACACAGAATTAGCCAAGTTTTAGGCTAATTGAAAGAGAGTACCTGCCCCAAAGCGGTGCCTTTGATTTTTCAGGTTGAATTCTGGTTGTTCCAGCGATTTGGGGGTTTATTTATCCCATCTCTATCTTGAGTGGTGTTCAACAACGTAGCCTGTGTTTGCTTCTTCTAAACGAGGGCACGTTGCATGGAAAGGATTCGCTCAATGCCTAGCAGTCTCCTGAGAGCAGTTGTCTGAAAGATAAACCGAGGCGTATTACAAATTTTAAGAATTTATTTGAGTAGAAATGGATCCGAACGGGGAGGCATCCAATCCAGCAGATAGAAGGGAGCTCCGTGGAGTTGTGCAAATGCAAGCCTTTTATAGGCAGAAGGGAGCACAACAAAGAAGTCATCCCAAGCTGAAAGCAGGTTGGTTCCTACAAGGTCAGTGTCCTTCAGTGGATGGTGGGGGTCCAGCAGGCAGATTACCCGACTCGTGCTGACCAGGAGATTCCCAACTGGCTGGTTTAAGGGTCCACTTCTGGGAGATCCTGAGCTCTAATTGAGTCTCAGTTTGGTGATGTGGGGCTTAGCCATAAGCAATTCCACTTGGGGCCTGCTGGCTCGTTCCTAACAGGGTCTAGTGTTTTTGTTTCTTGGTGGGGAAATCTGAAGTTAGAAGCATGAGTGGCAACTCTAAAGTGGTGATTTGAATCACATCAGTGCACAGATGTACTGAAACAGGTCTGTGCTTGTGCCATTTCGTCCTGGTTCTGTACCTTCCTCTGTTATCTGTGCAGGTGTGGTCTAGCAGAAAGAGATGTGTTTTATTTTTTATGTTTTTTACTTTTAGAGACAGAGAGAGAGCACATGTGCAAGTGGGGGAGGGGCAGAGGGAGAGAGAGAGAATCATAAACAGGCGCCACCCTCAGCACGGAGCCAGATACGGGGCTTGATCCCACCACCATGGGATCATGACCTGCACCTAAATCAAGAGTCAGATGCTCAACCAACTGAGCCACCCAGGTGCCCCTGAAATGTGTTTTAGGAGCCACGGGATGTGAATTCATATTCAGACCCTGGACCCTAATCGCTATGTGACCAGGAGCAACTTCATCCATTGAACCTCAATTTTAGTACCTCACAGGCTTATTATGATGATTAAATCAGACAGTTAATGAGATTAAAGCATCTTCAGTGGGTGGTCCATCAAGAGGTGAGACATCTCAACCAAGGGCAAGACCACTGAACAGTCAGGTACTAGTTCCTTAGCATGTTAGTTTATGAGACTCTGACTCTCTGAGCAAATGTGTTCTTCTCAGTAGACTGCCATCTTTTCATTTGGATAAAGAATACATTTTCTAAAACTAAATATTCCATTTCTCACCTTTTTCTTAGTCATTGTTTTCCTCCTTCCTCTTTCACTTATATTTTGTGGGGAGTGTGTGTGAAAGCTTGTATGTCCTCATGGGTAGACGTTGATCCAAACAAAATAGGATGTGTTTTTCTTAAAATTTGGTTAACAGTGTGCCTGGCTCAGTCAGTTAGGTGTCCGACTCTTGATTTCAGCTCAGGTCATGATCTCACGGTTCATGAGATTGAACCCCATGTGAGGCTCTGTGCTGGCAGCATGGAGCCTACTTGGGATTCTCTCTCTCTCTCTCTCTCTCTCTGTTTCTCCCCTGCTCACACACTCTCTCTCTCTCTCAAAATAAATAAACTTCAAAAAATAAAAAAAATGGTTATCATATTTATTAATTTCATTCCTAGCTCATTTTGAATTTGAACCTATTCTAAACATTTCAAAAATAATACAAAAGACATTTGATCTAGACATAAAAATTGCCTGATTACATTTGCTTTAGGTGACTTTATGAAAAGATGTAAAAAAAGTATAGAGACAGCCTTATACAGACAGTCACAGACTTATTCCTACCTTCCTTCTCCCCACGCCCCTCTCTACTAAAGTCATCTGTGTCCTTCTTTTTAAAAAAAATTTTTTTTTAATCCTTATTGATTTTTGAGAGAAAGAGACAGAATGCGAGTGGGGGAGGAACAGAGAGAGAGAGGGAGATACAGAATCCAAAGCAGGCTCCAGGCTCTGAGCTGTCAGCACAGAGCCCGACGTGGGGCTCTAACTCAAGGAACTGAGACATCGTGATCCAAGCCGAAGTTGCAGGCTTAACCAACTAAGCCACCCAGGCACCCCAACATCTGTGTCCTTCTGATACAGGGTTTTAAACTTCAGTAACAAATGCATGTCTCTACAAAATAAAGTATTACTCTCTGTCTTGAAAGTTTGTATTTATTCTTACTATATTGGCCACTCTCCAATTTGCTCTGTCTCTGTATTTAGACTTGTTCAAACCTATGAGTGTAGTTCATTAATATTTACCATTAATCAGCGCTCAATTTTATGACCATTCCAGAATTTGCTTATCCCTTTGTTATTGTTGGACGTCTAGAGCTTATTTCCAAGTTTCTGCAACTGCAAGTGTATATATGCATGGGGAGTGTTCTTGGGTACGTGTGCATGTGAGATCCGCTGGGCTGTATGCCTCCGAGTGGAGTTGGCTGGATTTCAGTGGCTTTTTACACACCTGCTCAATAAAGTGGCTGAACCAATGCACAGTCCTGCTGGCAGTGACTAAGTGCTGCTGTGACCCTTTATCCTTGTCAACGTGTGCTATTATTCAGCTTTGATATGTTCGTCAAACTTTTCACTGTGGTGTCATTCGTATTTCTTCAATGACTCATGATTTGGTAGTGATTTGGCCATGTTTTCCTATTTATGCTGGCTATTCAGATTTCATCTGTGAATTGCCTGTTTCATCCCTGGCTCATTTCTTCTATTGTGTCTTTTGTTTAAAAATATTTGCAGGAATTTCAATTTTCTCTGCTCTCTTCTTTTGTCAGTCCTATGCCTTATGAAAATCTTCTCCCCATCTGCTTCACATTGTTTTACGACGCTCATAATGCATCCTATAATACATATTTTAATTTCAGTGTGGATAAAATTGTTCTATATGCTTGGCTGTTTTGCTTTTGGGTCTTATTTAAGCATTCCATTCCTACCTGGGTGTCATAAATATATTTTCCCATGGTTTTACTATAGAGGTTTCCTCCTTTATATTTGATGATATGGGTGTCATGTCATGTATGGCTAAAGATATCCGAATCAGAAAAGGTAATGCCTGCTTTACCAAATAAACCCCCAATCTCAGTGGACTAACCAAATAAAAATGTATGTGTGCCGTGGAAGACCAAAGCGGGTGATTCTGATTGACAGGTGCCCCTCCTGTAAGACCTGCTCAGGGACCCAGGCTTCTTCCACACGTGGCTCTGCTCTTCTATACCTGTCGTGAGGTTTCCAGAGGAGCAGGAAAGGCATAGTGATGTGCAGTGTAGTCTTCAGTGGGTCAGTCCTGGAAATGTGTGTGTTGATTCTACCCACCTTCCTGCTGCCAGAACTCAGGCATTCCTTTTTTTTTTTTTTAATGTTTATTTATTTTGAGAGAGAGAGAGAGAGGATCTGAAGCAGGCTCAGCACTGACAGCAGAGAGCCCGACGTGGGGCTCGAACTCAGGAACCTTAAGATCGTGATCTGAACCGAAGGTGGACACTTATCCAACTGAGCCACCCAGGTGTCCCAGAACTCAGGCGTTTCTAAAAGCAACTTAAAGTTACAGAGAGGGAGGGAGGCCGACCGTAAGAGACTCTTAAAAACTGAGAACTATCTGAGGGTTGATGGGGGGTGGGAGAGAGGGGAAAGTGGGTGACGGGCATTGAGGAGGGCACTTGATGGGATGAGCACGGGGTGTTGTATGGAAACCAATTTGACAATAAATTATACTAAAAAAAAACAAAGGCAAGGTTAGGCTGGGATGTACCCGTGAAGAAGAAAATAGAGAAAGATACGTTTGATCAACTACCATGGATGTAATTAAAAATCCCCCCCCCCCACCAGTAACAGTAGTTCCACAACTTTAAAAAAAAAAATTCACTGAATTCTCATGGCCCCTCTGGTTTAGACCAAGTTCCTATACATATGTTTGGTTAAATTTTCACTCTCTGGTTCTATTGGTCTCTAAACCTCACTGTTTTCGTTAATGTAACTTACGATTAATTTTGACAGCTGGAAGAATAATCCTCAGCTCACTTTTATTCTGGGTATGCACTTTGTATACCGAGGGAATTCTAAAACCGTGAATTCCGAAGCAATGATAACGTACTTGCCTTCGTGGGGCCCCCCCTTTTTTTTTTGAACTTTTGCACGATCTGTGTACATTCTTTGTACGAACTGCTTTTTTTCACACATCTTTGCCCCAGGCTGGAAGGGTTTCACCTCCAGAATGAATTTCATTTGTCTGTGAATTTTGTAGCTAACAACTATACTACTATTTGTTCAATTGCAAAAGGTACGAAAGCTGCCTCTAGCCCTGCTTTATTATTATCTTTAAATGTAGACAGAATGTCTTGAAATCCTAGGAAAGCAATCATTTTAGACAGTTTAGGGGTTCTTGCTTCCTAGACTCCTTAACAGTAAATGAGATACATATCAAGGGCAAACCAGATTCTTATGCCTTGTTTTGAAATGGATATGATTATGAAAGCTATCACAGGTATTCATAGGTGCAAATCATTTGAATACAAAAGTATTTCCTTAATTATTTCTTTAGAAATCATAGGTGTAAGTCATCTGAATGCAAAAGTATTGAATACAAAGGTGTTTCCAAAATTATTTCTTCAGAAGGTAAAAAACAAAGAGAAACATTTTTGTTAAAAGTAGCAGGTTTCGAGGATGTCTGGGTGGCTCAGTGGGTTAAGTGTCTTTCTTGGGGTCATGTCATGATAGCACCGCTTGTGGGTTCGAGCTCCCCATCGGGCTCTGTGCTGACAGCTCAGAGCCTGGAGCCTGCTTGGGATTCTGTGTCTCCCTCTCTCTCTGTTCCCCCCCTGGCTCGTGCTCTGTCTCCCTGTCTCTCAAAAAGAAATAAAATATTCCCAAAATAGCAGGTTTTGTTTGTTTATTTACACATGGTTTAAGATGCACGAAATGTGGAAAGCCCAGGGACCCTCTGCGTAGGCAGAGGATGGGTCTTCGCCTTTAGAGAAGGACCAGGGCAGGTAGGCGTGGGAGGGAAGCCGCGTGAGGATGCTGTGCCTCACTGTCTTCCCTTGAATCTTCTCTGTCCTTATATACTGTCCCCTGTCCTCATCACACCCCACATGTGCTCTGTCACCTCCCCCGGGACCCTGGGTTTAGGATTTTGGTTAGCTCGCCTGATGGGGGAAGCGAAAATACATGGGGTGTGCTGACAAGAACGTCTTGGGGCAACAGAGCTACCGTGGGGGGAGTGGGGGTACTTCCCGCACAGGCCCCCAGCTGCTGGTTCCCTGGTGGGTAAGGTCAGTGCTCCTTTTATATATTTCAGCTCACTGTTTATGAACAGTGCTAGATGTCGGAGATGCTGTCCTCCAGTCTGCTCACCTGTTCATTAGTTGATCAAACGCCCATTTTCATAATTCAGCAGCTACTCAGTCGAGCACCTACCAGAAGTCAAGACTTTGCTGAGTGTTGTGGATTCAGCGTTGAATATGGAACAAAACACACATGGTCTGTGCTCTGATGGAGCTTAGGATTTAATGAGGGAGCGAAGTGTTGATGCATAAGCGGGCACACACACACACACACACACACACACACACACACACACATACTGATAAGATTGTGAAGGAAAGAGCAAGGACAGTGGATGAGGTAAGGGGGGCAGAGGGAACTTTCTTAGAAGTATGTGTGGGCTGGAGGACAGAGCCCCGGCCGAAGCTCCATGGGGTTTGCAAAGACAGTGGGGAGGGATGTGAGCATGAAACCTTTAAGCAACTGGAAGAATACATGTTGGTTCAAGGGTAGAGACTGAGAGAAAACTGGCTCCTAATGAGATTGGCGATGTGACAAGAATCAGACGATGCAGCGCTTTAAAAATGTGAAGAACCTGGATATGGTTTTTCTTTAGAGCAGCCGTACTGGGGACAGTTTAGAGGGCACAGCATGATGCGACTGGATGGTGGCTTGACTTGAGGAGGTGGATGTGACAATGGAGGAGAGCAGACAGGTGTTAACAGGGCTGCTCAGGATCTCAGGAGACCCTACTGGATATGGGAGGTGAGGTGGGGGGAGGTGTCGGGGACGACTCAGGGCAGAAGTGTTCCTGTCCAACAAGGGAGAAGAGTTAAAATAAAGCTACATAATCAAAGCTTTGAGAATGAAAGCTATTTGCTACAAAGACCCCGTAAAAGAAGAATGACCTTGTTGAAGTCAGGAAATAGATTGCATGTAAGCAGGAAAAGCTTGTGCGGACTGTAAGGAAATCTCCAGAAACCGCAGCCAATTCTGATACTTTTCAACAACAACAAAACTCTGTTCTCTACTGCCATTTCTATTTTGGGATCTAATTAATTATAAACATAGATACCAGATTGAACTTACATGTAGGCAGTTTAAGAAATAAAATATGACAGCAGGAATAGGACTTTGCAATTATAATCCACCTCTCGAAGCACTTTGAGGATGAAAGTCAAGTGATTTCTGTCCTAGAAAGGAGCCTAGGAAAAATTATTCTGAAGCAAGCCATCTAGAGCTTTCCATTTAAAATGGTCCTAAAATAAAAATACATTCGGAAAATTCATTTACATAATTTAAGATCTATAAAATAGTATTTTATACCGACACGGGTGCATAAGGATTTTGTAAAATCATACATCACAGCATGCATAAATACCAAATTGAAGTTAGTGGTTACCTCTGGGGAGGGCGGGGATACAATGGGCTAGGTATGTGGGGGTGATTGGCTCTATTGACATTTTTTAGAATAAAAAATAGGAAAGTGATCGGAAACATATAGATCAAACTGTTAACAACTAGTGAATCTAAGATGATACCTCACATTATTTTTGTCTTTTCTGCATACTTGAAATACTTTATGATTAAATGTTTAAAAACTGACAAGGAATTTTTATGTTTAGCATAGCATGGTGATGTAAACTCATGGCTTGGAGAAAACAACACATTCTGTTTCCTAAAGTGTTATTGATCCACTCTTTAATCATGTTTTTATCTTTGTTTCTATTGTTCTGTTAGGAAAAAAAAAGGATACATGGCCAAAGAAATGATTCTTTTAAATATTTGCTGCTTCAAAATTACATTTATAGGTTATTTTATTTTCCTATATTTTGATGGGGAGAATAGTGTTGTGTGGTAAAGAAGGGGCTGAATTTTTAAGCCAAAACACTGGTTCTGATTTCCCCTCTTATAAAAATAAATGAATTCATTTGGGCCAATCAAATAGCTTCTATTGGCTTTATTTTCTTTAGCCATAAGAGGAAGATTATAAATTACTGTTCTTTATATTATGGTCTTTTACTTTCCAGAATTATGTTACTATTTTGCTTGTGATGATACTGTTTTATCTCATGGTAACGACATTGTAATAGCATGACAATAGTTGGTAGATTTTGTTTTAATGTAGCCAAAAATAAATGCTTATTATCGAAGAAACATGTGGGCACACATATGGAAAAGTGCAGAAATCAGAAAGGTATAATTTGACCAAATTTACAAAGCAAACACACTAGTTTAACTAGTGTTCAAATCAAGCATTGGAACATTACCAGTATCCAAAAAACTCTTTTAATATCCCCTTCTGGGCACATTCCTGCCACTCAGGCAATTTCTATCCTGAATTCCAACATCATAGATTAGCTTTACCTGTATTTGAACTTTATATAAATCAGCAAATCAGTATGTGTCTGACTTTTTTGCTCGTCAGTATGTTGAGAGAATCATTCATACGTCGTTGTAGCTGTAATTTGCTCTGACTCATTAGCATGTAACAGGGATTGGCAACTTCTGGAAAGCACAAGAATGTAAATGCAGTCAGTTTTGTGAGCCATATGGTTGCTGTTTTTACTACTTAGCTCCGATGCTGTAGTGTGAAGAAGCTGTAGACGATATATAAAACAAGGATATGGATGAGTTCCTGTGAAACTTTATTTATGATGAAACTTTATTTATAAAGCCAGGCAATGGGCTGGATTTGGCTCATGGGCCATAGCTTGCGAAATTCTACCATGTAACATTCTGTTGATAATCTACCACAATTTAATTGCCCTTGTATTATTGACGAGTATTGGGTTATTTCTAGTTTGGGGTATAATGCAGAGTACCTATGTGCATATTCTTGTATACCTGAATTGGTGCATACATGTATTCATTTCTTTTTTTTTATTATTTTTTAACGTTTATTTATTTTTGAGAGACAGAGATAGAGCACAAGCGAAGAGGGGCAGAGAGAGAGGGAGACACAGAATCTGAAGTGGGCTCCAGGCTCTGAGTTGTCAGCACAGAGCCCGATGTGAAGCTCGAACTCATGAACCATGAGATCACGACCTGAGCCGAAGTCGGACGCTTAACCGACTGAGCCACCCAGGCGTCCCATACGTGTATTCATTTCTGTATATACCTCGGGATCTTGAGTGCTGGGTCACAGGACATGCAAATGTTCAGCTTTCACTGATACTATCCAGCAATTTACCAAAGGGCTTATATCACCTTCTATTGCTACCAACCAGTGGAGGAGGGTTTTGCTTGATTCACGTCCTTACCAATATTTAGAATTGTCCTCCTTTTTAATCATTTATGTGGGCGTGTAGTGCTATCACATTATGGTTTCAATTTGTGTTTTCCTGGTAATTAATACAATTAAGCACTTTCTTCTTAGTTTTGCTGGACATTAACATTCTCTTTTGTGAAGTGCCTATTCAAATATTTTGCCCATTTTCCTATTCGGTTGTTTGCTCCCTGTGCCCCCAGCTTTCTTGAGTTATAATTGACATATAACTGTGTAAGGGTAGGGTGTACATGATTTTCTTACATGTGTGTATTACAAGATGCTTACCGATCACAGTGTTAACTAATATCTCCATTACATCACATGATTACCCTTTTTTTGTGTAGATAGTGATGACATTTAGGATTTACTCTCTCAGCAACTTTTAAGTATGTAATATAGTGTTATTAGGTCTAATCACCATACTGTACATTAGATCTCCAAAACATTCATGTTGTTTTCCCTTTTTAAAGTTGATTTGTAGAATCAATTATATATATATATATATATATATATATATATATATATATATATGTAAAAGATATATAAAAGATGGGGATGCATTGTACTGTATATATTTGGAGATACATGTATTATAAATACAATATAAATATGCATATACTGCGTAAACATGCATATGTAAATACAACTATGCACATGTATGCATAAATATACATCTATTACAAATACCTTCTTCCAATCTATAGCTTACCTTTACCTTTACAGTCTTGAAGGTATCTTTTTTCTTCAATTATACAATCCATGTTATCAACTCTATTACCATGTTGTATATGAGATTCTCAGACATTATTCGTCTTTTAAGTGAAAGTTTATACCCTTTTACCAACATCTCTTTAGTTCCCCCATCTCCTAACCCTTATCAACCACTTCTCTTATTCTCTGTTTCTGTGAGTTTGACTTTTTTATTTTTGGATTCCATAGAGAAGTGATCCATGCAGCAATTTGTGTGTCTCCCTCTGGCTCATTTCACTTGGCATAACGCCCTCATGCCATTAATTTGTGGCAAAAGGCAGAGTTTTCTTTTCTCTTATGGGTGAATAATATTCCATTGTGTGCGAGTGTGTGTACCCCATCTCCTTTATCTGTTCATCCACTGAGGGACGCTTACGTTGTTTCCATATCGTGATTGTTGTGAATATTGCTGCAGTGAACATGGGGTTGCAGATAGCTCTTCAAGATCTTGCTTCATTGCCTTTGGAAATATACCCACAGGCGAGAGAGCTGGGTCATATGGTAGTTCTAGATTTTTGAGGAACCTCCATATTTTATTGACTCTGGATAATAAAGGTGTCATTTCTCCTAAATCATAATATAAATTGAATACAAGCCTGATCAAAATTCTGACAAGATTTAAAATGTAACCTGACAAGGAGATTTTAAAATAGAAGGGCAGAAGGCTAGGAATAGACAGGCACTTGAGGAGAATGAGAGCAAATTGGGGAGCCCTGCTTTCCTAGGTGACGATCTTTTCATAACATTAGAGTAATTAAGGTAGCATGTGACAGATACGGAGATAAACCAATGGGCCAAGGGGATAGGATAGAAAACCCAAAGTAGACTTTTGAGTGCCAGGCAGTATCATTGCTGAAGAATGGTGTTGGAGAATTTACTGGCCCCCCAATAACTTAAAGCCTTATGCCACAGCAGTCTTAAGTAGATTTAAGACTTTCAAGTCTAACTTGGAAGAAAATATTTTAAAAAATAGATGATTCTATCTGCGTTTCCAAAATAAGTAACAAAAAATACAGACAGCAGGGGAAAAGATTGATATGCTCAGCATATTAAAAAAAATAACTTCTACTCATTAAGAAATAGAGGGGCACCTGAGTAGTTCAGTTGTTTGAGTGTCCGACTCTTGACATTGGCTCAGGTCATCTTGCAGGTATGGGATCGAGCCCCAGATGGGTCTCCTCGCTGACAGTGCGGAGCCTGCTTGAGATTCTCTCCCTCCCTCTCTCTCTGCCTTTCCCCCACTCATGCTCATAGTCCCCCAACCAAAATAAATAAATAAACTCGAAAAAAATAAAGAAATAGAAAAAAGTGAAAATAGAGGTGTCAGTCATTAAGGAGACATTTGTAGTGCATATCCCTGACAAATGTTTGTAACCAGAATAAAGAACTCTGAATCAATTGAGAAAGATTAATTCAATAAAAAGCAGGCAAAAAACATAACCAGGCATTTCACAGAGATGAGGAGTCAAATGACTGAGGGACATGAGAAAATCGTCAAGCTCGCAGGTGATACTGAACACATTTTCATCCAGGAAATTGGCAAATATTTAAGAGTAATAATCCCAGGTGTTGGTGATACTGGAAACCACAGCAACACTTCGATTTGGCCAGTGCGAGTGTGAACTGAAGCAACCAGTTTGCTTTTCAACCCGTCAAGGGGAGTATGCAAATATACTACCGCATGCTAATTCAACTTCCAGGTAAAGAGACGTATGAGAATGTTCAGAAAAACCGTGTAAATGCAGAAGAGCAGAAACAAATGTCCATCGGCACCAAAATGGGTCAACGAATGACGGGACAGTAAACAGGGGAACCAAAGAGTGAGTGCATTGGAGCTACGCACGCCAACATGAGGCCGAGTGAAAACAAAGCAGTGCGCAGAAAAGCACATCTGATTTGATTCCTGGGGCAGAGGCGAAGCCATGCTGCAGGGATGGAACGGTCGTCCATGTTACACACTGCAACTTTCCTCCGTGATCTGTGCCGAGCACACACCACTCTTACCACACCAGATGCCCTGGCTCCAGTACTGCTGTTCCCTCGACTTGCAGACGATGTGGCAGTGAAAAGATCATGCCTGCAATCCCAGAGCTGTGGCCCATGCCACACTGAGGTCCAGGTATTTAGATTTTCAACCCCAATAATACTCCAAATGTTAAAATATCATATATATAGAGGCAGGTAAATATTGACATATGTATGTATGGAAATTACAAATAAATGAGTGACAGCCCCATACACATTACATTCAGCACATTAGGGGGTGTAGAGTTGTGGATATAGCGTTAGAAAGACACAGCAAGGGGAGTTTGGGTGGCTTAGTTGGTTAAATGTCCGACTTCAGCTCAGGTCATGATCTCAGGATTTGTGAGTTCGAGCCCTGCGTCGGGCTCTGTGCCGACAGCTCAGAGCCTGGAGCCTGCTTCACATTCTGTGTCTCCCTCTCTCTGCCCCTCCCCTACTCGCACTCTGTCTCTCTCAAAAATAAATAAACACTAAAAAAATTATACCAAAAAGACAGTGATTCACTTGGGTAATGGATACAAAGGGTATTAATGACACTGTATGATTTTTGTACCTTTTTTATGTTAGAATTAATGTATATTCCTTTGTATGTAATATTATAGAAGCTTTCAGTCCTAAAAATGATATTCTCCCTGCATTCTGAGTTTAAACAAAAGATTTTCCTCTCTTATCTCTTTTACTTTTAATAAAGAATCTAAAGAAATAATAAAACTTTATCTACCTATGTATCTATGTATCTATCGAATAATTACTAAAATAGTTGTACTCAGGATGACCCATTGGGGTACAAGAAGAACATATTACACTTTTATTTATATTTATTTTAACCCTCTACTTTTCATTTTATTTTTATGAGATAAAAATTGATTAAGAAGATATGTCCTATAGCTTTTATTTTCAGAACATCATGGCACCAGAATATATTAATATATACAAAACATGCTAGTGCTTCATTAATACTGGGGCATATTACGTATGTCTGTCTCAGAAATAGGTCTGGTAGACAGCAACGACAGAAGGAACCTAATACATGTAACAACTACACAAATGGAAAAGAAGATACCATCCAGAATTTTGTAATCAGGTTGACCAGATTCTCAAGTTCTTATGCCATGAATTTAGAAATGGACAACTGAGGAGTATGAAGAATTCTGATAAAAGGTCCTCCTGAAAATCCAAACAAATCTGTGAATGCACCTGAGGTATCCCATGCTTTAAAAGTACTCTACGTGACTCCTGGGGCACCTGACTGCTCGTTTGGTAGAGTGTGTGACTCTTCATCTCGAGATTGTGAGTTCAAGCCGCAGGTGGGGTGTAGAGATGACTTAAAAATAAAATCTTTAGAAGTATTCTAAGTGATTATGTTACACAGCCTGAGTTGAGAATGACTGCCCTTTGTTTCGTTGTGCTTTCCATATTCATTTTTATTTTTGTAGGTTTGCCAGAGACACACATGACCAGGCCCATTTATGTCATTGTGTGGGTTCATAGTTAAGGTGATTTTCTGTTATTGTGAAAAATAGGACATTAGATATAACAGATGGAGAAAAACTCTAACATTCTATTCTGAACAATGTAAGGAAGATATTAATGGAGCAATTCCTGTAAATGAAGTAAACATTCAGCTAAAAACCATTCGAGAAAAACCACACGATGAGGAAAGAATTTGACGGAGAAATCAGTACATGCAGAAGCAAAAATTAGTGAATTAAAAAACAAAATAGTATAGGACTTGAACGAACAAAGCAGAATATAAACTTACATCTTAAAAACCAACAAAATAGATGAATTGCCTCTTTCAAGTCTGTTCAAAAAGAGAGAAAACACGCAATTTTACAAAGTGAAGAAACCTTACTGTATAGATTTGGGGTTTAAAATATCTCAACATATTATGAATGACTTTTCTAATACAATGACGGTGGTAATAATTAAATAATTACTGGTCATCTGCTATATATGCTGGCATATAATTCTCAGTACAGTTCTAGGAGATTGGTTATTATTATATTCTTTTAATTAAATCTTAGGCAAAATGACCTACCTCAGGTGACGACGCAGCAAAATCAGGAATCAGACTAATTCCGAGAGCTCTTAACTACTTTGCAATATTGTCTTTTAAAAAGAGTATATTGCTAGGAAAAAAATGAGGCTTTTTTCCAGACACATTGACCCCTGTTACTGCGGAGACTCACCGTTCTGTGATCTTGAGTGCTTGGGAACCAAGTTGATAGGTCCCGATGCAGATTGATTCTTGTTCATTACAGATTTCCTGAGGGCATTGCTCTGTGTTTTTTCTATAAACTCTTGTTAGTATATGAGGGAAGGTTTAATTGGTTGTTTCTCTTTCAAAGTTCAAAGGTCAAGCTAACATTGAATTTAAAAGTCAGGTTTATTTTCTGAAAGGAGAAAGGAAGATTGTCTCCGAGGAAATTTTCTTCACCCGTCTTTTCCGTTTCTTAGTAATATGCTGCAGTGAATTGTAACCAGTGAATCATTACCTGCTTATTATTTATTCTTATTCTTTATCCTGATCCAGAAAAGCATTTAAAGTTAAAATTATCTTGAATGAGACAAAATGAGTTTATAGTTTTTTTTTATGGTTTTCCTCTATCAAAAATGGAGAAAGGAGATCACTGATAATAGTACATTATATACAGTCCTACTTGAAGTGAGCCAACTTATTTTCACTTCCTAAGCATCTGTTAGTTTTTTGCTTTTCTGGATGGTGGTTAGTGTTGTTTTGGAATGGTAGTGATACAACCAGAATCACCACACAAAAGGCTCTGAAAACTGTCTATGTCAAGAAGGACATCGATGTCTATGTTGACTCGGTTTCGGGGTTAAATTGTGAGGTAGTCTGGCATTTGGGAATATTTGTCCATGACAGTGGTGACCATGAGAGACCACGTGGGCTCCCCTGGGCTTCCTGAAGGCAAGACCTATTTTTTAATTTCATCTTTTTACTCTAAATGTTTAGCAAGTACCTGACAGTTAGTAGGTGCTCCATGAACTAATCCAAAAATTAGGTTAGATATATTTTAGATAAATGTAAGCAAGTTCGTGGGACAATGATTGTATCATTACATCGAAGACTTCGGCCATTATCTGGTACAATTTTAAAAGCTGGTGTTTGTTAATCATGCTGTGTGTCCTGGGGGGTTTGTTGGTTTTTCAAGAAATTATTTCCCAGAAATCCCAAGGTGTACGTTATTACAATTGAGACTCAAGGGATAGTTTTGTTTCATTTTTTTTTTCTTCTCAATTCTCAGATGCTGTGTGAATGCGCACGTTATACACCACAGATACGAAAATTCCTTTTAGCTCTTCTCCATAACAAAAGTTTTCACAGGATGCAAAGTGTACTTTCTTGGAAATGAAATTTGTTTTGATAATTTTCAATGACACAGTTATACAATTACATCATGGCTTTTAAAAATGCCAAGTATTTTTTATTAAGCTTGTACTTTGGCATAGTTGAAAAGCCAATAGTGTTAAAAAGTCTTGTAATAAAAACTAGCTATCTGTCACCCTGTCCTCCCCTCATCCCTACCCAAGGAAAAGATTTCAACTATTGTTGTTCTGTGGGTAATTAGGTGTTTACTTCCAAATACTATGCTTTACTGCTTTAGAACAATCCCATTTTAGATATTATGTGTTGGTTTCCCTGTGTGGATGACGATTTAACCCCTCATATATTCTCCTCGATCACAATTTTTTTTTCTTTCCATGATTTAAGGATGCTTGCATTACAGCCAGTATTTTATTAATGTTCATGATGGAGCGAAGTAGTAGGCTCAGGCACCTTTTAATTTTTCATAGAGTAAATATTTTCCTCGGTGTCAGTGTAGCTTTCTTCGTTCCCATCAGGAATACATTTTGGAATGGCCTGACATACTGCTGAATGTCTCATCAAGATTCTTTTCCAACTACTTAAACGTACCAGCTGTTCTATGATTTTCCCCCCGAAGACCTCTCTAGAGATGGTCCTGTTCTCATCTGGGCCACACATGCCGGTGGGTCTTTGTGTTCTTAAAACGAAGAGACTAGGAGAATTTTTCCTCTACTCTTTTCCAGGCTTGCTTTTGTTTCGTTTTACTTCCTTCCTTAGCCCCTGATCTGCACCTCTTCTGAATCTGGGGACATCTTCAGGAGAGGCTGGCTGTGTTGAGATCCTACGGATCTTCGGTTGTGACGGTGTTTTATTCCTCCTCCAGCTGTGGCTTCTGCCACTGAGAATGGTGGTTTGGCACAGGCCCCCAGGGAAGGGTCTCCAGATATGCAGCTCACCTGTTAACGTTGCCTCCTTCTCTGCGCTTTGTGTCCTTTTTTGTGTTCTGAAGCTGCCTGATACCTTACATATCTGATTCTCCTTTGTAATTGACCTAAGCCTTCTTGTTCCAAGATGGAGCTCTCCACTCGCTGCACATTATTCTGTAGGATTGGATATGGAATTTCATGTATTCGGAAGGTTTCTTAGGTTCAAGTAAGGCTTTCTTGAGTGTCTTTATTCTGTCTTTCTCTCTCACTGTCTTTTCAGCTAGACACAGTGTTCTAAAGAGAGAATATGGAGAATCCCCTGGCAAACGCATGCTTTTTGTTCTATAACCTACCATCACTGGTCACGTTTTTTTTTTCTTTTTTAATTAATTAGAGAATGCAAGTGCGCACACAAGCAGGGGAGGGACAGAAAGAGAGGGAAACAGAATCCCAAGCAGGCTCTGTGCTGTTAGCGCAGGGTCTGACATGGGGCTCGATCCCGGGAACTGTGGGTTCACGACCTGGGCTGAAAGGGCGCTTAACTGACTGAGCCACCCCGGCGCCCCATTGGTAAGTTTTTCTAATCTCCTGCTTTGATAGACTTCAGTGGAAGAATCTAGGTAAAATGCTAGAGACCTCGAACTTCCATTTCTAAATTCGAGAGTTTAGTGCCACATAGAATTTCTAGTTCTCAGCTGCTTTCCACCTGCTGGCTCTATCAGCTCCCCAGAAGTCCAGAGATAGGAGGTGCTAGTGATTGCAGAAGGGGGGAGACGGAGAAATGGGCATCTACCATTGATGGAAAAGACTGCACGTTCTCCTCCTTTCTTCACCTGCAACTTTATTTTGCTCTTTTTTTTATGGTAGCCCTCGATGTCGTTCCCAGGCGCGAGTTAAAATGGGAAGAGAGAATGTGGGTAAACACAGACAGTAGTTTTATAACCTGTCAAAGAAAGAGAGAGAGAGAGAGAGAGAGAAATAGACTGGGCAAGCTCCTTTGCCTGAGTAATTTAAATATTGGATAGGAAGCCAACACTGGAGTGGTTTAAGTAAATCCAGGCTGAAAGCAATAAAGGAGAACAGAGGAGTTCCAGAAATTTCTTTCCTTTTTGTGCGCAGTCTGTGAACATATGGTTTGGAGGCAGTCGGCTCAGTTGGCTAAATCATGGTGCTAATGAAGTGGAGATCCCTGAATGAGTTATTTAGCTTCTAGCAAGAAAAAGCAGTTTGCTTTTAACAGATTACATGCCTACGGCAGGAAAGCTAACCTTCACCTACTAGGCAAAGAGGCTGGAGGATGGTTAACCCAAGCAAAACTGATGTCAGGACCAGGAATCAGGGTACAATCCATGGCTTTGAGGTGATGCCTTGAGTTTGCTCATAGGGTGGGCTGTTTAGTAAATTTTAGCTTGAATCAAGTTTCTGTTCACAACCGCGTATTCGCTGACTGTTTAGTGCTGCCCTAAATACATGACTCAGCAAACCCCTTTTTGGTGGATGGTAATGGATATAGCCTCATTTTTGTTTATTTGTAACCGGCGGAAAACGTAAACATCCATTAATGATTTTTCATTAAATTTTGTTTGTATCTGTTTTGGAACAAATGAAATTTTATGCTATTAGAACAGTCAGTGCAGGGGCGCCTGGGTGACTCAGGCAGTTATGCCTTCGGACTTTTGATTTCAGCTCAGGTTGTGATCTTTATGGTGTGAGATAGAGCCCTGTGTTGGGCTCCGTGTTGGGCAAGGACCTGTTTAAGATTCTTTCTCTCTCCTCTTCTGCCCTCTCCCCCATTCTCTCTCTCTCTCTCTCTCTCTCATAAAAGGAAAAACAACAACAAAGTAATATAAGTTTCTGTATAGGAAATAAAAATGGAGCCTCTACTTAACTTTCAAATTTAAAGATTGCACTTTCAAATTTTTATGTTCCCTGACTTATAATGGTTTGACTTCTAACTTTTCAACTTTGTGATG
Organism: Acinonyx jubatus; assembly: GCF_027475565.1. Lineage (NCBI taxonomy): Eukaryota > Metazoa > Chordata > Mammalia > Carnivora > Felidae > Acinonyx > Acinonyx jubatus. The sequence goes on along the minus strand of NC_069382.1, from coordinate 5,344,673 downwards.
GTATGAAAGTGATATGCATTCGTACAAACTTGCTTGGAACTTTGAATTTGGATCTATTTTTTTTTTTAAGTTTTTAGACTTCTTTTATTTTTTTGAGAGACAGAGGGAGCAGGGGAGGGGAAGAGAGAGAGGGAGAGAGATTCCCAAGCAGGCCCTGTGTTGTCAGTGCAGATCCCGACGTGGAGCCCCAACCCATGAGTTGTGAGATCATGACCTGAACCGAAACCAAGAGTCTGACACTTAACCGACTGGGCCCCCCGGGTGCCCTTGAATTTGGATCTTTTTCTGGGCTGGCACTAGAGAGGTCGTAGGATCTTCTCTCATGATGCTGGGAAATGGCAGCCACCCACACTTCCCCGTCACCTACATGGTCGGGAAGATAAACAGCTGACACACTGACAACCATCCTGCACCCATACAACCTTTCTGTGTGTCGCTTTCACTACAGTATTCAGCACATTGCACGATATAGTCAATACTCTGATAAAATAGGCTGTGTGTGAGGTCACTTTGCCCAACTCTAGGCTCATATACGTGTTCTGAGCACGTTTAAGGTTGGGCGAGGCTAAGCTACAATGTCTGGTAGGTTCGGTGTGTTGTGTATATTTTCAGACTTACAGTATTTTCAACATACAATGGGTTTCTTGGCGTGTCACACTATCGTGAGTCAAGGAAGATCTGTGTTTTGTTCATATTATCCCTGTGCAAACCCTGCCAAACAGCCATTCCTTATATCTGGAGATCATCATTGCTTACCAAGACCTTGAGAAAGCCGACAGTTCAGATGTAATACTTCTGATTACTTGAAGGATTCTATCACATCTGTCCTGCCTCTCTCAGAATGTGAGCCACTCATCTGACCCTTCTGGGGAGGTTTGGCCTGATTACTCATAGTAACTCTGTGGGGAAGCCTGAGCTCAGTTTCTAGAAACAGAGTTCCAGGTGTATGAGCTCGGGAAGCTGTGCCCAACCCCCGGTGACTTTGTTTCAGAGGTGGATGGTGTGAGTTGTCCAGACAGCCTGGCAGTGCTGTTATGGATATGAATAAAATACACTGCTATATTCTGACTATACTAATAAATAAATAATTGTAATGATTCTAGTGAAAATAGGTGGGTAATTTATCCATAATGATAAGGGAATGAAAAGTATGCAGGGTTATGGTGAATGTATAGTATTAGCAAAATCATTTTTTTAAGTTTATTTATTTATTTTGAGAGAGAGAGAGAGAGAGAGAGAGAGAGAGAGAGAGAAATGGGCAAAGAGAGAGGGAGATGGAGAGCATCACAAGCACTGTCACTCCCACTGTCAGTGCAGAGCATGATGGGGGGCTCAACCTCATGAACCGTGAGATCGTGATCTGAGCCAAACTTAGAGTCAAATGCTTAACAAACTGAGCCATGCAGATGCCCCAGCAATATCATTTTAAATAGCACACACTGTGGCCTGGCTTTATAGTATCCACATTGTCAGGTCTTTCCAATCCTATCTGCCATTATCGCATACAAACCAATATGGTCTTCCTGCCAAGTGACATGCAACACAGGAGCCCTTTGCTCGTGATGGAGGTTCTCACTGCCTCAGGTTCTATTCATCCTTCAAACCCCATCTCAAATGCCACTTCTTCATATCCTCTTTCTAGGATTCCTTCTTCTTCACTGACATGGGAACCTTTAGTTGTCTACCCAACTCCTAAGGCACATTGTCTATCATACATTTTTTGAAAAGTTTATTCTGAGAGAGAAAGAGAGCACACATGCACATTTGTGCAAGTTGGGGAGGAAGGAGAGAGAAGGAGAGAGAGAATCCCAAGCAGGCTCTGCACTGCCAGCATGGATCTCAATGCAGGGCTCGATCCCACAAACTGTGAGATCACAACCTGAGCCTAAATCAAGAGTTGGACGCTTGACCAACTGAGCCGCCCAGGCTCCCCCTGTCTTTAATACATTTCTGGCTCTTGCCACTTTCTGCTTTATGTGTGAATTATTTAAACCCTTGCTTTTCCATTAGATGACTAGCTTCTTAAATATATACAGTGAATCATAAGATAGGACACATTTTCTAGCATTAGCTGTGTTCCAGGAATTGTGCTAAAATTTACACATCTGCTATCTTATTGACTCTTCCTAGATATCTGATGCATTAACTACTATTATTATCTCTATCCTACAGATGGGGACTATTGAATTTATTAACTTGGTCAACATCACAGAATTATTAAGTGGTGGAACTAGACCCAAGTACAAGCTTTCACAGTCTTGCATTTTATACCCTACAGCCTTCACATACATAATATCTTCAGTTGGTAATTATTTGGTCTTGTGGAAAACGATTTACGTATCATTGGGCAGTCCCTAACAAAGTAAGAAAATTAGGAAAAGATTTGCCTTTTACCTTGTATCACCGTGGGAGAAATTTGGTTAAAAAAACAGACAAACATATTGACTGTTTTGCTAGTTGTCAAATAGCATTTTACACTTTGAGACTAGAAGTATTAAAGAAGCTTTACTGTGTACTTGGGATTAAAATATCTTAAACTATATTAAATTGTTTTGCTAAACTATTTTTAAAGCATGGAACTGTAGTTTATATTCTGCTCTTCAACCGTTCCATCTATCAGTTGAAGTGTGGCTTAGTTCTGATGCAGCCGATTTGACTTTGCATATAAACTTTAGGGTGGTGTCCTCCCAAGAATTTTCTGAAGCATGTTGTGATTTTTCGCTTTTATTTCCTGGGAAGGCAGGTCCTCAAAAGGAAAACGCTGTATTTCTCTGGAGCATTTTTGCTTCAGGAATTTTGAAAATCTAATAAAAATACTTTGATTTGAAATGAAAGTAATTCTTTGATATTAATATCCTTGTTATTCACCAGATGGAGGGGTACCACTAGGTGAGATTTCAAAGAAACTTCATTACATTGTTTTCTGTAAAAGCATGTGGAAAAGGGCAGGTCTTCATGGGACACAGGCACATAAGCACTCAGGGGGAGACAGTGGTCTTAAACCTCTGTTGGTCAGTACTCAAACTGAGTGAACCAGGTTCTGGAAATATCATGCCTTTCCTCACTTTTGTAAGGGATCTTTGGCAAGTGCCTGGGCTGTTCTTGCAGTTGTTGGGGGGGGGTGGCAGGTAAGCAGGGGGCTCGCTGCGATGCAGGTCACCTGCGGGCCTGCCCCAAGGCAACTTGCCTCATCCCCACACCTCTGTGGGGCTTCCTGTTGTTGCTAAGGACCAAGGTGTCATGGCTGCTCAGGGATCTGAGTGAGGCTTTCCCCCTCAGCAACCGATTCTACAGTTTTTCAGCGGGGGGTCCCACAGTTCAATTCAGTTCTGACACTAATTACCCAGAGTTAGCATCAGATCCCAAAGTTAGAGGGATCAGTCCCACAAGACTGTGCCCACTTCAGATACTGGTGCAAGACTGAACCACTTACTTATATGTCTTACCCACTGTCTATAAAATGGGGGGGGGTCTCATGAACATCTCCTCAGGTTCAGTCATTTGCTAGAACAGCCCACAGAACTCATGAATGTATTTTATTTATGTTTACCAGTTTACTATAAGGACGCAAGTCAGTAACAGCCAAATGGAAGAGATACTTAGGGCAAGACATGGAGGGGAGGCAGAGTCAGAGTTCCCATGCCCTCTCCAGGCATGCCCCCCTCCTTAGCTCCTCAGTGTATTCACCAACTCACAGGCTCTCTAACTCCATTATTGTGGGGGTTTTTTGGAGGCTTCATTGTGTAGGAATGATTGATTAAATCATTGGCCATTGGGGATTCACTTGATCTCCAGTCCCTCTCCCCTTTCTGGAGGTTGGGGAATGGGGCTGAAATTTCCACATCTCTAATCAATGCTTGGTCTTCCTGGCAACCAGCCTCTACCCTGAAGCTATCTAAGGGGACACCAAGAGTTACCTCTTTAGAACAAAGGACACATCAGGGCACCTGGGTGGCTCAGTTGGTTAGGTGTCTGTCTGACTCCTGATATCGGCTCAGGTCATGACCTCACTGTTTGTGAGTTCGAGCCCCACATCGGGCTCTGTGCTGACATCATGGAGCCTGCTTGGGATTCTCTTTCTTCCTGTCTCTCTACCCTTCCCCCACTTGCTGTCTCTGTCTCCCTGTCTTTGTCTCTCTCCCTCTCTCTGAAAATAAATAAGCAAATAAACATTTAAAATAATAATAATAATAAATAACAAAGGACACACCTATTGCCTCTATCACAGAAAATTCCATGGGCTTGGGGAGCTCTGTGCCAGGAACTGGAACCACAGATCAACTGTCTTTCCATGATAAAGGTCACGTGTGATCAACAAGCACATGACAGGAGAATGTGCTTCAGTCTGGGGTGGACGGTGACTTCTGGGTGACGGGGCATAATGTATTTTAATTTTCTTCCTTCAGATGGCTGGTACAGTAACATAGTAGTTTTATATGGCCTCTCTGAAGATGTCCCATGAGCCTATGTAATCAGCTCATCCAAAAAACTGTTGCCAACTTGGCAATGCACTTTCTTGTATCTGCTTTCCCTTTAGCCCCGCCTCAAGCTTTTCCCTCACCCCTGCCGCCCAGGTATTGCACTCTCAAATAAACTGCTAACGTGTGATTTGTTTTGCGTCAAGCTCTGTTTTTGGGGGAGCTTAAGCTTGGGCACTGAAGGGACACTTTTAGTGACTTGCAGCAGCCATAAAATGCTGCCTTTTACCAGAGGGAATAATAAATTACAGAGGCCAAAAGCTTTGGTTTCCTGATGAGGTGGGAGTCTGAAAACATGGTATATTGAGCTACGATGCTCTCCTCTCCTGCTCCAAACACCACTTTGTTAGGTTTCGGCAATAAAATTTCAAAAAAAAAATTATATATATATATATATATATATATATATATATATTCAAAATTTTATGTATACAATGGAAGTTTTATACATAGAAATACATATATTCAATTTCACGTTACATAATATACAATTGTTTTAAAAGGAAGGAGATAGAAATAGCTAGTTGCCAGAAAGAAAGGAAGATCACACCCCCAAGCATAAGTACCTGTCTCACACCTACGGATCCCAGGGACGGAGAGAGTACAGACCTTATAATGTGGTGGTTGCTCAGGAACAGAGAACATGGTCTTTGAAGAAAGGCGGAGAATTGTGACTGAAACCTCTGTAGGAAAGCTGAACCCGCCCCCGCCCTGGCCTAAATTATGCCATTTCAATGTAAAATAATCTAGAAGGACTTTATCTATTGTCATAGAAAAGTATCAAGAAATCATGACTTTCTGAAATACTGAGTAGAAAATCTTCCTTGAAAAAATGTAACATCAAGTCTGTTCCCTACATGTTTTTGAGTTCAAATTTATATTCTCAGCATTGTAAGGGAAGTCTGAATTGAGAAGTTAATATAAAAACTGGTCCTAGACCCATAAATCTACTGGGTACCTAACACATGTAAATGGAAATTATCATTGTACAAAGAACCAATAAATATTCACAAGAACAAACAAAACCAAAGAGAAATTACAAGGCACAATGGAGTTAATGGACAATAGGGGAATTGAAAGAATGAAACAATCTGTAAGAGTCTATAAAGTAACTATGTTAAAAATAAAGAACAAAAGCAATAAAAAACTACAAAACATATTGGAATGATAAGTATAAAAAGCAGGCGTATTTGGAAAAGAAACAAATAGTATGCATAGAAACAGGAAACCATGGTTATTAAAATTAAATAATTATATGAACTAAAAGAGTTAGACTTAGTTGAAGAGAGAATAGATAAAGTAGAAGTTAGATCTGGGAAGCTACACAGAATATGTGTGTTTGGGGTGGGGAGGAGAAAGGGAGAGAAGGAGGGTGCGAGGGAGGGAGAGAAAAGTAATAAAAGTTGGTAGAGAGTCCATTTGGAAAGAGTTCCCCAAATAGACAGTAGAGTGAATGGAACAAAACTAGTAATTGAAGAGATCATTACTAACCATTTTCTATATTATAATAAGTATACAAATCCTCAGGTTCAAAGAAAAAGTATTTAGAAAGGAAAAAAAAAGTTATCATTTGCAAACAGAGCTGACTTCACACATCTCATCAGTAGATCACATTGATCATGTAGCTCAGACAGTAATGTTTTCAAAATGGTAAAAGGAAAAATATATCTAGAATAGTATAACCAACTAAAATATTATTCAAGAGTGAGGGCCAAACATATTTTCAAAGACTGAGAGTTGGCCATTCAAGGACTCTCACTTACAAGAAGTATTAAAGGAAGAAAAATATTGACCTCCAGAAGGAGGGAGTGAAATGCAAGTATTAGTGATGAGCAATGAAGCTGGCAAATAATTCTCATCAAAATACATCACTGAGAATAAAAAACCTCACCAGTTTTGGATTCAAGAACAGTGTGCAACAAATACTACACAACGATCACAAGGGAAAGAGGCAAAGCGGGATTAGAATTTGAACATTTGAATTTATTTTTGCAAAGATGGATAGAGATATGGACTTAGAGTATAAGTCACATACTCATTTATACTAAAAATTTAAAAGCAACCATGTAAACAATAAAATTAGAGTATATGCCTTCTATTCCAGCAAAGAGGGAACGTGGGATAAATCCAATGGAGGAGGGAAAAGAAGGAAGATAAAGAATGAAGCAAAACCGTAGAAGTAGAGAATAATAAAATGGTGACAACTATAATTACAGGTAATGGAAGTGAATTAATGTATGTGGCAAAAGAAAAGAGATTCTTAGAATGGTTTAAAAAATCTGGTATATGGTATTTATAAGAGAGGTTAAGTCCGGTGACATGGAAAATTTGAAAATAAAGGAATGAAAAATAGATATTCTAGATAAGTAGGTGAACCTAGATATTCCAGATGAATAGCCAGTGTACCAAGTAATATCCGAAAAGAAACACACACTTTAAGGTTAAGGTATTGTAGCAAATGATGGGTAGCATTACCCAATGGTACAAAACATAGTTAACCAAGGTTTACTAACCAGTGATCCATAGGAACTAACATGGATCCCAAACATGGAATTAGGAAGTTGAGAGAACGTGACAATATTTCATCCGTAGTGGATGCTGGTGGTCTCCTGCCTGAGTTCCCTTGACTTAACCCCTCGTGGAGCCACTTAGCCTCTGTGTCTCTTTGTTTGGGGGTGTTGAGAGTGCAAGGTGTTGCGGCTGGCAGTGAGGAGGAGTTAGTGTCCTAGGAACAACTCCCAACTAAACAGGAGTTGGTGGATGGATGCTTCAGCTTGTTCGCCACGCAGTGGGTCCGTTCTGAGTTTTGTTCTGTGGCTTTTGTCAGAGGGAGCCCGTGTTTAGTTTCCTGTGGCTGCTATTGTGACTTGCCACAGGCCTGGGTAGCTTAAAATGACAGGCACTTACTGTCTTACAGTTTTGGAGGCACGTCTGAGATCCATTTCTCTGGGCAGAAACCACGATGTTGCCAGGGCTAGGCCCCTTCCGGAGGCTCTAGGGGAGAATGAGTTCCTTCCTCTTCCAGCGTCGGGTGGCTACTGATGCTCCTTGGCTGTGGCCACATCACTCCATTCTCTGACTCGGAGTCACGTTGCCTTTGCCTGTATGAAATTCCTCCTTCTCATAAAAATACATTGGGCCCACCTGGATAATCCAGGATAATCCCCTGATCACAAAATCTTTAATTTACCATTGTTACAAAGTCTTTTTTTTCCCCATATAGAGTAGCATTCCCCGGTTTCAGAGATTAGGGTGTGGATATCTTTTTGGGGTGAGCAGGAGTCATTATTCAGTCCCAGTGGAGTGAGCTGAATAGCAGTGGGTTTACTAATGCAAGTTTACTGATTGTCCTCCACCCCTGTCCTGCTTCCCTGCGTCTCTAGTGCTTCCTGGGATCACCTTCTAAATAAGCCACTTGTACTTAATTCCTTGTTCACGGTTTCAGGAAGAAACAAGGCTAAGATAACATCCACAAAGAGTGATTTTAAAATCCTTTTCCTTTGGCGAAGATGTGCAGAAAGGGGAACACGCTTACAGTGCTGGTAGGAATGCAAACCAGCACAGCCATTCTGAAAAACAGTGTGGAGTTTCCTCAAAAAAATTAAAAGCAGAGCTACCCTATGACACAGCAGTTGCCCGGCTAGGGATTTATCCAAAGGCTACAAAAATGCTGATTCGAAGGGGCACATGCACCCCAGAGTTTATGGCAGCGCTATCGACAAGAGCCAAATTATGGAATGAGCCCAAATGTCCACCAACTGACAAATGGATAAAGAAGATGTGGTTTATGTATACAATGGAATGTTGCTTGGCGGTCAGAAAGAATCAAATCTTGGCATTTGCAACAATGTGGCTGGAACTAGAGTGTATTATGGTAAGCGAAATAAGTAAGCCAGAGAAGATAAATATCATGTGATTTCACTCACATGTGGAATTTAAGAAATACAACAGATGAACATAGCGGAAGGGAAGGAAGAATTCGATAAAAAGAGAGGGAGGCAAACCCTAAGAAACTCTGAAATACAGAGAACAAACTGAGGGTTGCTAGAGGGTGGGGGGATCGGTTAAATGCGTGATGGGTATTAAAGGAGGGAACTTGTTGAGATGAACACTGAGTGGTATATGTAAGTGATGAATCACAGGGTCCTACCCTGACATCATTATTACACTATACGTCAACTAACTTGGATTAAAAAAAAAAAAAGTACCTGTAAAAAAAATCCCTTCCTTAATAATTGGTAAATCAAACAGATAACACTTATAAGTATAAAGAATATTTGAATGATTAAAACCACTTGATTTCGTGGATTTGTCTTATAACATGTAACACTTGTATAACAGCGATTATATGCTAGGCATTGCACTGATGTGCTGATTGAGGCACAGGGAGATTAAGTGACTCATCCAAGATCACACAGCTCATAAATGGGAGTTAGAGTTCAGGGTGTGTGTCTTAACTAGTTTGCTGTATTAGTCTTGAAACCCTAGATCTCTGCATCCGGATATTACCATATGAACAATTACTTCCCAATGCAAGGCACATTTAAAATGATTGATTATCTACAAAGCCAACATGAGGACCCCCCCCCCCCCAATAAACTCTAAGAATCAATATTAAAAGACCATGTTCTGGAACCAAAATGAATTATAGAAACAATTTACAAATAGCCACAGAATCTCTTACAACTTTGGGAGCACACGTAAATAAAATGTCCATATTTCTCATTTCCTTATGGGGAAAAAAGGTTCCCTATGTGAAATTGGAAAATGTTCATGACTGAATGATATTGAAAGCTGTCCTCATGAAACTGTAAGGTGCTGCTAAATTGGCATTGGCTTAGACATGTACATTTTTAGATATTCATCATAGGAAAAGTGTCTGAGAAAGTCGGGGAGGATTCTGTGTTGCAGTTTTTATAAACAGAACTAGTAACACTCAGAATGAAGCACTAGAAAGGAAGGCATACATCGGAGGATGCAGAGGCCATCCATTCTGGCCGCCGTGTGTAAAACTATACATATTGAAAGAAAAGGGGAGAACGTTCCCTTGACTAGATAGCTCTTATCATCGGGTTCATCAGGAGCACTCAGAGGACAGAAAAGCATCCAGTATCAGGAGAAACATAGGCCCCGGACTATGTGTCAAAGCCAGTTTTGAACGAGTGGAAAGAAGTGTAGGGGAGAACATGGGATTTCCCCTAAGGCTGTGGATCCTGTGCTGTGGAGACCTGGTTGACCCCCTGATGGTTGGCTTGGCCTCTGCACAAGGAACCTGACAGTGAACATGGCAAAGACCATCAGCTAATTTCTGATTGCCCTGATACAGGTAATATTTCCAGAATAAGTCAAACAAAAATCTGAAGGACATCGGGGAGCAGGTAGTATTTTCTTGTATATTTCCAAAGGCAGGTTGGGACTTCGGAGGAAGAACAGGGCATTAGAATTGATTTTTATATATTTAATATGGCCAGAGTTAATGGCTTATAGATTTTTGTAACATTAGGCTCAGTTAGAGGTGTTGGCTTTGAGCCAGAGTTTCAAAAGACTTGGGAAGAAAGCTGTTTTGTTTTGTTTTGTTTTTTTTTCAAGTCAGACTGAGAAATCTCTTTGTAGGTTATTTTGGTTTACATGTATACCTCTGAAATCTCCAAGAACATGAATTTCTGATCGTTGTCATAAATCTATTGTATTTTTAGACAAGTTACAATGGTGTGCTTGGGCTATTGGTGGTAGAGATATCAGAGAAATATTCCATGCTTGCCCTGGAAAAGTTCCTGTTCTCTAATGCATCAGATGCAGTATCTATTTAATGGGGTATATTTCCATGTAAGAGGTTGATTTGTGTTTACGTCAGTCTTTTTAATTCCAGGTCATTCATGTAACCATGTGGAGTTTTTCATGTTTTGGGATTTGGTTACCTCCATCTGGTGCCTCAAAGTACAGATCCTCGTGTTCTGACTCCTTCCCATCTAAACTCTAGGAAATGATGAAAATCAAGATTTTATTTTCTGAGGCAGGATGTAGATGGGATCTTGGAATACTCAGTGTAAGCTTTGGAGAACTGTAAAGAGTATGTATGAGGAGAGATGCATGTCTAATCCTAAAGCTTTAAAACTGAAAATAGAGGGTGAATAACATATGACTGAAACCGTGAGCCAAATGGTATGGAAAACACTGAGTAGGATACTGAAAAAGAACACCTCAAACAAAAGAAATGCTAACAATGAAAGTCATACCGCATTCATTCACAGGAACTGTTAGTTTAGAGAGGAATTGTGTTTGGTACCTAAGACTTTTGAAGGGTTCAAGCTTGAGTCTAGAGTGTGAAATAGACAAATAGAACTGAATGTTCTAGAAGTATGTTAATCGAGGTGGTACTTTGTTTCTTAACATTATATATTAATGTTTCATGAAACGTATGGACATATTAGGGGTGTAGCTCTGTGAATTTACACATGCACACACATGCGCTCATGTAAGCACCATCCATTTCAAGAGAGGGAGCATGTTCATCACTCTAGAAGGCTCCTGATGTCTCCTCTCATTCATTATTTAGACTTCTCACTCTGTTAATCGCTGTCCTGATTTCTGTCACCACAGAATAGCTTTGCCTGTTCTGAACTTATAGAACACATAAATGAATTCTAGAGATGTGTTGCTGCATGACCTTGTACCTGTAGTTAACAATCGTGTATCATGCACTTACAACTGATTAACAGGGTAGATCTTATGTTACGTGTTCTTACCACAATATAAACAAGGAAATAGAAAATATCCTGAGTGAATGAGTTTGGTACAGTTTAACACACAAAGATTGATCCAAATATCTGTCTTACCCTTTATTGCCAAGAACACTTACTTTAAGATCATTGTAATGCTTTGAACTCAGAATGTTCTAAGGAAACTGAAATTTACGGGACACATAAACTAAGTACCTACAAGTTTTCTCCAAGAAAAAATGTACCTAGTCAATAGGATTTAAGCACTCTGAAATCTATCAAGATAAACTGGCAAAGTTATATTGAGCGTCCAAATAATTAAAATATATATAAGTATTTTTGAAACTAGGCAGCACTGTGTCCTTGTAAGATGTTTCCATAAAGAGTTATTAGATGACCATCACCTATGAGAAATTTGTGAAAGATGATTTCTTTCTTTCAGAAGGAAAGATTGAGTTTAAATCCTTATTATATTTTTGGTCAGAAGACATGTCCACCCAAGGGGATATCAAATTTTATTTTATTTTTTGATTGAATGAATTGAGCCCTACTGACGTATAGGACACTCTCTGATACGGATTATAGTGTTTGCCACTACATAAAGCTGTTCTTTGAAAACACAGTGAGACAGGTATTTTTGGGAGCTTGAACTGCGTGGCCTTTTCTCTTGAAAACAAACAGAAACGTGTCATTAACAAATAGAAAACTATCTCATACATATGAGAGCTTGAAAGCCTTGATCATGACAAATCAGATCTATAAAAACTAAAATTTATATCCACTACCAGAAAGAATATTAAGTGACTGCATGGTGGAATCTTTGAAAGTTGAAGGCTTCTTACTGAATTACTTCATGACTATTACCAAATCCTTAAAATTTACTGAGTAATATGCATCAATATTACCCTCTATAACATATAGTACAGAATGGACGTACAAGGAAACTCAATTCCTACACTCACGTAGTTCGTAGTTTTGGAGAGGCAGATACAAAACTTTATCCAATAAAATAAAATGGAAAATGGTCAGTGTGAGGTGAAGGCTTCAAATTCAATTCAAATTGAAAAGGGCAAAAGGTAACTTATTTTATCAAGCATGTTTTTTTTTTAATCCCTCATCTTATTCTTCCCTTAAAAAAAAATACTTCGCAGTTGTGAGGATGGCTATGATACAAATGAATAAATAAAAGACAAGAAATGTTGGCGGGGACATGGAAAAATGAGAAGCCTTGATCACTGTTGGTGAGAACGTTACATGGTCCTGGGTCTGTGGTAACTAGTGTGGAGGTTCCTCAAAGAGTTAAATACAGAACAGCCATATGATCCGCCACATGATCTCTGTTTTGCATATTTACCCAAAAGGATTTAAATCAGGATCAGAGAGACATTAACACTTCCCTGTTCATTGCAGCACTGTTCATAATACCCAAGATGTAGAAACGACATAGATGTACATTGATGAATGAGTAGATTTGGGAAAGAAAAAAAAGGTGGTGCATACATACAATGGAAAATTATTCAGCCTTTACAAAGGAGGGGCGCCTGGGTGGCTCAGTTGGTTAAGCGTCCGACTTCGGTTCAGGTCATGATCTCACTGCTTGTGAGTTCGAGCCCCACGTTGGGCTCTGTGCTGACAGCTCAGATCCTGGAGCCTGCTTTGGATTCTGTGTCTCCCTCTCTCTTTGCCCCTCTCCCTCTCCTCTCTCTCTCTCTGTCTCTCAAAAATAAACATTCAAAAAATTTTTAAAAATGAATAGGGTAACAATAAAAATTAAATAAATATTGAAAGTTAAAAAAAAATCTCATGCGAGGGGCCCCTGGGTGGCTCAGTGGGTTAAGCGTCTGACTTCGGCTCAGGTCGTGATCTCGTGGTTTGTGGGTTCAAGTCCTGTGTCGGGGTCTGTGCTGACAGCTCGGAGCCTGGAGCCTGTTTCAGATTCTGTGTCTCCCCCTCTCTCTGCCCCTTGCCTGCTCACACTCTGTCTGTTTCTTTTAGAAATGAATAAACATTAAAAAATAAATAAATAAACAAACAAAAATTGAAATACATCTCCCGGGAAAGATTATCACTACTATTTTGGAGCTTAAAACCATGTCAGGTAAGTTAACCAAATCACACAGCTATTAAAGGACCAAACCAGGTTTAATTTAACTCCAAAACCAGTATTTTCCCTCTATACAAGGTTCTATAAGCAAGAAATAGGACTGTGGCTCAGAAAAGAAAACCAGTGACCTGGCTGGTGGACAGGATTCATACACACAGACGAGGGTAAGGAGGATATTTTAGGTGGGGGGGGGGGGGGTGGGCATTACACTATTATATTAGAATTGCATTATTATATAAGAAATTACAGAAGAATAGACACACTACCTTGACCAGAGCAGACATTTTGTATAGAGGAATGCAGCTAAGCAACACTAGACTGACAATGGAAAGCAAATCACAGTATGCCTGAACCAACATGAGAGGTTCTCTCTTTTCTGCAGACGAGGACAAAGCATGTAATGATTTGGGAAGTGGAAATATGGAAAAGGCAGTGTACTCTGTCTGGAAGGTTATGCGTTTTCAGACAGAATAGGAAGGAGTGAAAGTGTAGAAAGTTATGTGTGCCAGGAACGAGACAATAAAGGAATGTGAATAGGGACTGAAAAAAGGAAGAGATTGTATAATAGAAAAATCACAACACCTTTGTGACCTTTCAGAATCAAGTTGATACTAAGATTTGAAAAAGCCAGAGTTTGTTTCTGTTATAACCGTACAAAAAAAGAACTCAGACGGCCTTGCAAAAAGAAGTGAAAAATCAAATTAACCCATTAAGAATATCAATAATATTGCTCTGGGACTGCACGGTTTTCAAATGGACCCTTTTGTGTTAACCCAGTCCACACCTGGGAAATAATCCACTGCTTCTACCCCTGTCAAGTGGCACAACCGGATTTGCTGAAAGACAGAGAAAATGAGGCCAGTCCAAATCATGCGGGATTGTCTATTGGTTCGACCAGAGAACAAAAATATAAGGAATTCATAAAAATCAATATTGATAGAAGAAAACTTCGTGAGAAGCACATGCTTTCAAAATAAGATGTCAAGAGTCTATGATGAATTTAAGAGTTAGTAAATTATTTGTAATACCCTTGATATTCATTTTGAAATACTTCTTCCAGCACTGAATTATCTATCTGGAAGAAATAAGCAAGTCTATCCAAAACAAAGAAAGGTAGAATCGGCAGCTCTTAAATTGTTGCCACAGAACTGAGCATGATAATCCCTCCCTTTTAAGATCCCGTCACCTCAGGAAAATAATTCTGCTCTGATGGGCAGAGAGGCCTGTCAGCTAGTGTTAAAAACTTAAACAGCAGATAATTGGTGTCTGAATGACGCTGAGTGAAGTGTCCTGAGATGGCGAATCACGGGACAGTTTAACCCTTGACAATTCAGGGGAAGAAGTTGTTGAAAGACAAATTGGTTGCACAACTTTGTTAATGCCACAGACCTATCCACCTGAAAATGGTCAAAATGATAAATTTTACATTACGTGTGTTACACCACAATAAAAAATACTAAAAAAGAACATTATAAGCAACTATAACAGATTGCTCTCTTAAGCTAGTAGTCTTTCCCTTTATTAGAAGTAATGTTTAAAAAGTGCAATACTGATTTGGATAAAAACATTTTCATTTCTCAATTTACCCTCCTTTCTCCTTCTTAATTATACCTTGAAAATCTGTTAAGGGAAGAAACTAAGGGGAAATATTTTTAAATGTCTATCTTGAACGTATATATATTTTTGAAAGAAGCGCTCTACATTAATATAATATATAATCATATAATAATTACTTATAAAAATAATATAGATTATATATAATTATATAATATAATATAATTCATGATATATAGGGTATTTTATACATTATGCACCATGTACATTTTATATATAGTATAATATATATCTGTATGTAAATATATTAAGTAAATAAGCTCCAAATATTTTTGAAACAAAACTAGAGGCAAGAAAACAAAGCAGAAAATGTGACTTAAACATTTTCCAAAATTCAGCTTTGGCACTTAATTAGTTTTTGACAAAATAGGGGATGCTGAGCAGGTGCTATAGTTCAAGCTGACCACCTAGTAGATGTTGTCAAATGGTAGGTCACTTGTTACTTAGCAGATCCCAGACAGTACTAATCATTTCTTTGAGCTAGTTTATACAAAAAAAAAAAAAAAAAGAAGAAAAAAAAAGAGAGGAAGAGGAAGGAGGAGGAGGAGGAGGGGGAGGAGGGTCAGGGGGAGGAGGAGGAGGAGGAGGGAGGAGGAGGAGGAGAGAGGACGAGGGGGAGGAGAAAAAGAGAGATTCCATTGAGAATAGTGGAGTAGTAAGAATCTCCAAAAATCACCTTCTCCCTAAAAGCAATGCAAACACCAGAAAAATTATTGGGGACACCTGGGTGGCTCAGTTGGTTGAGCATCCAACTTTGGCTTAGGGCATGATCTCATGGTTTGTAAGATCGAACCCCGCGTCAGGCTCTGCACTAAGCACGGAGTCTGCTTGGGATTCTCTCTCTCTCTCTCTCTGTCTCTCAAAGATAAATAAATAAACTTTTAAAAAAGAAAAATAAATAAAAGAAACATGATTACTCTTCTATTGTAGCATATATTCTAGTCTAACCTTATGTCTTAATACAAAACACACAATGAGAAAACACCAGTTGTCAAACACTGCATCTGAAAATTATTGCTTTATTCTGACTTGTGAGTTTTATGAAAAAAATTAGTATATAATAAACACATACACACACACAGCTCTACAAATTTTAACGTGTTATTCTCTCACCTGAAAAAAATTTCCCTTTTAATATGGTATTTTCTTAATATTCTTACCTCCCCACATCCCTTCACGCCTCATTTTAACAAAAGAAAATTCCCCCAACTAAGAAATTTTCTGCTACTTTTTTTAAAGTGGTCACTGCCTTTTGAAATAACCAAGCTGGCCTCAAACGTTGTCTCCTTGAGAGTTATAACCATCAATCATTTTTACTGCTTAAGGCAAAGTGGTGTTTATCAAGTGCTTTCAGCACGAAGTAGAGTCTTTATCCTCATCAGTGTAGACTTAGGGAGAAAATACCCATTTAGCAATGATTCACTACTAACACTGGCCTTCCTTAGGGTGAAGTTCAGGACAGCAGTTCGCACAATTTTGTGAATCGAAGTACAGAGAGAGAACACAAGAGTGAGTACAGATTCCTTTATTACAGATGGGCTTATATGATGAACTGATTTTCCTTGCTCTCTTTCCCACTTCCAAGCCCAGTTGAGCTGACTTCCCAGAAGCCCCACCTCCACGCCCCACAGTGGCCCTTGCTGCGTTTGATGAACACATTCCGTCACCCTTTGGACATCTTCCCACCTCTGTCAATACCCAGGTCCCCCTCATTCTGTTGGGGAGGCAAGTTTTATTCTCAATCCAGGTATGGAACTGCATTTATTGCTGTAAAATGTCATCTTGTTAAATCTGACTCACTGTTCTTGCTTGTATATACAGCTGGGATTCTAAATCTATCAATATCTCTCCCTCATGGTTTCATGTCTCCAAGGAAACCTAATAGGTATAGCTTCTTATAACTATAGAATCTACTAGGCACAGGAATCCTTGAGGATGGAAATTATTATTTATGTGGCTCTGATCACCAAAGATGTGAGATCTGGGCTCCCACTGTTTCAGTCAGCTGTCATTGCGATATTATTTTATTAGCTGCAAGTTGTATGCACGACCTTTCCTCATGGTTGTTCCTGTTCCAGGGACAGATGTCTACATCTAGTAGATGAGGCACAGCTACATTTTAAAATAATTTGTAATTATTAAATACTTAAAATATACCTAAAATATACAGTAATAAAACTCATATACTCCTACCCTACCTTTAACAAAATGTCCTATTTGCTTAGAAGGTTTTAAAGTAATAAAATATAATAAATACCATGGATATCCTCTTTCTTGGATTTCCCTGATCCCATTCTCTTACCTCCCAGAAAAGTCGGAGTAACCTGCAGTTAGCATTTATTACATACATGAATTTCCTTATAGTTTTATGGCATGTTATGTGCCTAGCACATAGACACGTATCTATATCCCTAATGATTTATAGAATCATATATACCCTTATAGGACATAGCCCTTTGCAACTAATGCTTTCCACATAACTTTCTATTTCCTAGAAAGTACTCCTTTTTATACATGTAGCTCTAGACTGAAATAATACCCAGATATTATTAGTTCATATCCAATAAGAATATGCAATCTATGTAGAATCTTTTATTAGAATCTTTCAGCTCTAATAGGGGAGAGAGCAAAACCCACCATGATCCTTTCTCTGCAATATTTCTGGTCTTTACCCCTGTTCTTCTGTGGATAACAATTGTAGGGAAAATATCACACCAAGATAAGAAAAAGCTATATAGCACACAAGCACAATAAAGTGTGAAGTCATAACCAAAAACAAAGTCATTCTGGCTTCCAGTTTCACTCATGACAGTTTAGCTGGTATCAGACATCCTCCTACCATAAACACCCATGAAGCATACAAAACAGATGACAATTATTTCCAGGAATTGGACAGCAGTCAAGGAGGGCTGTTGCAACCCTCGAAGAGTAGGGGGCACTTGAGGCATGCCCACATTCACCCAAACTTTCCCTGTGGACAACTTTTCTAGGCCTCTTGAGCTATATAAGTTTGGGATAACACAACAGAAAAACTATCAATGAACGGTTTTTCAGGAGGCCAGTAAATGAACAGGGACCAAGGAATCTGAACAAAGCTGGAGAGATACTGAAGTCTGGGTCAGGTGAAATCATGATGATATGGTATGCTGGTCAATACCATAATTTAAGGAAAATTTAAGAATTTCTTGAAACACACAACACAGAATACAAAATAGAAAATTTCAATAGTTCCATACCTGTTAAATACATGGAATAGACATTTGAAAATTCTAATCGCAAAGAAAATTCAAAGACCCAAAAGCTTTAGTGGGGAATTTTAGAAAACACTCAGTAAAGAAACAACAGAGATGCACAAATAATAAAGACACACAAAATTTCAGGAAATAGACAAAAAATGAGACTATTTTTAAAATCATTTCATGGTCAAGAATAACTGTCATATAAAAATCAGCCACTCTGGAAAACAGTATGGAGGTTCCTCAAAAAACTAAAACTAGAACTACCCTATGACCCAGCAATTGCACTACTAGGCATTAATCCATGGGATACAGGTGTGCTGTTTCGAAGGGACACATGCACCCCCATGTTTATAGCAGCACTATCAACAATAGCCAAAGTATGGAAAGAGCCTGAACGTCCATCGATGGATGAATGGATAAAGAAGATGTGGAGTATATACAATGGAGTATTACTCGGCAATCAAAAGGAATGAAATCTTGCCATTTGCAACTATGTGGATGGAATTGGAGGGTATTATGCTAAGTGAAATTAGTCAGAGAAAGACAAAAATCATATTACTTCACTCATATGAGGACTTTAAGAGACAAAACAGATGAACATAAGGGAAGGGAAACAAAAATAATATAAAAACAGGGAGGGGGACAAAACAGAAGAGACTCCTAAATATGGAGAACAAACTGAGGGTTACTGGAGGGGTTGTGGGAGGGGGGATGGGCCAAATGCGTAAGGGGCACTAAGGAATCTACTCCTGAAATCATTGTTGCACTAAATGCTAACTAATTTGGATGTAAATTTTAAAAAATAAAAAATAAAATTAAAAAAAATCTGACAAGACCACTACAAGAAAGAAAAATTATGTGAATACTCATTTCAAAAATATAGCAAAAACAATCTAGCAACACACACACACACACACACACACAATCCCACATATTATAGCCAAGTGAGATTTATCCCAAGGCAAGTTCTGTTTTACCTTTGAAAATCAAATCAATGTAATTGACCACATTAACAGAATATAGGAAAAAAATGATGCCATTACCTCAACAGAAGTAGACAATTATTTGAAAAAATTCAACATTTATTTATAATAAACACATCAGCAAAGAGATGTAGAAGGAACTCCCCTAATCTGATAAAATTATCTTCAAAAAGAAAAACTAATGATAATACCTTAATGATGTAATAATGAACTGTTTTCCTCTCTGATTGGGCACAAAACCAGAATGCTGTGTTTACCATCCCTACATAACATAGTAATAGTAATCTCAACTAGTGTAATAAGGTAAGAAAAAAAATAAAAGCACAAAAATTAGAAATAAATAGGGGTAAAATTGTCTTTTCACAAATAGCATGATTGTGTACATATATTATATGCCAATATCTTAATGGGTATAAACTCAACAAAACCTAAAAAAATAGTAAATATAATCTAGCAATAGATTTAATGAGACAGTACATCATGACCACATGAACTTTCTTCAAAATGGCAAAATAAAAAAGAATCCACAAAAGTTATTGGAATTTACAAGCAAATTTAGGAAAATCTCTAGATACAAAGTCCATACAGAAATATCAAATGGATTTTTCCGCATTAGATAGCAACAGACACTACACAATGAAATTTTAAAAGTGATACCTCCTATAATAACATCTCAAATGTCTAACAGCTAGAAGGAAAAAAAAAAGGCAAGACATAAAAGACTCTATACAAAAAGTATGGTACATTGCTGAGAACAATTAAAGAACACTTAACAAATAGAGAGTAGAGTCCTTGTTTGTGGATTAAAACCATAATGGTATTAAGATGTAAAATCTTCCTAAATTGCCCAATAAACACAATTCCTATCAGATTTCATAAGGGTTTTCATAGTGATTAACCAAGTGATCCTGCAAAACTATATGAAAATGCAAACGATCCAGAAGAACCATGAACATCTTGAAGTATGCTCATGCTTGCTCTCTCTCTCTCTCTCTCTCTCTCTCTCTCTCAAATCAAAACCAAACCAAAACAAAAAACAACAGCAGTGTGACATTGGTACAAAGGGTAAATAGACCAATGGAACACAACAGTGTATAGAAAAAAACATATTTATACATTGATTTATAACAAAGGCACAATGTAATTCAGTGGGAACAGGATGGCCTATTTAATACACTGTGCTTAAGAAATTGGATAATCTTTGAAAAAATGAAAACAAACCTCTATCCCTACTTCACACATATGCAAAAATTAATTTGCAGTGAATCATTAATTCAAACGTTAGGTTAAAATGTTCAGGCTTCTAGAAGAAAGCTTTGGAGGATATCTTCATGAACTTGAGGTAGCTTAACTCAAAGGATAAAGAAATGTATTACTATAGAGGAAAAAGTGATAAACCAGAGTTCAATAAAATAAAGAATTTCTGGTCATCTAAAGGTACCATGATAATCACTGATATGCAAAGTATTGGAGAAATTCACAATTCTTATATTTGAGAAAGAACACATTCAGAATACATAAATACCACCTTCCCATCAATAAGAAAAAGAAAATCCAATTTTCAAAATTGCCAAAAGACTTGAACAGGTGCTACACTAAAGAATATATCCAAATAACGAATTCTGAGTTCAAAGTATTACAATGATCTTAAAGTGAGTGTTTTCGGCAATAAAGGGTAAGACGTATTTGGATCAATCTTTGTGTGTTAAACTGTACCAAACTCCTTCACTCAGGATATTTTCTATTTCTTTGTTTATATTGTGGTTTATCTACCCTGTTAACCACTTGTAAGTGCATGATACACGATTGTTAACTACAGGTACAATGTCATGCAGCACAGCACATGTCTAGAATTCATTTATGTTGTGTAACTGAAACTTTCTGTCCCTTGAACAGCTGCTCTCCATAGCTTGCCTCCCCAGCCACTGGTAGCTTCTGTTCTATTCTCTATGAGTTTAACCATTTCAGGTAACTCATATGAATCGAATGAGCAGTATTTGTCCTTCTGTGATTGGCTAATTGCACTTAGCATGATGTCCTCAAGGTTCATCCGTGTTGTATCTGAAAGAATTGGAATTAGGGTCTTAGGGCACCTGGGTGGCTCAGTCGGTTAAGCGTCCGACTTCAGCTCAGGTCACGATCTTATAGCTCGTGGGTTTGAGCCCCGCATCGGGCTCTGTGCTGACAGCTCGGAGCCTGGAGCCTGCTTCCGATTCTGTGCTCCCTCTCTCTCTGCCCTAACCCACTAGCATTCTGTCTCTGTCTATCTCAAAAATAAATAAACATTAAAAAAAAGAATTGGAATTAGGGTCTTGAAGAGATATTAGCATTCCCATGTACATTGCAATATTATTCACAATAGCCAAGATATGCAAATAACATAAACATCCATCAACAGATAAATATGTATGAAAAGGTGGTATATACATCCAAGAGAATATTGTTTAGTCTTAAAAAAAAAGCATGAAACACTCAGGGTATCTTCTAAAATTCATGGATTTACTTTGTCAGTCTTTTCTGACTTGTGTTGTACCATATGTATTATATAAACTATCCGAAAATATTTTTTGGAATGAGGCTGTATCTGTCTGTCTCTATCTATCTATCTATCTATCTATCTATCTATCTATCTATCTATCTGTAACTGTATATACTGGGTCTCCAAAGTTGATGTTAGATTGAGAGTGGTTGTTTTTTTTAAAAGGACAAAACTTCTAAACAGTAGAAGGTAACGTACAAAGAGTAAAGAAAAGAGCTCAGGAAAAGAAAAAAGTACTTATGTGTGCATGATATTGACAGCCTATTTCTCAATGGTGCCTTTGCTCTAATAATACGATAATGCTAACAGTATCAACAATTACCTACTTCAAAATTTTCTCCCTGGAAAATTATTGTCACCAATCAGACTTACCTTCTGCTAGGTGCAAAAATGAATACAAAGTACTTTTCTACCTACTTCTATTCCTAGTGCAACTGACAATGTAAGTTATCCCTTTCTTCTTATCTTGTTATCCTTGCTGTTTACCTTTAGAGATAGCCTGTGCAAATAAAGGCATATAGGTATTCTTCCCCCTCTTTCCCTTTTTCTGTTATCAATGTAGCTTTAAGATCATTCTAGAATTGCTTTTAGAGGCTGCACGGCATTCCATTTTTTAAAAAGATATACATCTCTATTTATTTGTTTTATTTTTTTACACCTATTTTTTCTAGGTTTAGAAAATTTTTTTTAAGATTATTTATTTACTTTGAGAGAGACAGAGAAAGCGTAAGCAGGGAAGGAACAGAGAAAGGGAGACAGACAGAATCCCGAGCATGCTCTTTGCTGGCAGGACCCAAACTCACGAAACTGTGAGCTCGTGATCTGAGCCAAAACCAACAGTCAGATACTCCACTGACTGAGCCCCCCAGGCGCCCCTTTCCTCAGTTTTAGTAAGATTTAATTGACATGGATTATACCTATTTTTAAAATTTTAATTCCAATACAGTTAACACAGTGTTAAATTAGCTTCAGGTACACAATATAGTAATTCAACAATTCTGTACATTACTCGGTTCTCATCACGATAAGGGTACTCTTAATCCCCTCATGCTTCACCCACCGTCCCACCTACTCCTTTCTGGCAGCTCTCTGTTCTCTATACTTAAGAGTCTGTTTTTTTGGTTTGTCTATCTTTTTTTCTTTGTTCATTTGCTTTGTTTCTTAAATTCCACATGTGAGTGAAATCATAGGGTATTTCTCTCTCTCTGGCTGACTTACCTCACTTAGCATTCTACTCTTTTTTTTTTTTTTTTTTTTTTTTTAGCATTCTACTCTTAAGATCCATCCATGTTGTGGCAAATGGCAAGATTTCATTCTTTAGATGGCTGAGTAATATTCCGTTGTGTATATGTAGCACATCGTCTTTATCCATTCATCCATAGGTGGACCCTCGGCTGCTTCCATAATGTGGCTATTGTAAATAATGCTGCAATAAACATAAGGGTGCACGTATCCTTTCAATTTCATATTTTTATATTTTGGGGGGTAAATACCTTGTCGTGCGATTGCTGGATCATGTGGTAGTACTATTTGTTTTGTTTTGTTCTACGGAACCTCCGTACTGTTTTCCACAGTGGCTGCATCAGTATGTATTCTCACCAACAGTTTTATGGAAAACCCACAACTTCTCGAGTCACTCCCTAACTGAACTACACCGAAATAGTTTCTAATCTTTTCATATGACAAGCAACGCTGTAACAAAGCCATTTACACGCCCGCCGCATTCTACATGCTGGGAAATTGTCAAATTGGAGATGACATTGGGTCACTCCTGTTGACAATTATCCGACTGCCTGTTTCTATCCACCTCTGCTACACATTCCCCCCGCCCAGTTTTATTGAGATACCATGGACAGATAAAAATAGCACATATTTCGGGCATACCTTGGGATGTTTTGAAATACACGTACGTTGTGAAATGATTGCCACAGTCAAGCGAATGACTGCATCCGTCACCTCACAAATCAACGGATTTGTATTTTAAGCAACTAGATGGGTGATGCTGCTATTTATTGAGATGGGCAGAGACGGGCAGGCAACCGTTTGTGAGGACCAGCAAGCATTTTGCTTACTCTCTCCCAAATGTTAGGGCTTGAACTCAACTGTAAGCCTTTGTGGCTCTGATGGAAAATAGGGCTTTAAGCACGCTGGGGCATGCCTACACCCAGCCCTTGATGCAAGAGTGATGTGTTCCCCCTGCCAGAGTCTGCCAGACCCCTGGAATTTTGGGCGGCCCTGCTTTCCATCGTGTAACCGTGCACGAAGCGAGACGTTGCTGCTGGCTTCCACTGTGGCGCTAGTTTACTTCAGCTATTTCCAGGAAAGCAATTTTTCCTATAGTCTTCTCTCCTTGTGAAATCGAAGTCTTCTCCCGAGACCTATTTCAGGCAAGTTCTTTGACCCCAGCCGGAGGAGACCAGCTGGAAAAGCAGGGAATCAAAAGGCACTTTGGAAGTCTGAGCCACGTGGCGGAGCGTGGGAGACTTCGGCAAGAACATACGGGAAAGGGGAGCGCCTTAATGAGGTTGCCGGTTGGCCGGCCCTGCTCTAAACCCTTATCGCGGAACCTGCGAGTAAGAAACAAATCTGTTTTCGCACAGAGTTATTATAGCTCCAGATTGTATCTTTGTCTCTTTGCAGCTGGAATCTTAATTGGCCGAGCTATTTCTGTAACAGCTGCTGGAAATTCTGCCCCTTTCTCAAGCTGCTCTGCTATTTTCACCTCGGCAGCACATCAGGTGCATTGTGTCCCTGGCACAAAACTGTTGATGGGTGTGTGGCTCATCGAGGATGAAACCTGCCTACAGGGGGCACTCAGGGGACCAGGGGAAAAGGAACTGTCAGAGACCAGGCAGCTCTCAATCCAGGTTGCACCAAAGGGCGCTGAGCCTGGGAGGGTCCTGATAGGGAGTGTTGGAGGCTGGGCTCTGCCTCCTGGGGTACAGGCTTTACAGGAGCTAGTTATTAGGAGAGAGTGAGGAGGCTCAATACAGGTGATCTGTGAGATCAGGTGAGCTACCTCTGCAGTTGCCTGGGAGGGGAAGGCCAATGAGGAAGCCAAGTGGCTTTAATTGCCTCCTTAAGTGGCTTTTCCTGGGTCTGGGCGTGGGGCTCATTTTCTGACATCAAACCTACTTAAAGCCCTAGCTGGTTCGGCCCTGGTAGGGTTAGCATGGGGTTGCGGCTCTAGAGTGCTGGCTGAGATCTCTTAGTCTGCTCCGCTCTAGTTTTTGTGAAGTGGCTGGAAATTCTTCGAATCCAGAGTTAGAAGCTGTGTGTTTGTGTTCTGAATTTGTCCCGGAGCTGGCCACATGGCCTTTGGTAGATCGTTACCCCCACTCGGGGCCCCGGTGGTCTCTGATGGGATGGTGTAGGGTGAGATTTTCCTCAAGGGTCCTTCCAGCCATCACGTTCTCAGCTCCCTTGACTTCCCGGAATGTTCCCCCACCAACACCGAGAGTCTGTACACCCTGAGAGTTCCCTTTGGAGGAGACCTCTGTGTGCAGGTGAGTGGGCCAACCCATTTCTCTGTTTCTGGTTTTGAGGGTGAGAATTGTGTGTTTCCCTCTCCTGTGTGACTAGTGCAGGAGACCTACCGTGTCTTAGGTGCAGGGAAAGCTTGAGAATTGTGGTGTTTTGTAGCCAGCGTTTGTAGCAGACTAACTTTGGTATTTTTAGGAAACGTTTTATTCGTAAGGAGTCATCCAGCCATTTTTGTATCTGACTGTGTGCAATAGTTGCAGGGTCTAAGACATGAAATATGGAGAAAAGAGGACTAAGCCATGAGCTTGGTGGAGGATTTGATGGGATGATTCTAGTAAAGTGCTTAGGATGCACCCTGTGCTGATGACCAGGCAACAAATTCTGGTGTGTACAGACTTTTCAGATCTGGCTTATTTTACTTTATTTAAAGCGAACTCAAAAACTATTAGTGTCCCAGCGCATGAAAGGGAAGTGTTGGCTGAAATGTTGGAGAAAAGTAATAACCAAAAGTCCTGAGCTACAGAAAGGGAGAGGGGAAACCCCGTAATGCATCAAAGAGCCCTCTCCCCTCAGTACAAACCCCAGCTTGCCTCACCAGTGGCTATGCTGTTAGGGGAGAGTTCTTTGCCCTCTCTGTGCCTTGGTGTTCTTGTCTGTAAAGGGGGGAAATAATCATGGTGCTTTTATTGTGGGCTTGTTGTGAAGGTTAAATCTGTTCTTAGCAAAAGTACCCGAAACAGTGCCCGGTATATAAGAAACATCCAGTGGGCTGTGGCTAAGTTTGGGCAGAATGGATGGTACATACTTTGTAGGTTAACAAAACCTTAGACGCTAAGACGGAATTTTAGGCCAGTGAGTTCATTTTTCTACTTGATTAGCAACAACCCTTAAGAAATCCTGGCAGTTGGGGCACCTGGGTGGCTCTGTTGGTTGAGCCTCTGACTGTGGAGCTCGGCTCAGGTCGTGATCCCAGGGTCATGGGATGGGGCCCCATTGCTGGTCTCCACGCTGAGTGTGGAGTCCATTTGGGATTCTCTGTCTCTCTCCCTGCCCCCCTCCCCTGCTAGCGTGTGTGTTCACTCTCTCTCTAAAAAAATAATAAAAAAGAATTCCTGGTAACATTTCAATTACTCAGAAGTTAGACTTCCATCCATTTTGTATTTATAAAACATGGTCCGGATGCCCATGACAAAGTCTCTGAGGTCCCGGAAAGTACCGCTCCACAGTCCACACACTTCTCTCCTGGGGGAGTCCTGGGACAATGCAGTGAGCCATTCCCCTGCCATGTGTCTGTCCCTGGCTGGGCATCTACTCGGAGCGGAGAGGTGGGTGTTCAGACGTGAAGACCTGGTCTCTATCCTCAGGAAACTTACAGTCTAATGCGAGTGGGAGCAGGACAGAAGGGAAACAATCTCCTAGGACATGTTCATTTCATAAGATGGCTGTACAGGGGATACCCTAGGACTATTCACCTAGGAGGTGCGCCCAGCCTTGTTGGAGGTGGCCAGGAGGCGTCCGGAGTAGAGAGGGCGCTGTGGGCTGAGGGAGGATCCAGAGAGGGCAGGTGGAGCCCTGGCCAGATCAGATCAGGTGGCCAGAGGTGGCTCATGTTCCCCTGAATTGGGCTGAGGGCGTGAGCCACGATGGGTAGCCATGAAGGGGCATAGAGCAGCCTGCCCCTGATGTCCCTGTAAATCATTTTTAAAAAGCCTGAACCTCAGCACTGGTATAACGAAGAGTCACGGACAGGCTTTAACCTGGAAAGTGCCACTGTGAAACTAAAGTTGTGGGAAGATTCTTCTGCCAGTGGCGAGTAGGGGGGAAGGGAATGGACTCCCAGGTAGACAGGATTTGGTGATGAATTGAGGGGTGGAGCCCTTAAGGGATGTAGGTAGGACGCGTTTCTAGTTTGAGCAGCTGCCATCCCCAAGAAAGAGGGAGCAAGTTTTGGTGGGAAGAAAAATGTGTGTAGTCTTAAAAAATAATTATTTGTGAGTGAGTGTGAGTAGGGGAGAGGCAGAGAGAGATGGGGTCAGAGGATCCCAAGCGGGCTCTGTGCTGACAGCAGAGAGCCCCATGTGGGGCTCGAACTCCACAACTGTGAGATCATGACTTGAGCTAAAGTTGGACGCTCAACCGACTGAACCACCCAGATGTCCCTGTGTTTAGTCTTCATAGAAGTTTGAGATGCATTCCCCAAGTGTAAGTGGGAAAGCTTATCAGGCAGGGACGCATGAATGAGAGTGCGGGGCAGAGGCTGGGGCTGGATGGGAGTTGGCACAAGTGGTGTTGGATGGCATAGGAAGGATGAAATGCCTCAGAGAGCCCTCCCTGAAGCCAGCATAGCCCGAGACCTAATTTGGGTGGGGAGGAAAAGAATCTCATTCAAAGCAACCGGAGGGGGCAAAACTGAGTCGAACCTAAAGAAAGGGGAATGTGGAAAGAAAGCGTTAGCTCATATATTGAGGGAGTGTTGGCCAGAGAGATGTGTTTGCTGCAGGTTAGAAAGATCTGTAACCCAAAATGGATGAACAGTACTCCCACTGGGAAGAGCAAGGTGTAGGTCCAGGAGAAGACTCCATATGTGAAAGACTTTGCTTCAGTGTTCCTTAGCTACGCCTTAATTAAGGATGAAAGAAGGAGAATGAGGAACATGTTTATTATTACTATAGCAAATGAATCACATCTAACAAGTTCAGTTGGTTTCTTACACCTTCCATGCTAGGAACTCCATGGGATGGTTTCCGTAAAGAAAAACATAAGGTACGCCTACCTTCTGTTTCCCTAAATAAAACACAAGTGTCAGCCTAATGCAGCTACTCACTGTTGCCCAGGTTTCGCACCATTTCCCAAGGCTGAAAAGTAACCTCTCTTCCAGGCAGCCTTTTAAGATTGCCTTAAACTGGGTGTTTGGTCTTTTGTTCGCAGAGTTTTGGAGCGTTCTCATGTGTTTCTCTGGGATACTCACGTGTTCTTTGTGTTTGGTGGTTTGTGAACCTGCCATCACGTTTACTAGATGACCATCCCTTAATGGTCAGGGATTTTGGTTTTCTGAGATGTGGATGACAGCCTAGTCTCAGAATATCTCCTTGGTAGAAAGGAACCATTTCTTCAGTATGTGTCACACTAAACTGATGTGTATGTCCAGCATGAAATCAAGGACAGGATTAAGATTAGACATATGGGAAGAAAAATCATTGGTGATTTGGATTTAAAAAGCTGATGTATGAGTTCCTGGGTGGCTCAGTCTGACTCTTGATTTTGGCTTGGGTCATGATCTCACAGCCTATGAGTTCGAGTCCCACGTCGAGCTCTGAGCTGGTGTCACAGAGTCTGCTTGGGATTCTATCTCCCCTTATCTGCCCCTCTCCTGCTTGTTTTCTGCCCCTCTCAAGATAAACATAAAAAGTTATATAAAAAATCGTATACATAAAAACTAATGCACTCAAGAAAAAATAGAAAGTGGAAGAGCAGACCGTCTCTGCATAATCCAGCAACATCAGGTAATCCATTATTTCGGAATTTGGCTGTGCCCAGTATAGCAATCTTCTGAACTGCCAGGGGGTACCTGCACAGTGGAGCAGGGAGGCGAGGCCTTTGGCCTCTGTCCCCTGAGCCACTTTGGGTACCGCTTCCGTACTGAGCCACAAAGATGCCTCAGGAGGTCCTTGGCAAAGACAGAAAAGGAATTCTCCTACTAAAACTTGAAGGTCTCCAACCATCTGGTCTGGTGAGAGCCAACACATGTAGATACAAAGGAAAGAAAAATAAGGATAACTTGTAAACCACTGAGTTTGGGGCAAGCATTTTCACGAAGGCTGGTAGAAGTGAATAAAGAATCTTGAGT
Source organism: Acinonyx jubatus (assembly GCF_027475565.1). Classification (NCBI taxonomy): domain Eukaryota; kingdom Metazoa; phylum Chordata; class Mammalia; order Carnivora; family Felidae; genus Acinonyx; species Acinonyx jubatus. The sequence goes on along the minus strand of NC_069382.1, from coordinate 5,315,667 downwards.
TCTTGCAAATGAAACAGGGCTGGGTATTCTAAAATAGGAGCTGATTCAGAGAAGTCTGGTATACAAAAAAGGGCTTTGAACTTGTCCTGTTTTTGCAAGGGTTTTGAATTCCATTGCCCTGCCTTTTATTTTCCTTCTTGGCTAGAAGTCCTGGATCACTTGGAGAATCTGCTGAAAGAGATGGGATTCTCCCTAGGAAAATGCATGTACATGCGTGTGTGTGCACACACACACGCTCACAACTATAGTCAGAAAAATAATGTATATATTGTCCAACCTCTGTGTGCGTACACCTTTGCATATATGTATATACACTTCTGACTTGCACAATTCAAGGTTTCCTCTTCAGGCACCCTTTCGTGGACCTTCAAGGCCCCCCTGTCCCCCAAACAACAGCTCCTGGCTCTCCCGTGGCTGCTAAGCTGTCCCTCTGCACAGGCTGGCCCCTTGGATGCCATTCCGGGCACCATTCCAAGAGTCTGTGGTGTTCCCTGGCCTCTGGCCAGAGGCATTCACACTGCTCTGCACATTTTCTTATCTAAAAAGACAGCAAACAAATGCTGAAAGGCTTAGGCAGAACTAAGTTCCTCTTTATTTTCTTTTCACACAATTTTTCAGTGTCATCAGTAAGCAAAGCTCCATCTCTGCGAATTGTTTGAGAGCCTTGGCTGGGGATTATATGGGAACCAATCAGGACTTTGGCATTTTGCGCCTCTGACTTGCCATCTTGAGTCCATTTGGACAGAGAGCAAAGGGTTCTCTTGCTCGCCAAGCTGTGGATTAGTTTATTTATTAATGAGGCAACACTGACAATTTATTTCCAAGAGCCAGCATGCTGGGCAAAGCAATTTAATACTAAGGCATTCCATGAAATTCTGAGGAAGAAGGCCACGTCAGGACCCTCACAATATAATGAGAAGGAGGGCCAGAAAACCAGACACTAGGGAGGTGTGAGAATGAACACTAACTAGGCACCAACTGCATTTTGTTCCTGTAAACGGGTTGATGGCAGGTCCCTAGGCAGCTTCATGAAGTAGAAATGGCCATCCCCATTTTCAGATGAGAATGTAGTTGAATAGGAGGTAAGCAGCCTTAGAAGGCACTAGGTTGCCATTTATGTGGCTTGGTAGGGTTGGAATTGAGTCTGGGATGTGATTTGGGAATGGGGACGGGGTGGTTGGGAAATCCACTCCTGTGGCTCTGGACAGACTCCTGTTACTGCGTAGATATTCTACAGTTGCTTTGTTGCACCACAGCTGTAACACAGACCACATTTTAGGGCTTCTTGTACTTTATGATTGCTTATGAGGACCTGTCCTGTAGCTAGTACTGCGTAAATATTCCATCCAGTGATTGTGTAAGAACTGGTCTGTTAGAGCAAATGGAGTCTTACTAACCATAGTTATTCATATTTCATTCCTGCATGTCTTGGGTTCATTTGGGCCATCCGCCTCTGTGTGTTGTAGTCCTCGAGGATTTCCAAGAGGACCTGGGGCTGTATATGTGGTGTTAGTTTCTTTGAGCTCCCTTTCTCTCCGGCATTGTAACAGAAGCCATTCTAGATGATGAAATTAATGATCTCTGTTGATGTGGGCTCTATTAGAAGGAAGAATTGGCATGGAGTGTCCCGGCTCCTGGCTCCTGCTCTCCGTCAACCCAGGATGAACATGTAAGTGGATTGGGAAACTTTGTTGTTGAAGTGACTGACATTCAGGGGTGCTTGTTAGTGCGTCATAACCAAGCTGCTACTGACTGACCTCCTCCAACGCTGGTTTTCAGTGAATACTCAGTTTGCAATTTACTTGTCATTTGCATTGATGCTATTTTCTCTGTCATCCCATTTTGATAAATCCCTGCCTCCTTCGTGACGCCCCTTCCCATCCTGCCATTTGAATTGATTTTTTTCTGCTATTGTTCCACAGTGCGAGGGGTTCGCTTCTTGGAGGTATATAAGCACAGATCCCCTTTGGCTCTTAATTTCTATTCTAGAGGATCAAGGTTGCTAGTGTAGGAGGTAAAACAGAGTTTGTTTTACTTGTATAGCCTTTCTTCCCAAACACGTGGACCCTACTGGGCGCTCATGGATGGGTTGAGGTAACGCAGCTGTGCTACCTGAGGGTTGCCTATTTTCCTCAGGTCGGTTGCTCAGTGGCTTTATCACCATTCCTTACCTTAGGAGGAATTTGCTTTCAGAAGCCTGGCTGCTGCCCTTTGATACTTGTCCTCTGATACCTCCCATAACTACTACAGGATGTCTGCCTCCTAGGCACATGGAGGCTTAAAATTATTTTCTCGGGGGACTCCTCTACTCCTATATAAATTGGATGAGGCAAAGAGTAGGATGGCACCGAGGTGTGGCTCACTATCATGTGCCAGCTTCTGATGGCTCTGAAAATGCCACTTGACTTTCAGAAACTCATTAGCATGAGCATGAGCAGTTGGTGCCAAACAATGGGTTAATGTGCATTGGCATCCAAGGCTAATGGCCATTAATAATCAGGAAATGAACACATTCTGCCCTCTCGAGGGAAAGATGGGCTTTACATGTATGCAGAGTGTGTCTCTGCAAGTCCGGAGGACTGCAAATTGCTGTTTTCATACTTACTTGGGTTATCTTATTTGGGGCAGAGTACACATCTGGATCAGCAGCTTGAGGCTCTAAGGATCGGAAAGGAAAAATGTGGATTTTAGGGAACCCTGGTCGTTAACATGGCCTCCGCTGAGCTCTCATTGGTTTCTCCCCATCTCCTTCAGCATCACTAGCCTCCAGTCAAAGGCTTCATCTTGAATGGCCTCTTGGCAAGGTGAGGAGTAAAATCAAGCTATTAATTGCTGTAAATCATAATTTAAAAAATAGGGGAGATAATAAAAATAATGCAGCAGCTACTCCTTGGTAAACCTGTAAATTATGCCAGACATTGCTTACATATATAATCCTTAATAATTGAAACAGTGGAATAGAAGTGATTAGAAACCTCACTTTGCAAATAAGGTAATAGCAGGTCAAAGTTTAACTTGGCAAAGACCACACACAGTGAGTGTCTGAATTTACCCAGGTAAATTCTCTCGTGTCTGATTTTTCTCTCCTCAAATAAAATATTGATGCACACTTTTCTCAAAATAATAATTTCATGGTTTTTTTGTTCAATAGATGCCAAAATTTTATTTTGGTTTGCTGCAGTTACATTGGTTACTCTTAATACTGAATCATCTGGAACTCCTTACACTCGTTTGCAAGGTTCTTGTATGATAGGATCTCACCCTTACTAAAAATAATTTTATTGCATTAAGTTCCTCAACAAATAGAGCTGCGGTTTACCGGGGTTTATATCAGCCAGGAACCAGAAGCAGTGGCCTGGTCCTCATTAAACCTTTCCTTCCTTTCTCACTTTTACCACCCAGAAACCTTCTGCACCCAACCTTCCATTTCCATAGAAGTCATGGTTTGCAGGAGGTAACCACAACCTTCCAACCCAATTGTGTTGCTCTTTTATAAAGAGACTGTGTGGATTTGTTTGAACAAACAAGGGCTCTAACTTCGTGAACTTTAAGCTTGGAGGTGAATTAAGTCTCTGCGGTGACAATGTCATGGGTTCTCATTCTTGCCTTTTACTTCTGGGCTCCTTGCACATTCTCCCCATCTTTGTATTTCCTTCTGATTCCTACCTGCTGCTCTCACCATGATCTAGGCCTTGCAACTTGTTCAATCTCCTGCTCTTTGTAAATCCTCCCCACCCCTACCCCCCACCTGATGAGCAGCATGGCCACACTTGGCACCTGTTTAGTATGTGGCTTGCCAAGCTTTTCAGGTTATCTGGATGCATGTTAAAGCTTGAGCACCACAATTCTAGAGCGTTCACCATTACTGAATAGGCATTCCTTCTCGAAAAAGCTCTTTTGTTGATACTTGAAAATGTACATGTCTTGAGAGCTATCAAGGAATCCATTTGTATTCCTAATAACTTTCATGTGTTTATGTTAGGGTTTTCTCCTCCCTCTCTGACATCCTTCCTCCTGACCCCCTGTCTTTTAGAAGGACCTCAGTCTTCTTTTGGTCCCTGTGAATTTCCCCTTCTGAGCTTCTGCCCTTGTTCTTACTCTTTTGCTATTATCTCTTACTCTCAAATACTTTTAATAACCTCATCCATGCTGTGATTCACACTTCAGCATCATGGATTTGAACCTCTCAGAGTTAGTTACGTCTTTCCAAAGGTCTAAAAGTTGTTTCTCCCTGTATTTTCTTAACCTGTATTTCAAAGAATAAAACCTTACTCTGTAGTAGGAAGGGTTGTCAACTTCAGAACAAAATTAAGAGGAGTTTCTGGAAAATAGACACATGTTTTATATTAAAAAGGTGGGATTGATAGGTTCAACAATAAATATGGCTCAAAACACAAGTTTAACAGTTACTATAACCCAGGAGTAAATCTGGAGAAATGCTTAGGGAGAAAACAAGAACAGGAGGTTGCTCCAAGATGATGATTAGGGTAATTGATTAAATACATGAATATGGGACAGTGGGGCCAAAGTTCAGCCTTTTGTCGCTCCCTGTCAACACATGTGCATGCCACACATCTAGTCCTGGCATTTGTGCACAGACCAAGCAAAGTAAACCACCTGCTTCATGTTGAGTATACTGGCTTCAGCAAACTGAGGTCAGACGTGGAGATAACTCTAGAGCTTTGCAGAATATTCTGTAAAGGTAAAAAAGAATGTTCTGTGTGTCATTTCTACCAAGAAGAAAAATTGATCACAATTCCCAAATTCTAGAGTAAAGATTGTGTTGTTGTGGCCATTTGGAGTCCCAAATGGGACTGAATTCCCACCTTTGTCCAGTGGTCTATCCATTGGCAGCCAGCATTCCAATTCCAGGAAGATCTCAGCTAGAGAAACAGGTGTTTACAACCCTGGAAAGAACCCATAAAACTGCCTGCATAAGTGATTTTAGGCCATTATATTTAAAGGGGGAATAGAGAGCAAGGATTACCAAATTATTGAGGAAAATCAAGCATCTTTTTTTTCTCAATTGAGCAATTAACTACATTGAGGTGTACAACATAATAAATTGACATTTGTATACATTGTGAAATGATTACCCCAATAAGTTAACAACCATCCCCATATATAGTTAAAACAATTTTTTATTTCTTGTGATGAGGTCTTTTAAGTTTTACTTTCTTAGCAACTTCAAAATATGCAATAGTGTTACTATCCATAGTCACCATGATGTACATTACATGTGCACTATGCTTTACATGAGTCTTAGTAGGATCAAAGTGCAGCAAAAGAAATGAAAGATTGATTCTAGAAACAACAGATTTCAGGGTACAGGAGAGAAGTAAAAAGTATTTCAAAGAGAACTTTTAAAGATACTCGAGAGGATTGTGCTTTTATAAAATAAAAATACCATTAAAAAGAAGTAATCGGGGGGACGTGGGTGGCTCAGTCAATTAAGCATCTGACTTTGGGTCAGGTCATGATCTCATGGTTTGTGGGTTCAAGTCCCACATTGGGTTTTGTGCTGATAGCTCAGAACCTGGATCCTGCTTCCGATTTTGTATCTCCCTCTCTCCCTGCCCTTCCCGTACTAGTGTTCTGTCTCTCAAAAATGAAGAAAAACGTTGCAAAACAAAGTAATCAGAACAAGAATTAGTCTTGCAAATTATGCTACTTATTTAAAAAAATAGCTATAACTGAAGACAAAAATAGTAATCTGGAAAATACTGAGAAATGGCCTCAGGCTATGGGACAAAAAGAAACAAAAATGAGTTTAAAAAAAAGGATTAAAGATCTTACTGATGAGTTTACAAGGCTGACCATATATTTTCTACTAGAGATTTTAGGTGGAGAGAAAAGAGGTTGAAGAACCCAGTTCATAATGACAGCCAAATAAATGTAAATGAGTTAAATTCCATAGTAAAAGAGATGGGTTTACAAACTTAGATGGAGTGTAAGAAATAAAGTTATAATAAATGTTGGAGAGCCTATGCAAATAAAGAAATGAGATGGAAAAAGAATACCAATGCAAACAAAAGGGAAAAGTATGACAGTATAAAAAAATTAGGAAGCCTCAAACCCTTTAACTGGGTAAAAGATATTTCATGATGGTAAAATATTTACTCCAAAAATTGTAACTAAGCCTTTATTAAACTCTCAATATAGCTTTAAAATATATAGGAGTAATTAACACACAAATAAAAATGACAGAATGGAAGGCAAATCTTCACTCACAACAACAGGGCAAGCAATACAGCAAGTAACGATGTGAATACTTCAACAGAACAATTAGTGTGATGTGTTTGTTTGTACCCCACACATAATATGTAGTCATTTTAAACACAATTCAATATCTACCAAAAATGACATGGTATTATTCAAGAAAGGGAAGCTCAGGTTTTTAAAAGGGAAAATTCCTATATACAATATTTACTTAAAACAACACCACACACTTGGCAATTACAGCAAAGACCGGCAAGAACAAACACCAAATGCTATTATTATGCCCAAACTCTTTATGGAGTTAACAAACAACAACAAACCAAAACCCTTAAAAAGAAATAATGTGAAAGAAGAAGAAAATTCTTTTTCAAGTTCGTAACAAAGATGGAATTTCCCCTAAAAATCGGGGGCGGGGGTGTCCAGCAATAAGATCACATTGAGGCAGAGGCAGAATGTTGAATTGGCGAAGCACACAGACTCCGAAACCAAACCACCTGCTTCTTATTCCTGCCTGTCATGTACTTGGTGTTTATTTCCTGGGCTGACCTTGGACAAGCTCTGTAACCTCTCCGTGTTCTCCTTTCTAAAATCAGGCTAGTAGTATATACAACATCTTTAAAAATGTGTGCGTGTGCACACACATGCACACACCGACTCTTGAACAACCTAGGGACTGGGAACAACTGGAGAGTTGAAAATACATGTGTAAATTTTAAGTTCCTCAAAACATAACTCCTACTAGCCTACTGTTGACTGGAAGCCTTACCAATAACCTATCTTGTATGTAATCTGTATAATACTCTGTGTTCTTACAATAAAGTAAGGTAGAGAAAAGAAAATGTTAAACTCGTAGGGAAAACACACTTGTAGCCCTGTATTCTTTTTGTTGAAAAATCTGCAGGTAAATGGACACCCCTGCAGTTCAAATCTGAGTTGTTCAAGCGTCAGCTGTACGTGCAAATAGCTGGAAATCAGTCCCGTAGAAGAAGCAGCTCTGTGTTAGAACTGAGTGTTTACCTCAAAAAGATAGAGTAGTAAAACAAATCTAAAGAAAACGAAGGTAAGGAAGTATCAAAGCTAAAAGCAAAAGTTACTAAAAGTAGAAAACAATGAGTACTCTTGATCAATGAAACAAAAAACCTGGTAGTTTGAAAGAACCAATAATATGAATGTCTTTGTTAAATTTGTTAAGGAAAAAAATCTATTTACATAAATAACATTAGAAACGAGTGGGAGTATAGACCTTGTTTCTAAAGGTCAACAGTTTTAAGGAACACATTTATTTTGGTAGCTAGTGTTCTCCCAATGTAATAGATGGAAAAAATGAAGCACATATAAGGATATGTAAATTCTCTAAGGTCACACAGCATTATGTGGAATAACTGTATCTTCACAAATATTCATATACTGAGATAAACTTAATACATTATTTGAAGAAACATGAAAAATTAGAAAATATGTTCCCAAATATTTTAAAGATTTTTAATTTCATAACTTTTTTTTTTCCAAATCAGCCTGTAAGGTCAACATGATGCCAATAAAAACTCAAAAGTTTTTTTTTTTAACATGAAATTTACTGTGAAATTGGTTTCCGTACAACACCCAGTGCTCATCCCAACAGATGCCCTCCTCAATGCCCACTCACCTTACCACCCCCCCATCAACCCTCAGTTTGTTCTCAGTTTTTAAGAGTCTCTTATGGTTTGCCTCCCTCCCTCTCTTTTTTTTACCCCTTCCCTTGCCCCATGGTCTTCTGTCAAGTTTCTCAGGATCCACATAAGAGTGAAAACATAGGGTATCTGTTTTTCCCTGTATGACTTATTTCACTTAGCATAACACACTCCAGTTCCATCCAAGTTGCTACAAAAGGCCATATTTCATTCTTTCTCATTGCTAAGTAGTATTCCATTGTATAATAAACCACAACTTTCAAAAGAATTTTTCAATGAAGCCTTACAATCAACTTAAAAAATTGATCTAGAAAAGTAAATAACTAAGAAAACAGGACAGAAACTTTGATAAAGAGAAACAGTCCCAACTTAAATCTGTTATTTAAGCAATAGGGTTTTAGCCCAGGGACAGATCTGTTGAAAGATGCTTAGAAGAGGGTAAGGTGAAAGTGGGATGATATTGTTATTCTGAAATGACCTATGAATATTCACTGTATCCTATTTCAACAGAAAAAAAAAAACCCAGTATTGATATAGGTGTATTGATATTGTTTATATAAATTGGTTCAATCTTAAGAGCAGCTGGCAATCTTCATATCAAAACACATGGGCAATTCCGTTTTTAGTTTTCTATTTTGGAAACATGTTCATACACTGACAGTGTGGAGCCTGCTTAGGATTCTCTCTCCCTCTCTCTCTCTGGTCCTCCCCTGTTTGCTCATGTGAACTCTCTCTCTCTCAAATAAACTTAAAAACAAAAGGAATGGTTAAATAATGTTAAGGACTTAAAAAAGGCACATCTGTACTATGAAGTACTTTCCGTGGGTGGAAGGACTGCTACATTTGCGTGCTTGTGCACACATAAGTACATACGTGAGCACATCATCCCAAACATTAAAATGTTATTTCTTGTTATTTTTTTTAACGTTTATTTATTTTTGAGACAGAGACAGAGCATGAACAGGGGAGGGGCAGAGAGAGGGGAGACACGGAATTGGAAGCAGGCTTCAGGCTCCCAGCCATCAGCCCAGAGCCCGACGCGGGGCTCGAACTCATGAACTGCGAGATGGTGACCTGAGTCAAAGTCGGACGCTCAACCGACTGAGCCACCCAGGAGCCCCTAAAATGTTACTTTTAAGGACCACAAAAAAATATTCCAACAAGTGTGTTGCATGTAATCCCATTTATGTAAAAGATAAAAAAAGATTTGCATATGTACAGGTGTGCATGTAAACACATAGCAGGTGTTCCAGAAACACAACAAAATAGTGAGTGAATTTGGCTCTAGAAAGGGCAGTGCAGGGAATGGTGAATGGAGGTTTTTACTTTTTCATCGGTATATTTCTGTAAGAAATACTTGAGACTGTATTAGTATATTAGAACACCGTCTTAACATCCTAGGGACTATGGTCATCTAAGAGGTAGAATTAAAACTCTCCCCGTTCATCTATATAGCTGATACAATTATGAATCTCAATGGGCACATTGGAAGCCCAGGCAGAGCAAATGTGCATGTGTCTGTGGGTGCACAGTTCATATCGATTGCTGTCCACTGAAGGTACGTGTGCACACGAGCAGGCTTGGATGCCTGCATTCTTGGGAGCTGGGTGTGAACTCTGTAGAAACCGAATTTCATTGGGAATTAATGAGCTAAACTAAATCAAAAATGCTAAATTTATACTTCAATTGTAAGAATGAATGCATCTGTGTCGTCCTGGTGAGGGACGTGGATGGCAGACCTCATTGTCCCCTCAACACTGCAGAGCTCGGCTTTATAATGCCACAAAGGTAGCATTGAACTAAGAACCCCCTTGTTGATACAAAATGAAGACCATATGACGTCCAGTGACATAGTTGATGACAGGAGGTGATCTTCTGTAAGACGCCCACAGACACACTATTCAAGCCCTTTCCTGATGGTTGACCTAAGCTGGTTGACCTTATATGGTACTTTGTTGAGGATCTGTTCTAATATCGGGATGAATCCGTCTTCGCCTGAGGCTCACAGTCCTTGACTTCCCATCAGGAGAAAGGGACAAGCCAGTGGTTGGAACTCTCTGTTTTCAGTCACTTTTCAAGTTATGAATATAGAACATGATGGAAGGAGAGGAGGATATTAACTTAGACTCGGCTAAAAAACAAAACTGTGTGCACAGCAATATGCCAGGCTGTCTGACGTGGTTAGTGGAGAGAAATAGAGGCGGTATGAGCTTCGAGGTTCAGGTTTTAATAAGTCCTCTGCCGCCTCCCCCCCCACCCCCCACCTTCCCATTCCAGCATTCCTCCACATAAGCTCTCGCTCCCTGAGCACAAAATCAGGCCCATTCTCACATGCTTTTTGTGTTGTTGTAGATGAACGTGGATGTTTTGGGGGCACTCTACCTCCTAATGGCTCTCAGAATACCAGGGAACATCTTTTATGACTTTAATCACATATGTTGTGAGATCCGAGCATAAATTTGCAAATGATTTGTTCGGGAAGGTTTTGGTTTTGTTTTAAACTTATGGCAGCTAACCAGAAGTCCTACACAATGCTAACAAAAACTTGCTCTCCAGTCAATTCTCAGGCCACATGAAATGGCAAATTTGACCACCTGCTGTAGTAGTGGTTCTCAAAGTCTGGTCCCTGGCCCAGTGTTATCGAGGTCACCTACTCAACATGCCATTACTTGGACCTACTCCAGACCCACTGAATCAGCCTCTCTTGCAGGTGTCTCAGCCTGAGGGCCATGTTGGCATGTCCCAGACACCAACATGCATGTGGAAAGGTTGATTGCTCATCCAGAATCTATTAAGAACTATCTAGATTAGCACTGTCCAAAGGAAATGGAATCTGAGCCACACAAGTAACTTCTAATTTGCTAGTAGTCCTAGTAAAAAGAAAAAGGAAAAAAAAAACCAGGTGACATTAATTTTATTAATATATTTTATCAAACATGATATACTCAAAATTATTTCAATAAGGAACCGATATAAACATAGATGTTCTACATTTTTTGATACTAGATCCCAGGAATCTAGTGTATTTGACGCTTACACCTTCAGCTGCCATGAGAGCCCTTGCTTGAAGAGCACCCAGGTCTCAATTACATACTGTATTTGTGAACCACAGTATTGGGTTGAACGAAGAATTGTCAAATCGGCTGAGGCCCAGATCCTCAGCCTGTTGGTGCAGCAGCCCCTGAGAGTAGACAGAGCCTTAAGAGCTCATACTGTACGGGGATCTTCAGTATCCAGATTCCACGTGTGCCCTGCCACGGACGGAATGTTTGTGTCCGCCCCCTTCCCCAACCACATTGGTAGGTTGAATCCGAACGCTCCATGTGACAGTATTAGGCTGTTGGGAGGTGGGGACTTTGGGAGGTGATGAGGCAATTAGTGGCACCTTCCTGAATGGGATCAGTGCTTTTAGAAAATATTCCCTCCCCCCTTCCGCCATGAGAGGACACGGGGAGAAAATGGAGTCCGTCAACCAGGAAGTGGGTTCTCAACCAGACGCTGAATCCGCCAGTGTCTTGATCTTGGACTTCCAGCCTCCAGGACTGTGAACAACGAATGTCTGTGGTTTATAAGCCTCCCCATGTTCTGTCAGCCCAAACAGACTGAGGCTCGCCGCATCCTTTTAGCGTGTGTATGTGGGTGTGTGGCGGGAGGTGCGTTTGGCCCTGGTAAATGACGGTAGCTGATACTTACCGCTGCCTACTAGAAAATGGAATCTTTCCTCTGGCTCATGGAATGACCAGGGTAAATACTGGTCCTTCCAGGAAAGGAACAGGAGAGCAGTGTCAAGTTTCTGGCACTTGGTACCAGAGGCCAGCAACTGCCTGCTTACTTGCTGAGTCACCCTTTGATTTGGCCATGGGTGGGGGGGGGGGGGGGTTGTTGGTGACGGCCTCCCTGGATTGTTGGAAATCAAGTACCTGCTATAGCTTTGCGAAAGCGACAGTACATCCGGTGGTGTCCAGAACTTGCACAAGTGTAGCTTTTCCCCAAATCTGTATGAGGCCCTGTTCCTTACACCTCAACTTGTAACACACGGTCTTTGGAACCCTCAAATCTGGGCATCTCAGCAGGAGGCTTCCAGTGACCCCAGGGCTGATGGGCTAAGCAAGTTCACTCTGAGGTGCAGGCCATGCTGAACACTGGCCTGAGAGAAAGCTCCTTCCTGCTGTTTACCAGGACTATTGTCTATAGCTCCATTTCCGTCTTTCTGTTTAATCTCCATTCATGTGGTTTGTCTGTTTTTAAAAACATTTTTTTTTAATGTTTATTTATTTTTGAGACAGAGACAGAACATGAACAGGGGAGGGGCAGAGAGAGAGGGAGACACAGAATCGGAAGGAGGCTCCAGGCTCTGAGCCATCAGCCCAGAGCCCGACGCAGGGCTCAAACTCACTGACGGTGAGATCATGACCTGAGCTGAAGTCGGACGCTTAACTGACTGAGCCACCCAGGTGCCCCTGGTTTGTCTGTTTTTCCTTGGGCAAGAATGCAGACTTTTGAGCTTTCTAGTTACCCTATTTCCCCTTCCCATCCCTTAACTCCTACTATTCGTCATTAGTTTAAGTTTGTGGATTTGTGGTGACACTTGGATCCGTCCCTTAAAAAAAATCCTGTATTTCATTGATTAATATGGTTCATAATGCTAATTAGCCATCTTCTCCTGTTTAGTTTTATTTGCTTTTGGTGTCTGTCAGGAAAAGACCACCCACATGCATGACAATTTGGTTTCTCCAAATCTCCATCATCGCTGTCAGTGAGGTTCGGTGCCAGTCTTTCCAGGCAAGGTCACGTCTGCTCACTCCCCTGGTCCACCTTCCACTCACATTCTGTGTGTTTCTCTCTGCTGATCCTTACAGAGCTGCACTGTGGAAGTGAAGCTCTCGGGTCCTTGCATGCACATTATGTGCCTTTGCACAGAAGTGACAGCTTGAATTTGTTCAATCCCTACCATTCCTGGATCACAAAGTTAGGATTCTTAGACTACCCTACCCTAATATTCTCATGTTAAAGATTGGTAGTAAAGAAGTCCAAAGCAACGCTGCTTTGAAAAACAACAAACAACAACTCCCTTTCCTCCCCTCCCCACTCACTCCTTCATTCTCTTTCCCCTCCTCTTCTCTCTTTGGTATTTCAAAGGGCAGAACATTTGTTTTGAAGTCTATATGCCATACGATGTCCTGTTAGTTTCAAGTGAGTGTGTATAATAATCATTTGGTGTTTTAATACATTACAAAATGATCCTCGTGATAAATCTAGTTACCGACTGTCCCCTAAGTTAGTACAATATTATTGATGGTGTTCCCTATGCTGTGCATTACACCCCCATGACTTACTTTTTAACTGGAAGTTTGTATCTCTTAACCCCTTTCCTCTATTTTACCCACACCCCAACCCTTACCCCCCTTCTGGTAACCAACAGTTTTTTCTTGTATTAATGATTCTGTTCCATTTGTTTGTTTGATTCCACCTTTTACTGAAATCGTTAAGGTATTTGTGTTTGCCTTTCACTTATCCCAATACCTTCTGTATAATTCATGTTGCACGTGGCAAGATTTTATTCTTCTTATGGCTGAGTAATATTTTATTATATACATATATATGTCTACACCCACAGACACACCACATCCTCTTTATCCATTCAACCATAGATAGGCGTTTAATTTCTTCGCATATTTTGGCTGTTGTAAATAATGCTACGTTGAACATTTTTCAAATGGTGTTTTTATTGTTAGATAAATACCCAGAAGCAGAAGTGCTAGGTTGGAGGGTAGTTCTATTTTTAATTTGCTTGAGTATTTCCACCCTGTTTTCTACAGTGACTGTACCAGTTTGCATTCCCACCAACAACACAAGAGGGTTTTCTTTTGTCCACACTCGTGCCAGCACTCGTTATTTTTATCTTTCCAATGATAGCCAACTGGACAGATAGGAGGCAATATTTCAATGTGATTTTGATTTGAACTTCGCTGATGATTAGTGATATTGAGTACCATTTATATGCCTTGTGGCCATCTGTAGGTCTTGAAAAAATATCTACATCCTCTGTAAAATTTTTAACCATTTTTTTTGATAATAAGTTGTGTAAGTTCTTCATATATTGTGGATATTGATCCCTTATCACATGTAGGATTTGCAAATGTCTTCTCCCGTTCTGAGGTTGCCTTTTTATTTTGTTGATGGATTCCTTTGCTGTGGAAAAACTTGTCAGTTTGATGTAGTCCTGTTTATTTTAGCTTTTGTTGCCCTTGCCTGAAGAGACTGGTCCCCAAAAATACTGCTAAGACCGCTGCCTATGTTTTATGGCTTTAATTCTCACATTTAAGACTTTAATCCATTTTGAGTTTATTTTTGTGTATGGTGTAAGAAAGTGGTCCGGTTGAATTGTTTTGCATGTAGTTGCCCATTGAAGCTTTGCTTTGGCCTAACTTGGGTTTGGATAGATCCTGGAGAATGGTCCATATGCAGTTCAGAAGGTGTATTTTCTTGTCTTTGGATGGAATATTTCCTATATATCTATTAAGTCCACCTGGTCTAATATGTTGTTAAAGTCTGATGTTTCTTTATTGGTTTTTATGTCCGGATGATCCATTCCACTGATAAAAGTGGGGGATCAAAATCCTCTACGGTTACTATATTTCTATCATTTTCTTTCTTTAGGTCTGGTAATACTTGCTTTATACGCTTAGGGGCTTCTATATTGGGTGCATAAATATTTACAAATATTGTATCTTCTTGTTTCACCCTTTTATCATGATTAATGCCCATCCTTGTCTTTTATTACAATCTTTGCTTAAAGTCTATTTTGTCTGAGTATAGCTACTCTAGGTTTATTTTGCTTTCCATTTGCATGGAATATCTTACTTCATTTCACTTTCAGTCTGGATGTGTCCATATATTTGAAGTGAGTCTCTTACAAGCAGAATATAGATGAGTTAAAAAAAAAATTCTGCTAGAAAATTTAGTTCATTGACATTTAAAGTAGTTATTGACAGGTGTGTGTTTATAGTCATTTTGTTAATTGTTTTCTGGCTATTTTGCAGTTCCTCTCTGCTCCCTTCTTCTTCTCTTAATCTCTTCCCTTATGTTTTGATGACTTTCTTTAGTGTTGTGTTTAGGGTGCTTTGTCATTTTCTGCTGTTTTTGCTTTGTGGTTTTATGAGTCTTACTTGTGTTACCCTTTATGAGTTATGTATATCAGTCTACTTTAAGTTGATGGCAAATTAAGTTTGAATGCATTCTAAAACTCTGCATTATTGCGCCCCCTCCATTTTTGTTTCTGATGTCATATTTTACATCTTTATATTTTGTGTATCCCTTAACTAATGATTGCAGTTTTCATTAATTTACTACTTTTGTCTTCACCTTCATACTACATTTATAAGTAATTAATTTACTGCCTTTACTATATATTTAATTTTACCAGTGATTTTTTTTTTTTTACTTTTAAATGTTTTCTTGTAACTAGCTAGTGCCCTTTATTTTAAGCTTAAAGAAGTCTTTTACCATTTCTTAGAAGACTGGTTAAGTGGTGATGAACTCCTTTAGCTTTTGCTTGTCTGGAAAATTCTTTAGCGCTCCTTCAATTCTGAATGACAACCTTGAGAGAGTATTCTTCGTTGGAGGTTTTTTCCCTTTGAACATTTTGAATATATAATGACACTTCCTTCTGGCCTGCAAAGTTTCTGCTGAAAAATCTACTCATAGCCCTATGGGGGTTTGTTTGTGGATAACAAGTTGTTTTTCTCTTGCTCCTTTTAAGATGTTCTATCTTTAACTTTTGATACTTTTATTGTAATGTGTCTTGGTGTGGATTTTTTGGGTTCATCTTTTTTGGAACTCCCTGGGCTTCCTGGACTTGGATGTCTGTTTCCTTCTCTAGGTTAGGGAAGTTTTCAGTTAATATTTGTTAAAAATTTTCTCCCCCTTTTTCTCTCTTCTCCTGCTGGGGTCCTGTAATGTGAATGTTATTCCACCTAATGTTGTCCTTTAAGGCTTTTAAGCTGTCTTTATTTTAATTATTTGGGTTTTTTTTATTAATTTTTTTCCCCTGCTCTGTTTGGGTGAGTTCCACTGCTATGTCTTTCAGCTCTCTGATTTGTTCTGCTATTTAATGTTGTCTGCTATTGAGCCCTTCTAGTGTATTTTTAAATTCAGCTGTTGTATTCTTTAGCTCTTGGACTTTTGTAGGTACTTGGTTATCTTTTCTATCTGTTGATGTGATCACTATATTCATTCATTATTCTCCCAATCTTGGTGAGCATCTTTATGACCATTACTTTGAACTCTTTATCAGATAGGTCACTTCTATTTCATTAAAGCCTTTTCTGAGGTTTTGTCTTGTTCTTTGGTTTCCAACATATTTTACTACTTCATTTTGTTTCTCTCTCTGTTTCTGTGTTTCAGGAAAAACAGCTGCCTCTCCCAGTTTTGAAGGGGTGTCCTCCTGTGTCTTGAAAGGATGTACTTACATAGGAGATTAACCTGATCATTGAACCTTGTACTAGTTCTTGGTTATCTGTGGAACCTTTGCAATTATCCAAACTGTGTGACTTATTCTTGGTAAGTTCCAATTGAGTTTGTCAAGACCTATCTGTGTTCCAAAGGGAAGGCTCTCAATAGCACTGATTTTAAACCAGACCAATAGGCAGAAGCTTTTAAAATAGACAAATATGTACACTCCTGTGGGACCACCTTTGAGAACCCTGCTGGCCTTTAGACCAGGCAATCTGGAGGTATCTCCTAGGTTATAGTTGCAAAAACCAGGGCTCCAGCATATAAGCTTCTTTCCGGGTGGTATCCATAAGCTGTGGCAAGGTGAAAGGAGGATGCAAAGAGGGTATATCTGGCCTACCATTCCCTGAGATCCCCTCCATAGCTTCTGAAGCCTGCCTCTCATGCTAACACTGTAGGATGAGTAAATAAGCCTTTTTTTTTTTTTTTTACAGGAACACTGGTACTATGTTTCAGTTTGCTGTCTGTGTTGTGCCATGTGAGATTAGCCTGCTAAGAACGGTCTCCTTTATTTTTTCAGTCCCATGGGACACAGAAATACAAGCCTGTGGTCACCAGAGCCAAGCCCTAAGTGTTATCTCTATGTGGATTGCATATATCAGCTAGTTTTAGCAAGGCATAAGGATAATATAGGGCCAGGGCACACCTGCTGGCTTTAGTGAGGCTGCAGGGGAGTGGGAGGGTGGGGTATGCCAGTGCTGGTGCTAGTAAGGTAGAGGGAGAGCGCAAAAATGGTGCCTGCTAACACCTCTGTTCCTGGAGAGCATTCCAACAAGCCACTGACTGTCCAGAAGATGCTTTGTTTATCAAATGAATCTCTTTTGCGTATGGTGCTTTTCCAACCTCTTTTTCTTTTTTCTCTTTTTAAAAAAATTTTTTTAATTTAATTTTGAGAGAGAGAGAGAGTGAGAACAAGCGGGCATGAGTGGGGGAGGGGAGCAGAGAGAGAGAGAGGGAGACAGAGAATCCAAAGCAGGCTCCAGGCTCTGAGCTGTCAGCACAGAGATGGTCATGGGGCTTGAACCCATAAACGATGAGATCATAACCTGAGCTGAAGTCAGATACTTATGTGACTGAGTCACCCAGGTGCCCCTTCCAACCTCTTATTCTGGGTTGGGTCCGGTCCTGTGGTTAGTGAGTCTGTATGTGAGTCCTTTAAGGGTGGAATCTCAGTTCCCTACACTCGTGCTTGTAAGCTCTGTTGGTTTTCAAAGCCACATGTTTTGGGGGCTTGTCTCTCTTGTGCAGGTCCCAAGGCTTGGGGTACTTGATGTGAGGCACAATCCCCTAACTTCTCAGGGAAAACCTCCAGATTATGAAAACCCTCCCTAGCAAGGGTTGCCATATTGGGATGGGGCATTTGTCTTTCCTATCTCTTGATGTGGCCCTGTTATCCTTACTTGCAGAGGAGCTGTTCAGCTTGTTTTAAGGTCTTTGTCAGAGGGAATTGCTCCATATGTAATTGTAAAGTTGTTGTATCCATGGGAGTAGGTGAGCTCAGGATCATTATATGCTGCCATCTTGAACTGCCTCTTCCACCCTTGGTTATTGGGCTCATTCGTTCTAGATTTTGGGAACACAGGTGGAATCTTATCTGAGCCTTTATCAGAAACTTAGGCTGGAGCATAGAATAGGTTATAGTTTTGCTTCCATTGTTTTACCATATAATGAGTTCTTTGATCCAAGATAATATTATTTGGGGTATAATGCTAATCAAACATCATGAGAGTCCTCAGACAGTGGTGCTAGTTAGGGCATGATAGGCACTGAAGCCAGATACACATTGATTCCAGTAAGAATAAATTTCCTACCTCCTCCAAGGTGAATAACGTGCAGTGTAATCTTCCTGATAGCATCCTGTATCAGGCGGGTTACTCAGAGGATGGTATGTTTTTGAGGACTTATTGTTTGCCTTTGCTGATACCAGATTAGAAATTGTCCCTATATTAGTTGTTATCAAAGGGAGCTTGTGCTCTTGGGATCATAAATAGCTTCTTTACCACTTAATTGGTGACTAAGTTATGGGCTTATTGACCCAGTTCTATGGAGGGTAGGAAGAGAGACCAATACCTGTGACAGAAGTCATTCTTGGTGCGTGGTTGTTAAGAGTATCGTTACAGTGAAAGCTCAGTTGTGGTCATGACCATGAGTTTCGGAGATCTGCCTATTCTACCTCTATCCCATGGATCCATTAATCTCTTTCCCATACTTTCTTGATTTCTGTCTTTGTATTTTTTTTTCTCTGTTTTTCTCCTGACCAAAAAGCTAAGGGAGTAACCTCTGCCTTGGAGTAAGTACTTCAGCCAGTCCTGTCTCCATTTAAACTAGATCTCCCCACTGAAGGGATTCTTCTCAGTACTGCCCTTTCAGGTCGCTTCTGGAAGTGGTTGTAATGTGACAGCTTCTCATTTTTCCAGTAGTAACTACATGATGCACTGACCCATGTATGAGTTAGGTACCCCTTCTTTGCTCTTTCATCAGTTGGTCATAAGGAACCCTTACGTTATGTGAGTCGAAGGGAAGAGGTCATTGTGATGTGGATTTAATGGACTCCTATGTTCTGAACCTGCATAGACTCTGTCCAAAATATGCTGCTTTTATCTCAAGATGGATTGTTGACGGACCAATGAAAATCAGTGCCTTAGTGGCACTGGTAATATCCTCCTTCTAATGGACAGCTGCAGATACCTCGTCACCTGTGTCCTGTAGTCAGGCCATCAGGGTCTATGATTGCCAGAGATGGCACATAGTGTTTTCACCACCGCTGATCTACAGGGATCTATGGCCATGTGGCTTGCCCTGAGTCTGAACCTGCTGAAACTCTCTTTCTGGCTCTGGCTGAAATTAAACATGAAGCTTTCTAAGTTAGCCAATAAATGGGGCCGACTGGTATTCCCAGGTGTCACGTATGCTCTCTGCAAAATCCAAAGATGCAGTTGTGCTTTGAGTATTGACCCAAATTGGTTGAAAACTTGCATCCCCACAAAACCTGCACACAGATGTTTATAGCATTTTTATTCATAATTTCCCCAAATTGGAAGCAATCAAAATGTTGTTCAATTTTTCCTGAGTTGATATAGGGATGAAAATTCATAAAAATATTTGAGTACTTTTTCATGGAAATTAACAACACAATGATAAAATTAAGATAGAATAAACATGGTCAAGAATGTCTAGGACACCTCAGTACACCCAGACAATGGAATGTTACTCAACAATCAAAATAAATGAGTTGTCAAGCTGAGGATACTAAGATAAACTGTGGTCCATCCAAACAATGAAATGCTATTCGGTGCTAAAATGAAATGAGCCATCAAGCCATGAAAAGACATGAAGGAACTTTAAATGCATATGACGAAGTAAAGGAAGTCAATATGAAAAGGCTACATACTGTATGATTCTAACTTTGAGACAAAAAGCAAAGCTGGAAAAGGCAAAACTATGTACAGAGTAAAAACAAAAAATCAGGATTTTCCAGGGGTGGGATAAAGGTCTGAATAGGTGGGCACAGGGGATTTTTCGGGAAGTGACACTATTCCTTCTGCTACTGTAATGGCAGATACAAGTTACTGTGTAATTGTCACAACACCTAGAATGTACAACATCAAGAGTGAACCCCATTTTAACTATGGACTTTAGTTATTAATAATACATAAATATTGGTTTATGAGTTGTAACAAATGGACTACACCAATGCAAGGTATTAATAATAGACAAAATTGTGGGTGAAAGGGAATACATGGGAACTCTCCTTATCCTCTATGTAATTTTTTTTTGTAACCCTAAAACTGCCCTAAAAAAAATAAAGTTGATTTAAGAAAAAAATCCAGAGAGTCCTGCCAAATGCCATTCTTCTTGAGTAATATGCTTTGGGAGATTGAGCAACTTGCCCTGTATCTTGGAGTACTACGGTATGTCCTAGAGGACTGGACCCTTAAAACTTTATCAATAAATGAAGTCCCTGAATCTTAATGGTACCCTCTGGCACTCAGGTACTCACTCCTTGTTGTTCTCCAAGTTCAGACCTAATGATTTAATCAATATATTGGATCAAAGTGATGTTCAAAAGCATGTTAAGATAAATGAGGTCCCTGTGAACTATATTATAAGAGAGAATAAGAGTTGGCATAGATTGAGTGCAAAACAGTGAATTTGCCCTCCTCATTATGTGAAGATAAACTCTTGGTTTTTTTTCCTACTGAGAAGAATGTTTTCACTAAATCATCAGTTGTCACATCAAGTGACAGAGCCTGTGTCCATCTCTGTGATTATCCCATGTCTGGTACAGGAGCTGCTATTGGGCTTTACTTGGTCACATTTATAGCTGTCAACTGTCATCCATCACAAGCCACCTGAGTTTTGCAGAAGCTAGACAGGCATCTCGAAAGGGGGGCCTTCTAGGGAAGTGTATCCCTGGGTGTGTCTTCAGTGGTCCAGTCTCTGAAATTGCTCACGGGATGCAGCATTGCTGATGTAGTATCTTGGCACAGTGGGGAATAGTGTCAGAATCTAGTGGGCACTAAGCAAACCACCCAGATACCCCAAGCCTCCACCTACTTTAGCAGTTTAGGTCCATATGTCTCCAGGAGCCAGCTGCTGGAAGTGTTGCCTGCTGACAGCCAGCATCGGAGTCCCTCCCCTAGAATTTCTTTTTCTTTCTCTGATGGAGCTTCCTCTCCCTCAGATTTGGCCCCACTCCACGGGTTCCCACTGCCAACTCTTTACCTAAAAAATCCCAGAAAACCTATGGAAAAATGATTAGAAATAGAAGTACAGTAAACATCTAATTACACAATTACGGAGATAGGCCAATTTATAATAGCATCTGACAAATATCCTCTATGTAGGACTAAAACTAGACAGTACTTGTATACGAAGTTCTATATAAAAGTCATAAAATTTTATAAAGAGATCGAAAGTAATATGCACACGAATCTATTTGTAGTAATTCATGATATCTTGTGATCCTAATTCTTTGTCATGTGAATGCATAATAAGACTTACTACTGGGAAAATTTTAATTCTTCCCAAATGGATGTATAGATGCAATGCAAATCCAATCAAGATGTTATGGACTCTTTTTTTTTTTTTTTTTTTTTTTTTACCTCGTGGAACTCAAGGTGATTCTACATTTATATGGAACAAAAAAATGGCAAGGAATGGTAGAATACTTGTGAAAGAAAAATGCGGAAAGAAGAGACTTACCCTAGTAGACCTTATTATAAAATTTATTTCTATGGCTCGGGGTCAATTGGCCAGTGGACTAGAGTTGATGAGTAAGACACCCACACATGTGGTAGATCAGTCAGGAGAGGTGGTGGGATTCCTAGATCTAGAGAAGAGCTATCTTTCTGAGGACAGTGACGTCCCATCTCAAGCGTTATTAATGATCTCACTGCAGAAGGATGAAGCAATTAAAGAAAAAACATCCATTTTAAAATGTAGGTGAATATATTTGGACCTCTGAGCGAAAAAGTTGGGATACAAAATACTTTGCAAAACCAAAAAAGTGGCAAATATAACTACTAAAATGAAGCTCTTTTTCATCGACGGGTACTTAAAGTAAAAAGATACAAATGGGTATAAGACAAGATTTCCAATTGACAAAGACATAGCAAGAACATATGTAAGATTTTGACTGAACAATAAGAAATACGAACTAATAAGAAAAAAAATTGGCAAATAAACAGATAATTGATAGAACATAAGACATTTGGCTACTAAAACATAAAATGATTTTTAATATCATTGGTGATCAGGAAAATACAATTAAAGACCTCAGTGAGTTACTATTTTATGTCTGTTTGAGTCTCAAAAAATTAAAAGCCTGAGACTGTCAAGTTTTGTAGCAGATATGAATCCATGGGACCTTATAGACATGACTGGGGATAGTCTCAATTGCCCTATTTTGTTTAAAAAGCACATTAGTGTTTACTCCTAAAGTTGAATATTTACTGACCTTATGACCCAGCGATCCCCCCCAAGTGAAACTTAGCACATGTTCATTAAGAGACATGAGCAATAATATTAGCAACACTGTTCAGGAAAATAAACACCTAGCAACCACCCGGTTGCCCATCCGTAGGTGAATGAATAAGTTGTATGTTTTATAATGAGTTATTATCAGATCAGACCTCAAACAACTGAACCTATAGTGTCAGAGAACTCTGTGGATGATTTTTAGTAAGCAATATAAGGTGGAAAAATGAATCTCCCAGTATTACATAAATATTTTTTAAGTCTAAACCACTTACCGACATAAAATACACGATATGTATGAAAATATGATACATTTAAGTATGTGTTCTATATACATTGGAATTTTCAGGAATACCTATTAGAGATACAGTTAGTCATATGAATATGGTTTCAGGACAATGGTTAATTTGGGTGTGGGAAGGGCAAGAAGATGGGAAGTAGGTGGCATGTTATCTTCAAGGTCATAGCTTTTATGTTAGAAGGAATATTTGTAACATGTCTAACATCATGGAGAAGAACAATATTTAAAGGATCAATTATGGACCGATGATGAAAGCATGTCATAAATGAGTATTAGGGATAATCCTGTGCCTTGAGGTATAAATGGAGAAAAATACGGTACCTCTTTTCGTTACATACATTATTTCATATCTATGCAAATCTATTCACCATTGCTAAAAGTAGACTTCTTAGTCAAAGAATATTTGAATGTTAAATGTTGACAGACACTGCCCAATATTCTAGGTTGAATTTACGTTCACCTCCTTCGGCAATACATGAGTATACCTATTAACTCCTGTTCCTATCGACACCGAATGCTATCATTTGTGTGAAATTCCTAGTGAGGGAGGTGAAGCGTATCTCACTGAAATTGTGTACTTATGATGTTGAGAATTACTGCCTTTTATTAAATATATCTTTGTATTTCCTTCTCTGTAAAATGACTTCTCAGCTTTATTTTTTTTTGTCCAATTTCTTTTGCGTTGCTTGCTATTGATGTTGAGATCCTTATAAACTAAGGAGACTAACTTTTCCTTTATGGCAATGTTGGAAATACTTTTCTTTGCTTGTTTCTTGGCTTCTTACCTCGGGCTGTTTTTAGCCTTGTGGAAATTATTTATTTTTATAATCAGATTTGTCTACAAAAAACTACATAAATTTTTACATTTATGACATCTGAATTGTATGCCTTACTCAGAAATTATTTCTCTCAAAGAATATTAAAAAAAAATTCCTTCTTTTAGCACTTTTTCTCTTCTCAAGTTGAAAAATCTGTCTCACCTGCTGTTTCTTGGATGTCCGTAGGAGATGGACATTACTTTTTCCACAAATGTCTTTGTTAATTTCACATGATGATTGATATTTTTTGCCCACTGATTTGAAACCTCATTTTTATTGACTAAAATTCTGTATGTGCATTTAATTTTGGAGTTTTCAATCTTGTTTCGTTGACCAGCTTAATCAGCAGGGCTATGTTTTTTTCTAGAAAATTATTTTATTGCCTAATAAGTAATAGTGTTAGTATCTGTGCTTCATAGATTTTATAGACAATTTGTGTGATGGGCTTTATTATTATTTTCACTTTATCTCACAACCCCTTTCCCTTGAAGGGCCATGTAGTTCTTATTCCCAATGTGCTTCCTGTAGACTTTGGAACTGCCTTGCTTTGGCCAAAGTATGAGCGGTCATGAGATGTACCACATCCAGTCAACATTGTATTTGTTTACTAAAAAAATTTTTGTAATACTCATTTTTAAGAGACAGAGGGAGACAGAGCATGAGCAGAAGAGGGGCAGGGAGAGAGGGAGACCCAGAATCTGAAGCAGGTTCCAGGCTCTGAGCTGTCAGCACAGAGCCCAATGCGGGGCTCGAACCCACAAACCTTGAGATCACGACCTGAGCCGAAATCAGATGCTTAACCGATTGAGCCACCCTGGCGCCCCCACCCAACATTTGAGAGGCATTCCAGTCTGCTGCTATGTTCCTGCCAGAAATGAGAGAAGCACTCCTGTGTTAGGGACTGAGATTTTGAAGGGTTCTCTTTGCAACATCACCATAAAGAACGAACAGCAGTATACCAAAGACCTAGTTCAGTCATTTATTTTCTCTAAGTGAAATTCATGTTTTCTTGTCCACAATAGGTAGGTAATGTCCTCAAACAGTAAGAGAGCTATCCCACTGTTTTTCAGCTCTGCCCCCAGGGAGGTCCACCCAAGCCCCAATCCGTTCTGGGTTTGCTAGTACTTCCCATGAGCTTGCAGAAGCCATCCTCTTGATCATTGAAGATTTTCTGGAACACCATGGCTTCCTTCTCCTGCTCTGGCTCCCGTTATTGGTTTCTGCTGGCACTGTTGACTCTCTGATACATACCTGTGCTGTTTTCCTGTCACAGGTGTCATCTGATGCAGCTCACTGCTCAAGACACCTAATCTGTTTCATGTCCCCGTAGTCCTTGCAGGGAGGACTGGCTTCGCTCCAGTCCTGTTCTGTCACTTAGTTTTGGATGCTCCACAGTTACTACACTTCTAACTCATTCCTGAGGATAGAAGACCACTGTTTTGGCTGTTTTCTTAATTGCTCTTTGTTTCAGATTTTTCTGCATTAGGTTTCTGGCACAGAGTGACATTCCCATTGTCCCGAACAAACCCCTCCACTCTGGCGGTTAAGTGATCTTCCGCATCAAGCCACGTTTCTGTACCCCCACTTGTCTTCCAGCCCTGCCAGGCCCTTATGGTGCATAGAGCTTTATCTTGACTTTGCTAAAGTGATTTTTTTTTTCAACGTGATGGAGATAACCTAAAACAAGACAGGACTGCTGTGTCTTAATAGAAACACGTTTCAGTACTAGCAAGAGTTTCAGAATACTTTTTGTTAGTATGAATGATTTGAGTCCATTGGCTGTTCTTATGAATTTCAGGCATTTTGTTTCCATATTAGATGATGAATTCATAAAAGAAAACAAAGGCATACGCCTTCGCCCCGCCAATGCCAAAGCCCTGTCAAAATAATCTGCAATTTACATCTATGCGGTAATTTCAGGAGCATATTACTCATCTTTAAGATACTGAGTGTTGGAATGACATTTTGCAAATATTTTCTGGCTGCAGGTTTCAAATATGTGTGACGTTTAGAGATATACAAACAGCCAAGGCTGCTACTGGTTAAAACATACTCCAGGTGTGACATGTTTGGAAAAGAAACACTGAAGATATCTGAAGTTATACCAAGGGGATTAAAACATGATGTTATTCAGAATACAGTCGCCTCGTGTGCATAGTTACGCGCATGGGCATAGTACATAATTTCTATTATAGTTTTATTAAAGCAATTGTAAAATATCACCTGTGCTAAGAAAAAATCTTTTTTTTTAATGCCTATCTTTTGGCCTGTTCTTGGCCTACCGTGCTGTTCTTGCCTCACGCCAATTTGTTTTGGACGGGTTCTTGCTTTGTGTAAGGATTTTCGTGACTTCTTCCAAATATTTCCCAGTTTTTGCCTACGCCTGTGTTCGAGGGCTAAATTTTAACCTTCATCAATACTAATTAAAGGAGGTGCTTTTCATCAATAAGCGCTGTAAACTTGCTTTTGGAAAGTGCTTCTCCAGGCGCGTGGCACCGTAGCTTGGCTAGGAGGCTGCATGTCTGCTCGGAGGTCTCTGTGTCCTTGGATGTCTACCTTTAAAAGGATTGAAAAAAGTTTTCAAGTCCCTAGCTTTTCAGTGGGAGGATAATTTTAGATTGAATTAAAGCAGAAGTTGGCAGAATAATGGGCTCCACCATATGTCCATTGTAACACTACTGAGCATCTCTAACTGCAGTGGCCTGGAGTTTTGCAAGGTGGTGATTTTTTGTATCTGGTCACGATATCCTCGTCAATAGATGCTTATATTTGAGGACATGTGGCTGTGGCTGCATCTTAGGCACTAATTTATTTTGATATCCCTTTACACTTTGGATCTTATTTAAAGGTTTTCTGTATAGGTAGGGCATAGGTAGTACTCTTTCAGTTCATCCCTGGGGATTTTCTAAAATCTCTCCTACCCCTTTGCCTTCAGAGGGGCCGTATTTTTCTGTGATCATGTGGTAATCAGGTAAAGCAGGTTGCATTAGTGTGTTCAGGTTGCTATGACAAAAGTCCCTTAGATGGGGTGGCTTAAACAATAGACATTTATTTCTCAGTGTTCTGAGAACTGGGGCATCCAAGACCAAGACTAGATTCTGCGTTGGGCAGGCACCTCTTTTTTGTTGCACAGAAGGCCAGCTTCTTGCTGTGTCTTCACATGGCAGAAGAGACAAGGGAGCTCTCTCTGGGGTTTCTTCTGGTTTTTTGTTGTTGTTGTTGTTTGTTTGTTTTTGTGGTTTTTTTGCTTGCTTGTTTTGTTCATTTATTAGAGAGAGAGAGAGAGAGAGAGAGAGAGAGAGAAGAGGGGAGGGGCAGAGAGGTGGGGGGTGGGCAGAGTATCCAAAGCAGCCTCTGTGCTGACAACAGGAAACCTGATACGGGGCTTGAACTCCCAAACCGTGAGATTATGACCTGAGCCAAAGTTGGACACTCAACTGGCTGAACCACCCAGGTGCCCCTGGGGTCTCTTCTATAAGGGCACTAACCCCATTCAAGAGGGCTGTACTCAATGATCTAATCTCCCAAAGGCCTCAACTCCTGATAACATCACTTTGGGGGTTAGGTTTTAACCTATGAATTTGGGGTGATACAGTCTGTAAGGTCAGTTTTTCACGAGTAACTGAAGTTTATAGGGTTTCACATTTTAACTACTGTTAGACTGACACTCCTCTTCAGTGCAATATTTAAATACTTAATGGGAGATATAATGAATAATTATAAAGTGTTTTAAAGTTTTCCAATGAGGATAATATTCCAATGTCAACTCCTAACCCCATCAGAGAGGACTCTGGTTACGTGCTTGCATAAGTGACAAGGGAAGCAGAGAAAAAGGGATTGGTCACAAATCATTAAGTCCCTGCCATGTGCTTGTAATGGGCTGAAAACATTCCCCCCAATTCATGAGCTGAAGCTCTAGCCTTCAGTAACTCACAGTGTGAATGTATTTGAAGATGGGACCTTTTAAAGAGGTAGTTAAGGTTAAGTGAGATCATTACGGTGGTCCTGATCCAATATGGCTGGTGTCCTCATGAGAAGAAGAGCTAAGGACTCAGATGGGCTCAGAGAAGGGACTGTGTGAGGACACAGGGAAAAGGCAGCCACCTGCAAGCCAAGGAGAGAGACCTCAGGCAAAACCACACCTGCCATCACCTTGATTTTGGATGTCCATCCTCTAAAAGTGTGAGAAAATAGATTCCTGCTCTGGGGACCACCCGGTCTATGGTATCTTATTTTAATAACCCTATCAAACTAGAATTCCGTAAGAGCAGTAACTTAAAATTTATGGAATAATTGTGAAAGAAGTAACAGATGTATCCTATTGATTTCTTGCCATTTATTTAAACCATCTTCTAGGACCTTGTCTGTGGTTCTGTAGTCTTCTTATATAGTCAAGCATATGTTAAAGTTGATTTGCTTGGCAATATTTATTTTTTGTGAACAGGATGTTTTTCAATAGGTTTTCCTGATTATTTTTTCTGGTATAAAGGGAAGCTATTGATTTTTTTAAAATAATATTTTGCAACCCGTATATCCCACTGAGATCTTGTTAATTCAAATACATTTCCATTTGTCTGTCTTAACGCTGCAAGTAGATAATCGTTCTATTTCTGTGGTAGATAATCTGATATAATGCAAATGAATTTAGTACAGATTTTCTAGATTTTGCTTGCTTAAAATGTAGTAGAGTGAAAGAAGCCTCAATGTTTTCTTTTATGCCTGTCGATTTCTCCTTTTGTGAAAAACCTAGCGTTTGCATTCTTTATTTCTATGGTATGTATTCTTGGGGCATGCATATTTCTGTTACATCATCACGGTGGATTATGTCCACACATACCAAATCTCGCTTTTTAACTTTATTTTGACTCTGAATTTTGTCTTGTTCTTAATACAGTGTGATCCTCTAATTTGGGTTACCATGGCGTGGCATAATTTATGGCTATTTTATGTTAACTTTTGTAAGATGTTTTGTTCAGGTGACGGGGTTCACTTATTTGGGGAAGTAAATAATTTGATCTGAAAGTCTTCCCCTTGAAAGAGAAAGTTGCTCCATTTTGTCTACAGTCTTAACCCGATAGTTTATTTTAGTTTTGCCAACATTCTGTGCTTTGTTACTCTCTCATTTCCTTTTATCCCATCCCATCACTACATGTTTCCTGTCTATAATACAGAGACTACATGTGCTCTTTGTTATGAGCTGAATTTTGTGTCTCTGCCCCTCTCTCCAATTCACATGCTGAAGCCTTAACCCCTCATTGTGGCTGCATTGGAGTAAGGAAATAAGTAAGGTTAAAACAGGTCATAAGGGTGTGGGGCCCTAATATGAAAAGATGAGCATCCTTCTAAGAAGACACACCTAAAGAGCTCATACTTTCTGAGTTCTCACTGAGGACAGGCCCTGTGAGGACATAGAGGATGGCAACCCATCTGTAAATGAAGAGGAGTGTCCTCACCAGAAACTGAGTTGGTGGAACTTTGATGTTGGACTTCCTAGACTACAGAGCTATGAATAGGTAAACTTCTATTGGTTAAGCCATTCAGCCTAGGGTATTTTGTTATGGCAGCCTGAGCAGACTAGTACACTATTTTTATATAAACTTGAGTTATTCTCCCCAAATTCAAAAACATGTTTTAAACTGTATTTTCTAATGTCAATGTCGGAAATAAACTCTATTGACCCCCTCATGAAATAAAAAGCAATTATTTCCCTTATTTCTTTTAAACTAGTTTTTATTGGTTATTCTGAAATCTTAGAATGAGGGTTCTTATTTTGAATAATATATCGTACCCGTCAGTAAACCAATTCAGGAGGTCACAGGTTATAAAATCCAGGCACAGAAATCTGTTGGATTTCTACACACCAACAATGAAGCAGCAGAAAGAGACATTAAGGAATCAATCCCTTTACAATTGCACCAAAAACAATAAGATACCTAGGAATAAACCTAACCAAAGAGGTAAAAGACTTACACTATAAAAGCTATAAAACACTGGTGAAAGAAATTGAAGAAACTTAAAGAAATGAAAAGACATTCCATGTTCCTGGATCAGAGGAACAAATATTTTTAAAATGTCTATACTACCCAAAGCAATCTACACATTTAATGCAATTCCTATCAAAATACCAACAGCATTTTCCACAGAACTAGAACAAACAATCCTAACATTTGTATGGAACCACAAAAGACCATGAACAGCCAAAGCAATCTTGAAACTGAAAAGCAAAGCTGGAGGCATCAGAATTCTGGACTTGATGATATATTACAAAGCTATAGTGATCAACACAGTATGGTACTGGCATAAAAATAGATACCTAGCTCATGGAACATAATAGAAAACCCCGAAATGAGCCCACAATTATATGGTCAAACAATCTTTGACAAATGAGGAAAGAATACCCAGTATAAAAAAGACAGTCTCTTCAACAAATGGTGTGGGGAAAACTGGGCAGCAACATGCAAAAGAATGAAAGTAGATCACTTTCTTACACCACCCACAAAAATAATTCAAAGTGGGTTAAAGACCTAAATGTGAGACCTGAAATCATAAAAGTCCATAAAAGAAAGAACAGGCAGTAATGTCTCTGACATTGGCCAAAACGACTTTTTTTCTAGATAAATCTCCTGAGGCAAGGGAAGCAAAAAGCAAAAATAAACCATTGGGACTACATCAACATAAAAAGTCTGCACAGTGCATGAAGCAATCAGCAAAACTAAAAGGCAACCTATGGAATGGGAGAACATCTTTGCAAATGGCATATCTAATGAAAGGCTAGTATCCAAAATATATAAAGAACCTACACAACTGAACACCCCAAAACTGAATAATCCAATTAAAAAATGGGCATAAGACACGAGTAGACATTTTTCCAAAGAAGACCTATAGATGGCCTACAGACACATGAAAAATTCTCAGCATGACTACATGACTCATCACAAGGGAAATGCGAATGAAAACCATGATGAGATGTCACTTTGCATCTCTCACTTGGTTAAAATAAAAAACAAAACGGGTGCTGGTGAGGTGTGGAGAAAGAAGAATCCTCTTGCATTTGTGGTGGAAATGCAAACTGGTACAGCCACTGTGGAAAACAGTGTAGAGGTTCCTCAAAAAGTTAAAACTTGGGGCGTCTGGGTGGCTCAGTTGGTTAAGCCTCCAGCTCTCGATCACGGCGCAGGTTGTCATCTCATGGTTGGTGGGATTGAGCCCCAGGTGAGGTTCAGAGCTAACTGTGTGGAGCCTGTTTGGGATCCTTTATCTTCCCTTCTTTCTGTCCCCCCCACCACTTGCTCTCTTTCAAAATATATATTTAAATTTTTTTAATTAAAAATAGAACCATTTTATGGTCCAGCAATCACACTGCTAGATACTTACCCAAAGAATACAAGAACACTAATTCAGACGGATGCATGCAGCCCAGTATTATCAACAATAGTGAAATTATGGAAACAGCCCAGGGGCTGGCCAAGTGATGAATGGATAAAGAAGGGGTGATATATACATATACACACGCATACACACACACACACACACACACACACACACACACACACACACACATATATACAATGGGGTAGTATACAGCCATAAAAAATGAAATTTTGCCATTTCCAACAATGTGAATGGAGCTAGAGAGTATAGTTCTAAGTGAAATCACTCAGAGAAAGACAAATACCATATGATTTCACTCCTATGTGGAATTTAAGAAACGAAAACAAAGGAAAAAAGAGGCAAACCAAGAAACGGACTCCTGACTACAGAGAACAAACTAATGGTTACCAGAGGGGAGGTAAGTAAGCACATGGGAGAAATAGGTGATGGGGATTAAGGAGCACACTTGCTGAGCACTGGGTGAGGTATGGATGTGTTGAAACACTTTATTGTACACCTGAAACTGGTATTATGCTATTAAATAACTAGAATTTAAAAACGTGTGTGTATGTATGTATCTATATATGTATATATATATATATCACAAACTTATCTGTCAATATAAGAGATTTGCATTCTGTTCTATAACTGTATTATAAAATTATTCAGAAAAATATAAGTTGAAATGATATGTTTTGCTGCTCATCAATTCTTTCATACTTGAACTCAATGGCAAAACTTAGCCAACACTCTTGATTGTATCTATGATTTTAGGTTATGTGGCTTTGTCTGAAGTTCATAGAGGGTGCTGACCAATGGGCAGTGTGCAAAGCTTCCTCCTAGAGCAAGTCCAAAGGCAGCACGTTCTTTTTTTTTTTTTTCTTAATGTTTGTTTACTTTTGAGAGACAGAATGTGAGCATGGGAGGGGCAGAGAGTGAGGGAGACACAGAATCTGAGGCAGGCTCCAGTCTCTGAGCTGTCAGCACAGAGCTGGACTCAGGGCTCCAACTCACAAACCATAAGATGATGACATGAGCCAAAGTCAGATGCTCAACTGACGGAGCCACCCAGGCACCCCAAAAAGCAGAATGGTCTTACTGTAATGCACCCACTGCATAGATAGATGGAAACTTCATTAACAGTTGAAAAATGAAGGGATGGGAGGTTGACTCAGGCCACAGCCTCTACCCCGGTGACAAGGAGCAATAGACTGGTTAAGTATTTTCTGTTTCTTCTATTCATGTGCCTTCTCTTCTTTGGGGTTCCTTAGTGCCTAGTAGCCTACAGTGCTTCTGAATGCCACTTGCAAAGGGACATGAGAGGTTTACTTCTTAAACCTTCTTGTTGGCCGTAAACAAGAACGAAGTTACTGGCTATAGCCACCCCTTGTCCCCCTTTGGTACAAAATTGGTCCTTAATAAATCTTTGTTGAATGAATTGCTGAATATAGAACTGTAAGTCATAAACTTCTCTATTCATAGTTCTGGAAGGTTATCTGATGTTGGGGAGAAGAAGTCTTAGTTCAATCTAAATTTTTTTTCTGACTCAATCTAATTGTTTAGATTTCATATCTGTAAGATTCTTTCCTTTGCTTTTAAGAGTTAAATTTTCATAAGATGGAATCTGGATATTTAATTCCTCTTTGTAAGTAATTTTGCTGCAAAAAATATATTTTGTTGCTCTCCTGAATGGTGGATATGCATTTGGTGTCATTTCTACTTCTGGTTCTTTGTGTCCTTATTAAGGAACATGAATCAGAGGCAATGTCATGTCCATTATACCCATAGCTTCTCTCAGATAAAGGTTAACTCTTTGTCATTCATGAAAACCCAGCCATTTTTCCAGTTTGTAATTCACTCTCCTAATTCAATTTCTGCAGTGTACCTCTGTTCGTTACTATTCTACTTAAATTTTTTTAAACGTTGACTTACTTTTGAGAGAGAGTGAGAGAGGGAGGGAGGGAGGGAGAAAGAGAATAAGGAAGGAGCAGAGAGAGAGGGAGACACAGAATTGGAAGCAGGCTCCAGGCTCTGAGCTGTCAGCACAGAGCCCAATCTGGGGCTTCAACGCATGAACTGCAAGATCATGACTTGAGCCAAAGTTGGAGGCTGAACCAAGTGAACCACCCAGATGCCCCATGTTCATTACAATTCTAATGCTGGTTCAATTAGTAGAATGGAACATTTTCTTCTGTTAATTACAAATTATTTTTTATTTCATCTGACTCCCCTTTAATTGTCTCTTAGCCATATGTTTCTGAATCTGTGGTCTAACAGTCTAGTATTTCACATATTGTTTTCCAACAAAAATTTTACTTTCTATTCGAATTTCTAAGTCTATCTGCTTTTGCAGTAACACTATTTTCCTCCCCTTTCCTCAGCTATGTTCTTCTCCCTTTTTGTTTTAGAATCTTCTATTATAAGTATTTTTTCCTGTTGATTTATATTTAAGTCATGTAAATTTTATCCATATCTAGTCCTTCACATATAAAGAGAGAGGATCAATTCTTACAGTATCTCTTTTCTTTTCTTTAAATGTTCTTAGTGACTAACTTTTTGACTTCAAACATGTGTTTACAAACCACCAATAGAAGAAACTCAATCCAGTCCCAGGCTTTTAAGGGTCTACTGAGCTCCTGGATGTCTACAGAGGATGAATGGATAAACTGTTTGTGGCATTTTCCTTGTGATGAGGGAATTAAGAGATCTTTCCATCGTTAAATTAGAATGTGGTTATGAAAGATACTTGGATCCCTTTATTGAATACCTCATTAGACTAATTAGTCCAAAAAGAGCTACGTGAATTTAGGCTGTACAGAAAGAGAATTTATTTGGAAGCAATTGCCCTGAGATTATTCAGGGTCACGCTTCAGTATGAATGTTAACACAGTAGAGTGACCTTTATGATAAATAATTAGAATACTGTGACACAGCTTCCCAGAATACAGACCATCCACAAGTCAAGAAAGTATGGTCTTGGCTTAAACTGCGTAATATTTCGGCATCATTATTCTTTTTTATTTATCAAGAAGAAGGGACGTCTGGGAATATTATAATTTTATGGAATAAGAAGGAATTTGCATAGAATTTATGTCTATCTCTACATCTATATCTGTATTTAAAGACAGGCTGGCATAGTATTAGTTAGGAGTTTTGTGATTTCGTAACTTCCTGTAACTTCATAATTAAAGTAGTATTGCCAGATAAAATAGAGAACCACCATTTAAATTTGAATTGTATATAAACAATGGATTTTTAAATTATAGGTATGCCTCAGGTATTACGTGGGGCATACTTCAACTAAAAAAATCATTGTTTATCTGAAATTAAA
Organism: Acinonyx jubatus; assembly: GCF_027475565.1. NCBI lineage: Eukaryota > Metazoa > Chordata > Mammalia > Carnivora > Felidae > Acinonyx > Acinonyx jubatus. The sequence goes on along the minus strand of NC_069382.1, from coordinate 5,281,464 downwards.
ATTAAACTCCGTGTCCTGTATTTTTAGTTGCTAAATATGGAAACCCTGTTTTAGAGTTGTTTTAAAAAATCACCCATTCAAACTACAGCTTCTAAAATATTGCATTTAAATATTAATGAGATTTTTCCCAAACTCATTTTGAAATAAGGAAATAGGCTTGAACTTTGAATGGAAGCAAGATGTCATGAATGGTCAGTCATCTCCTATGATAGCATTCTCGATGAGGTGTGTTTTACAGGAAAGAGATAAAAATTGCATTCATTAAGATAAATCTCCACCTGTACTTTTCTTTTTTGAAAAACTTAGGTTTCCCTGATGTATGTTTTTCTGTCATGTATCTGTATGACTTTAACATACCTAGTCTACGTTTTCTCTGCTAATACTAATGTTGTGAGTTTACTTAAAAAAAAAACAGAAACATGAGTTTGGTGATATTTAAAACCTCTATTAGTTCAGCAGCATTTAGTGAGCCCCACTGAGTACTTGTTACTGTGTTAGCTGCTTAGGATAAAACTGTTGCCCGTTGCCTTTCCCAAGTCTTGGGACTGGCAGGGAAGAGGGACATGGACAGAGATACATTCAATATGGTTAGACATTGACAAAGTATGAAGAGAGTGACCAAGCAGGCAGAGGGAGGAGTAGTGGAAATTGTGACGAGAGAACAATGGGGAACATGGATTTGGTGGAGGAGGAGATCGGGAGGATTACAGAAGAGAAAATCAGATGTGAGACGGCATGAAGTGAGTGAATGCCATGGTATGTGTGAGGAATCCTGTGCTTTCTGCCCAGGTTGGAGCAGAGAGTATGAGGTCTGAGGCATGGGTGCTGCTGAAAGGGATTGACCTTGGATTCAGATGGAGAAGGACCTTGGATTCTGATGGAGATGATGTTGGAAGATACAGCATCCAGCTGAGGGGTTTGGGATTTCATGCTGTGCGGTTGAAAGGGAGGCATAGGAGTGTTTTGAGCAAGTGTTTTCGCAACCGGTGTGTGTTTCAAACACTTGACTCTGCCTAGTGTGGTGTATGGATGTCCTGATTAGAAGAGGCCATGAATGGAGACCAGTTCTAGTGAAGGCTTCCACTAGAGGCTTAACCAGCCGAGCCACCCAAGAACTCTCGAACTTGATTTTTAATAGATTTTATTTTTGTAGAGCAGTTTTAGGTTCACAACAAGAGAGAAGGGAAGGTACAGAGATTTCCCATATACCATCTCCACATACATGGCCAGACTTCCTCATTATTCAACATCCTTCATTATAGTGGTACATTTTTTATAACTGGTGAACATACACAGGCACATCATCATCACCCGGAGTCATGGTTGACATTAGGGTTCACTCTTGCTGTCATATATTCAGTGGCTTTGGACAAATACATAATGACCTCTATCCATAATCCAAGCATCGTGCCGAATAGTGTCACTGCCCTAAATGTTCTCTGTGCTTCACCTGTTCATCTCCCCGCCACCCCTCACCCCACCCTGGCAACCACTGATCTTTTTACTGCCTTTACTGCCTTTTCCAGAAGATCATCTAGTTGGAATCGTACAGTTGGTAGCCTTCTCAGATTCACTTCTTTAAGCTTGTATATTTCTTCTTCTTCTTCTTCTTCTTCTTCTTCTTCTTCTTCTTCTTCTTCTTCTTCTTCTTTTTTGGTGTGATAACATGTAGTCTTCATCCAGTCATTGATGCATTTACCTAGCTAGAATAACAGTCACTGGGGTCTGGGAATGGGCTAGGGAAGATTGGGAAGCACCACGGAGCAGGATGGGGTGAAGTGCTGACTTGTGGTCTACAGAACACTTTGTCAGTGGGGCTGAGAGCCCAGCTGAGATGTGAGGCCATGAATTTTCAATGACACTAATTCACTTGGATTTGTATTGGATTCTCTAGAAATCTTTCCTAGATACTTTAAGCTAGAACAAAACCCTTCGTATCATCACCTCCCTTTTACTTCTCCTTGGACAGTCTAGAGGGATTAGTTCACTTGACATGTATCAACTTGTGTGCCTCTTTTGCAATTGGAATCTGCAGTGAGACTGTGAGGTCCCCTAGACTATTGGTCCCCTAGGAGCGTAGAAATTACAGCATGGAAGAAAGATGGGGGGCGGGGGGAGGAGGAATTAACGAAAAAGAAACATAGCAGGGCGGTGGCGGAGAGATCAAGGGGTGTGTTGGACTCCCAGGTCCACTAGTTATGAACTTGGTTGGCTCGGGAAAGGTTATGTGTTCTTCCTGTGCTTCCAAGTTTCTATAAAGCAGGGCTTTCGTGTGTCACTCCGAGGGAAGTAGGGCTCAGGGAACTGCCACTAAATGACGGTGTTCTGTCTACTGCTATGACTGTGAGCATGGGCGCGAGCCTCATACGCATCTATGCATATATTTGTAAAGCACCTCTAAGTAGAAAGGTCTCAATGACCGTTAATTGTTATTTTTATCACATGGGCTTAATAAAATTGATGCTACTTGTCAATTAGTTGCATCTGAGCGGTGAGACAGAAAAGAAAGAAAAAATGAACTCTGAGGTTTCAAACCTGGGGGACTTTGAAGTTGTGGTTTGTCAGGAACTGGTAATTGAACCTGCTAGCTCCTCACGTGAATGGGAGACTGGAGACTCCTGGGTCCGCAGTAAGGGATAGCAGTAGACGGAGGACCGTCATTTCTGCGCCAGTGCCCCAAGCCCTGCTTCGTTCCAGGTGGCCCACGGAGTCTGGCTGGCATGATGGCTCTGTTCCAGGATGGAACCCCTGAGCTCAGGGAGCAAATCTTCTCCCATGGCCAGTAGGCAAGCTTGCTGTTTGCTCCAGCGGGAGACAGGGAGTGTGTCATCTATATGGGCATTCCCGAGACGGTGGCCTGGAGCACAGGAACCTCAGGTCCTCCCTTCACACAACCTCACAGCAGTGCGAGGGACCCACGAACTGTCTCCATGTGGAGCAAACAGGCTCAGGCTAAGGGAACAGAAGGGGTGAGCCACGACCCAGCTGTGGTTTGTGCTCCCCATGCAAAAATCGTGCATCTCTGGATTGAAAGGCGACTTGAGAACTAGAAGGATCATTTGAGACTGTTGCTTTCTTGCCCTGCCTCCTGTTTTTAGTTTTAGCTGCAACGTCCTGAAACCTGATAGTTCCATTTTTCCAGGACCACCCTCATGTTGAGTTAAATTTCACCCGAAACACCTTCCTACTGTGTGTCGCTAACTACAAAATCTGAATGTCCTTGGGAAATTTTACTGTATACTGGCTTATTATCACCCATCTTCAAAATCCATGTATTTCTAGGTTCCTTATTTCTTTATATTCTCACAGAAGTTCAACTCCACCAGCTAACTGCTTTCAGCAAAATAGAATTTATTGTCCATATTCTGACTGCTTTTGTCAGCATGTTAGGAGTAGTTGTTATTACTCTGACAGCGTGCTCAATATTCTGTGAAGTGAATATTAAGAAATTATTTAATGCTATGCATTTCTTCTTTTTTTTTTTTAGTTTTAGAACTTGCAAGGATAACATTTGCATGGCTTCAGGAGTTTAGAAACAATTCGATGATGATCTGATAAGAGAAGACTGTGATAACATCATAAAACATACTTACAACTGACTCTAGAATTCTACTGAGTTAGTATGGTCTGTAAAGTGCCCTTCTAGGGCAGGGCAGAGGGAGAGAATGGCTGTACAAAGACATTTTCAAATTCTGTGCAACCATGCCTGTAAGATAACACATTGAATCCCTAGTAAGGTGGGGAAAGGAAAGACCTTCCTTGGTCAGGGCGAGTAAATTATCCTGATTCTTTGATCCAGCCTAGGTCTGGTCCCTTCTGTCTCTTGAGGACAGAGAAATGTATGATTATATATCTAAGAGAATGGCCAGACAGATCTCAACCTTAAAATACATCACAAGATGATCATAATTCTAAATTTTTTTTTATCTGAAAAAAGTCCCATCCACGACCCAAGGTCAGAACTTACTGGAGGGTGAAGGTGAGAGTGGGGATCTGTATATTGAATTTAGTAACAGACCTAAAGATCTCCTTTAGGTCTTTCACACGCTATCATTGTAAGAAAATGTGCTGACGTCTAGGTAACTCTTTGAGTCACCCTGCCACGTCAGGAGGTACCACTGTTCATGATCTCTACCTTGCACATACTTGAAAAAGGCCACTCATTCAGTGCCTCCCGGACATTAATTATGAAACTGACATATTCTGCCTACTGCTGTTGCTGTCAGCACAAGCCCATCCCTCACTGTTGACCCAGGAGTCAAGTGACTCACCCTGGAAAACCGTGGGCAGCTAGCTGGTTAGATGATCAGTTCCTTAGAGTTGCTCACAAACCACAACTTCAAAGTCACCCAGGTTCGAAACCTCAGAGTTAATGTTTGCTTCCTTTTCCACATCAACCATCATAGGCAATTGACAAGTAGCATCAATTTTAATATAATTACTAACATTTATTGGGACCTTTCTAGTTACGAGTGCTTTACGAATCTATGCATATATACATGTATGTGTATATATCTACAATCTTCATAAGCCCTCATTGTTATGTGTATTTTACAGAAAGTTGGAGGCATGGAAAGAACACTGGAACTTGGTGTAATTTGTCATCGAGTATGGCGTGTTCTTTGGGTATTTCTGTGGATCTTTAACAGATAAAATTGTCTTTTATTCTTTGTTTAGTAATTTTCTCAATCACACAGGGTGCTTTGAATCTTCTCAAATGCTTTATCTGCAGCTATCAAAGTGATCACCATGGAAAATTTGGGGAAGCACTTTTTTTCTTAAAATAACTGAGCAATTTTGGTTGGGTTGCAATGATTTTCTCAGTAGAATTTCCTGGTGAAGATACCTGAGCCTGGAGTTTGGTTTTAGAAAATATTTTTACCTACAAATTCCTTTATAAACCTAACCAAATCTTCTATTTTTTAATGTTTTATTTTCCAAATGGTACTTTTTATGGATTTTAGTTATTTCAAGTGACTTTTCAAAATTGTACGTGTAAAGTTGTTTATGATAAAATTATTCTTTTTTTTCCATGTTTCTGTTAACTTGAGTTATATTCTTTTCATTCCTGATAATAAATTTTCTATTTCTCTGCTTTCAAACCATTCCTGCTAGATGTTTGCCAGGTTTTTTTAAAATATTTATTTATTTTTGAGAGAGAGTGAGAGTGTGAGTGGGAAGGGGCAGAGAGAATCCCAAGTAGACTCCACGCTGTCAGCACAGAGCCCATAGCAGGGCTCGAACTCCTGAACCATGAGATCACGACCTGAGTGATGACAGGTGATCAAAAGACGCTTAACCAACTGAGCCACCCCAGTGCCCCAGATGTTTGCCAGTTTTCTGCTTATTTTCACTCCAGAGGACCAACTTTTTTGGCTAATTTTCTTGTGAGACACTCCATAGTTTCATCTTTTTTCTCCATCATACCTATTCATCATGTATTTTCAGTTCAATATCTGCATGAAATATGGATCTACTTCTAGCATCATTTTTGTTGTGTGGTTGGTTTGATGCCCTTATTTCTCTTGGCTTGCTTATTCATTTTTATTGAATGAGAAAGGTTTGTAAATAATGTAGAGGGTCCTGGGAGGACTTGTGCTCTCCTCCGCCAGGAAGATAGAATGGATCGAAATCAGGAACTGGACTCAGGAGAGTGCGAGCTGCCATTTTGGTAAGGGTAGCCTGTCTCTCGCTCTCCCGGCTGTGTCCTCACAGGCACCCACCACCCTTAAGCTGAGAGCATGGTGTGCTTGCAAGACTTCTCCTGAGCTCTAATTTTTGTGTCTTCAACATTGTAGAAACTGAAAAATCCTGCTTGCTCTTCAGAGGCTAACTCCTTACAGTTTCAGCCTCCTCCCTGTGCAGCTTCACAATATAGTAGATGTCAAGCAGGGATGTGTCCACACTTCTCTGGTCCCTCAGGCTGGATCTTTGATCTTTCGACCCTGGAAGATGGCCAGAACCTCAACTGATTGCTCAGAGCTGCAACAGTGGTTCTAGATTCTTATGTTTATGCTCTGCACCTGAAACTGGGCAAATACCCCAGGATGATGTGACCGCAGAGCATTTGCTAGAATCCGAAGCCCTCTTGTTCTCCTTTTTCAGTGTTTCTCTTATGCCTTTAGGCATGTGTTTTACATGATTTTCTACTGACAATGGATTTGTCATAATCTACTCCAGTCTCTGCAGAAGCAGACATGCATGGTCTTTCAATACATGAAAGTCCTGATCTTACTGCTAGTATTTCCTTGAGGACATTCCTCATGTTTATGAGAGAAATCTGGTATTGAATTTTCCTGTGTCATGTCCTCATCAGATTTTAGAAATAAGCTCTTCTGACCTCATAACAAATTAACAGTTGGAATTATTCCATCCTTTTGGGGGGGCTCTGTAAATATATGGCTTTATTTCTTCCTTGAAGGTTTGGAAGAATTCACTGATGAAGCTTTTTTAGTAAAGAGTTTCATTTTGAGAAGTTTGTAATTACTTAGCACACAAAGGAAATAATTCATTAAACAACTATTAAATAGCAGGTTGGGTTATTTGTGTTTTTCTAAAACCGTGGTTGTCAATTTCCCCTAAATATTTGTTTATCAACAAAAAGTTCTTAAATGTTTTTATGAAAGGTTATTATATGTGTGGAATCTACAATGATTTTTTTTTCATTTCTGGTTATTGGTAATTTGTATCTTCTTTTTTTGTCTTAGCAGTCTTAGTAAGAGTTTATCAATTGTATTAGTTTTTCAAAAAACAACCATTGAGCATGGCAGCCTTTCTCTACTATTTCTTGTCTATTTCATTAAACTTAGCCTTTTATTATTTCCTGCCTTCTATTTGTTTTAGTTCTTTCTCACTGATGTTCAGTCTTTTCTAATGTAGGTATCGGGACATACACTTAATCCAATTTATAGATTTCATTGCATCTCACAGTAGGACTAATTTTCATGATCATTTAATATTTTCACATGACCATTTACGCTCTTTGGTAAAATGTTTTCTTAAATGTGTATATTTACATACATGTTTATACAGTGTATTTCTATATTTCACAATACTTGGAATGTTTTATCTTTTTAAATATTCTTTTCTAATTTAATTTCACTCCTTTAATGAACATACCCTACTATATGACAATCCTTTGACATTTTACAGATTTGCTAAGTTCCTGCATACTGGCACTTTTGGTTGATGTTTTTCTATGAATCTAAAACATATATTCTGAAGCTATTAGAGGCAGTGCTTCATATATGTTACTTAAGGCACATTTATTATGTTTTCAAAGTCCTCTGTTTGCTTACTGATCTTGTCTCCTGTTCTATAAATACTATGAGAGGCATATAAAAAATGTTTGTGGATTTTAAATTTTACTTTATATATGTCAAATCTACATTACTATGTGCAAATAAATTAATAATTTTTATAATTTCTATTAGTTACCCACTTGTCATTATGAAATACCTCAATCACCAATATGGTTTCTGCCATAATTGACTTTGTCTGATGTCAATATAGATTAAAATCTGCCTTAGTCTGCTTGGACTGTCAAAACAAAATATTGATTGGGTGGTTTAAACAAGAGAAATTTATTTTCTCATAGTTCTGGAAGCCAGAAAGTTCAAGATCAAGGTGCTTGCAGATTTCATTTCTGCTAAGAAACCTCTCTCTGGCTTGCAGTTGGCTACTTTCTCACTGTGTCCTTACATGGCAGAGAGAACTTTCCGGTGTTTCGTATTATAAGGACATGAATACTGTTGGATCAGGGCTTCATCCTATGACTTCATTTAATCCTCATTGCTTCCTTACTCCAGATGCAACCACACTCCAAATACAACTTACTCCCCCATTGTCCCCCACCACCACCTGCATCCACTACACCTCTGGTAACCATCAGTTGGTTTTCTGTAGTTAAGAGTCTGTTTCTTAGTTTGTGTTTGTTTTTTCCCCCCTTTGCTCATTTGTTTTGTTTCTTAAAATCCACATATGAGTGAGATCATGTGGTATTTGTCTTTAACTGACTTATTTGACTTATTTAGGATTATACTCTCAAGCTCCATCCTTGTCATCGCAAATCTCAAGGTTTCATTCTTTACTATGGTTGCGTAATATTCCATTGTAGGATTATAGCACCTTTTTTATCCATTTGTCTATCGATGGACACTCAGGCTGTTTCCGTAGTTTGGCTCTTGCTAATAATGCTGCTAGAAACACCAGGTTGCATGTGTCCCTTTGAATCAGTGTTTTTGTATTTTTTTGGCTAATATCCAGTTGTGTGATTACTGGATCATAGGGTAGTTATATTTTTAATTTTTTGATGGCAATGTCGTCAATTAATCTTCAACACCATCACTGTTTTCATTACTATTTTGTGATCTAAATTCTGTTAAATTAAAATTCTGTTTTTAATTTTCTGTATTCTTTATGTTCTGTATTTTTCACATAGTTGGGATTTGATTTTTTAGATTCTCACAGTCTTTTGATTGGAGTATTTGGAGGAATTATATTTATCTTGAGTGATATATGTCCGTTTCTAAGGCCATTCTATTTTTGTTTGCCCCATGTTTCTCTCTTTGCTTTCCTCACCTTTATCTTAATTCTTTTGCATTACTAAAATATTTTAATCCATTTAGTCTTCTTTAGTTATTGCAGTGAACTGAATAATGTCCCCCCTGAAAATAAATGCTGAAGCCCTAACCCCCATGACTGTATTTGGAGATAGAGACTTTAAGGAGTTAGTCAAGGTAAACTGGAGGCTTAAAGGAGGAGTTACTCTGATAGTATCAGTGTCCTTTTAAGAAGATGAAGAGACACCAGAGTTTTCTCTCTGTCCATGGGTGCATGTGAGCAAGAAAACAGCTGCTTGTAAACCAGGAAGACTGCTCTCATCAGCCACCAACGCTGCTGAACCTTTATCTTGAACTTCCAGCCTCTAGGACTGTGAGACACTAAGTTTATGTTGTTTAAGCCTCCCAGTCTGTGGTATTGTCTTGTCATGCCAGCCTGAACAGACTGAGAGAGTGAGGAATTGTTCATTTATCGTTCCAGTGGTTACTATATCGATGACAACATTCAGTCTTGCCTGACTTAATAGAAACATGATCTTTACCGTTCCTGGACAAATACAGATGCCTTTAGTGTCTGTTATGTGCTTTGCGGTTATGTACTTAAATCTGACATCTACTTAAAATTCACCATTATTATTTTCATTTTTGTTTTCTACTGTCAGTATTCACTTAGCTGTATCCGCATACTTCCTTTTGTCATTGCCACTCACTGCTCTGTATTCATTCTCAAACTTCCGTGTTTCCTTTTGTGTTCCTCTTGAAACTGGTTTACAATAATTCATTTAATATGTGTCTGCTGGTGATGACTGAAATTGTGGAATTGTTCTTTCTTTTTAAGTTTTTTTCCCCCTGTATTCTGGAGGATGGTTTTCCTTGACATACATTCTTTGGTAGGCACTGATTTTCTTCCAGAAGTGGACTGTGTGACTCCATTGAATTCTTTCCATCGTTTCTGTTAAGAAACCGGCCGTAAACCTAATCGTGGCTCCTTTTGAGGCAATGTGCTTTATTTGCTCTAATTTTTTTTTTCTTTTTTGAATTTTAGAGTGTGAGTTGCTTGAGCAGGGGGAGAGGGGAGGTGAGAGAGAGAGAAAATTCCAAGCAGGCTCCACCCTCAGCACAGAACCTGACACGAGGCTCAAGCCCACAACCCTGGGATTGTGACCTGAGCCAAAATCAAGAGTTGGATGCTCAACCGCCTGAGCCACCCAGGTGCCATTTACTCTGAATTCTTCAGATTACTTCATCTCCAGGTTCTAGCACTTTTACTATAAGAATTCTTGGTGAGGATTTTTTGTTTGTTTGTTTTTGTTTTTTTGTACTTTGGTTTTTGGGTTTTTTTGGTGGTTCCTACTGCTTATTAAACTAAATCTAAGAGAGTCAATGTTTTCCTTCAGTGTTGGGAAATTGTCACTTTTTTATATATGCTTCTGTCCTGTTCCTTTTTAAGATTCCGATAACATATACATGACAGTATTTTTTCATGTCTTGTATGACTCAAAATTTTCTTCTGTATTTCCCATATGTTTTCCCTCCGTGTTGAAGGATTTGGATATTGGCTACTGACCAATACTTGAGATCACTAATCCTCTTTGCATTTAATCTACCATTTAACACAATAATTATTAATGTTCTTTTATTATTTGATTCTATCATTACCACTATTTTCTTTTATAAATTACAGTTGTCTAGAATTTATAAAATTCTAGACCACCAAAATTTATTATTTCACATATCTGTGTTTCTGAAGATCTTAATCACCACTATTTTGAGTAAGACTATGTATCCCTAATTGCAGACAGTGATTCTAATATGTCATTTCTCCTTGACCCTGCATCTGGTGATAGATTTATTGTTGGACATTGTGCATGAAAAACTTGGGAGACTAGACACTTATTGTAAAGTGATTCTTCTTTAGCTTTTGTTAAGCAGTTCCAGGGATACTAAATTTTCATCTAGTACTTGAATTTTTTTAAAAATTTTTAACAGTTGTATTTATTTTGAGAGAGCAAGTGAGTGTGGGGGAGGGGGTGGAGGGAGGGAGGGGCAGAGAGAGAGAGAGAGAGAGAGAGAGAGAGAACCACAAGCAGGCTCTGCGCTCCACAGCATAGCGTGGAACTTGAACTCATGAACTGTGAGATCATGACCTGAGCCGAAATGAAGAGTTGGATGCTCAACCAACTGAGTCATCCAAGTACCCCTAGTAATCAAATTTATTTGTTAGTTGGTTGGTTGGTTTTTACCATCAAATATTTATTGAGATCTTATATTGTGCCAATACAATGCTTGGTTCAGGAGATGCCAGACTCATTTGGCAAGAAATTCGAAGGGTAGTTGGGAGGCAGACTGGTAAAGAAAAACGGGACAAGACAAAGTGTATTAAGTGTCATCATAGACAGTTGTATAAAGTGTTCCTGGAACCTGGGGGAGCCAGGAAGGGCTTCACAGAGGCAATGCTCTTTGAACTGGATCCTGAAAAATGAGTGGCCTGGGGAGTTCAGACTTACAAATTTCAGGTAACAAAAAGAGCTTGCAAAACAGGGTACAAACTTCCAGTCATGGGGAGATAAGGTACAGTGAGATGGCCACAATTCATAATGCTGTGTTGTCCATTAGGGGCACCTGGGTGGCTCAGCCGGTGAAGTGTCCGACTTCAGCTCAGGTTATGATCTCACAGTTCGTGAGTTCAAGCCCCACATTGGCTCTCTGCTCTCAGCACAGAGCCTCCTTCAGATCCTCTGTCCCCTCTCTCTCTCTGCCCCTCCCCCATCACTTGTGCTCATGCTGTCTCTTAAAAATAAACAAACATTAAAATAAATATTTAAATGTTGCTGAGAGAGTAGATGTTAAAAGTTCAAAACACAATGAAACAAAAAAGAGATGGGAATGAAGTTATGAAAACAGAAAGGGCTGGGAGCCGCGAGGACTTGAGTGTGGGTGGCGTCCCGCCATCTGCCTGGCACCTTGCCCTGGATTCAGGCTCGAATTTATTTTGGAGAAGGATTTCTGTGTTGTAGGATTTACCCTCCCATTGTCCTCAGGGCCTCCTGCCCCAGACCACACAAGCAGCCCTTGTAAACTCTACTTATAACCCCAGATGGCCAAATCCCAAAGTCATCTGACTTGATTACTTCCTTTTTTTTTTTTTTAACAATTTTATTGAAGTATTACCTGCATACAGTAAACCACAACCACTTTCAGAGTACAATTCAGTGATTGCTAGTAAACTGAGCTGTGTAGCCATCAGCACGATGTAAGGGGAGAACATGGCTGCCATGCAGATGAGCCTCTTGTGCCCGTTAGTGTTTACTCTCCATTCCCATCTCTGGTCCCCAGCAGCCATTAAACTCTGTGTACATGCTTTTGCCTTTTTTTTTTCTTTTGCATTTTATATAGATTATAGGTTATATGGTTTTATATAGATTATAGGTTATACGGTCTCTTTTTATTCTGTTCCCTTTCAGTTAGTAGCATTCGCTTACTATAGGTTAAGGACTCATCTATGCTGTAGTATGTATTGCTTTTCTTTTTCCCTTTTTACTGCCATGTAGTATTCCATGGTCGCATGTACCACATTTTGTTCATTTTGTTAGTTGGTAGGCACAGTGATTGTTCCCTCTGTGAGCTATTAGGCATAATGATGTGGTGAACCCTTGTGCCCATGTCCTTGTGTGAACACAGATTTTAATTTCTTGGGTAGATGGTCAGGAATGGAATTGTAGGATTGTAATTTTTCTAAAATATTTTTGAAAGTGCCCACCTGGGGACGCCTGGATGGCTCAGTTGGTTGAGCTTCCAACTCTTGATTTTGGCTCAGGTCATGAACCCAGGGTGGCAGGACTGAGCCCCGTGTCAGGCTCTGTGCTGAGTGTGGAGCCTGATGAAGATTCCCTCTCTCTCCCTCTACTCCCCTCCCCCACTCATGCACATGCTTGCTCTCTCTATAAAAAAAAAAAAAGAAAAAGTACCAAACTGTTTTCAAAGTAGCTAAACCACCTGTACATTCCCGCCAGTTGTCGCTCTTTCATGGATTATGTTTTTGTTTTTTTGTTTTGTTTTGTTTTTGACTTCTGGGACACCCTTTTCTTAGGTTGTGACAACATCAGCCATATCTCTTAGTCTCCTCTGATGGGTCTTACTAAGTTTCCTGACCTGTAAAATTGGAGGGCCACAGCACTTAATTTTTAAAGCCTAGGGCTGGGTGAACTATTTGATTATGTAACTGTAGACTGAAAAGAAGATATGTGGTGTGGAAACATCATTTGCCTTAATGACTTCTATATTTGTGTCCTTAGTGTGCATTTAGGAGAAAGGTCTGACCTCACATCTAACTATCTACTGGATATCTTCCCTTGGATTTATAGTAGGCCTTTCTAAATCAGCGGGTCCACAACTGCGTTCCTGATTCCTGCTCACACTTGGCTTTTGAATGTCTTCCTTACACATTCTTCTCTTTTCTAAGAAGTGGAAACTCCATTATTGCCTTGGATCAAGCTAGATACTTCCCCTGATGACCCACATTGAATTCATTGCTAATTGTGTTAATGCTACCCCCCCTCCCCAAATACATTCAGTAAACTATCCCTTATTTCTTTTGTTCTATTCCAAGGCAAAACTCTATCTAACCAGGATTCTAAGAGCAACAGCATGGGGTTCCGTGCTCCTGTTTTTGCCCACGTAGTCTGTCATGCACACTAAAATCAGGGGGACCATTTAAAAATATAAATTAGATGTGGTTCACATACCTCCGAAGAAATTCCATCTCATTCAGAATAAAATCAGTGTACTTACCAAGATCATCAAGAATATTTGACAAAGTTATAATTACATATATTAATTATAGTATATTAAATATTATAGCATGCTTATAATACTTAAATTTATAGTGTTTGTTATAATTATAATTATAAATGTATATAATGTGGCCTTGCTGTTACCCCTATGGTCTTTTTCCTACAACTTTTCCTCACCCCATTCCAGGGACAATGACCTCCTTGCTGTTGCTTTAAATTTCCAATAATATCCCCCCCTCTGCCTAAAATGTCCCTGCTGCTATCCGCAGGTGTTGCCATGGCTTACCATCTCTTCTGGGAGGTTCTTGCTCACATGTCACCTTATCAGAGAAGCCTTTCTTCTCTAAACGTGTTTATGAAATAGCAACCACATCCATCCTTTAGCAACAGCGGTATTTTTTTTTTTCTGATCCATTTTTCTCCATTTCACTAATTGCCTCATGGCATATTGCATATTAGTTTATTTCCGTCTCCTTTTATTAAATGTAAGATGCCTGAGAGGAGGAGATGTCAGGTTTATTCACTGCTGCCTCCTTACTGCTTGAGTGATTCCTGGCACTGCAGATTCCTAATGTGTATTCGTCGAATGAGAGAATAAGCAATAAAATTCTATCAGAACAAAGATAAAGATAGAGGACACAAGTCAAAGCTGGCTAGGACCAGTGAGCAAATGATTAGCGTAGAGGACATCTAATTTGTTTCTTGTCCAATATCTATTTTGCTGCCTTTTTAGAAAGGTAGACTAATTTTTGTTTCAATGCAAATCCTTTCCCAATCATAAAAATGCAGATGACACAGCCACGAAAGTTGACTGACTCTCCCATGTAGCCAGCTGGTATCTGACTCAAATTAGACCAAGATCAGGTATTCTCCTGGAACTGCAATTTTGAATGGAATGACGAGGTTTGAAAACTAAGGGAGCTTATGTATCCTGACAGTGGCATCCAGCATATACCCCAGTAGCCCTTGGACTTGGTTTGGCGTTTGCCGAATCCCAGAACTTCTTAACCTTCCTTTGGTTCTCTTAGCTATAAATCTTCTTGTAGTTACTATGCTTTGTTCTTATTAGCATTTGTTTCCATTGTTTTCAGTGAAAGTATCCCGACAGATATTGGCAGATTAGAAGGAAACTTGGTTATGGTCTCTCAACTGATTTCAAATAACTCGGGAAGATCTTTGGGGGACTGGATGAGCTGGTGCATTGTTTGAATGTCATGACTTACTGATTCATTGATCCATTCAACCCATATTTATTGAGTGTAAATCCCGTGTTCAAACGATGCTCTGCTTTGTGTCTATAAGGATGGTTCTTTTCCTTAAAATCTCAGAATCTGGTGGAGTATTCTCAAATTCTAATCACGGTCTGTGTGGGGTGTAGTGTGAGTACATTGGTATAGGTAAGTTTACCTGGACCCTGATGGGGTCAGGAGGGGCCCATAGAGTTTTCTAAGTCTTGAGTTGAGCCTGGAAAAGCTGACTAGGCATTTGCAGCTTGACAAAGTGGTGGAACAAGAAAGAGCTTTGAGTTCAGCGTGGGTATATAGGCTTTGGAGGATGGGGGAATTGCAGGAAGCTTGCTGGCAGTGTGATAAGCCTTTTGATCTTGGTTTATATACATATATAACTAAAGAGAGTCCCCAAGATAGTCGCATCTCTTGACTATCTTTTTCCGCAGTTGATGGGAATGATACTTGAAACTATCTCGAAAGTCAACTTGAAGTCACCCCCTTTCTCACATCTTGAGGCCCACTGGCTGATACAGTAAAATGTGGAGAAAAGCCTCTAAAGGCATAGGAAGGAGAATTTAACTCTCATTGGTCTACTAGTTGGATGGTTCGAAGAAGAAAATTGTGTGAAATTCTCTCTCAAATGTGTTGTTGGGGAGGATGTTTAGAATGAAGCATGGGTCCTTTAAGTAGCTTTGAGTTTGAGTACAAAGACCCAAAACTCTGAGCATCAGAGGGCTACTTACTTGCCTTAGTTTGGTTCAGAAAAAGCAACTGCATATGCAGTGATACGGTTAAAACAAAGATCTAATATTATTGAATCTACTTTATTGTATAAATTCGTGTGACTAAGCATAGAATTCAAACGAAGAAACCATGTGGAAGAAATTACAGAAGGCTTCTCCTGGTATGAATGATACTGAATCTAAGTCCAGGAGACTGGAATAAATACTTTTGTTTTTTAACTTGTCTTTGTGTTTAAGGACCACACAGATCTATGCAAAAGAGAGATATGCAGAAATACATGGAATCAACTTTATCATTTTTCCTTCTTCAGGCATTTGGCTGAACTACAGTCAGTTATTGGATGTAATCATTTTTAGTGAATCATCTTGTTCCTTTTGGTGCCCACATGCCAAGTCATTCCTAGAAAAATAAGGAAAGAGTTCCACCAATGTCACATTAATTTGGGGCTATTTATCTTTCCTGGGTTAAGTGTGACAGATCAATGAAGTGCATAAATTTTCTGTTAAATATCTGATAGCCCCAATCAAATAAAAATAATACAGAGGATGAATCCTCTCTGATGAGATGAAGAGGTGTATATCTATTTGTGAACACTTAAATGTGAATGTTTGCACTTTCCTTTGAGTTCTCCACCATAAACATTCACGACAACAGAACCATTCTTTTCCCCTTGACACTAAATTTGTCATTATTTTGTGTGTGAGAACAGTTAATTTATACTCTTGGCCGGTTTCAGTTATGTAATAGAGTGTTACACACTTAGAGTCACCATGTTTTACATTAGACCTTAAGATGTTTTTCATCTGACAGGTGGAAGTGTGTACCCTTCTACCAACTTCTCCCAATTGCCTCTCGCCCCTGGCAACCACTTTTTTTTTCCTGTTTTGGGGAGTTTGGCCTTTTTCTGGTTTGTTTTCTAAAATTCCACTTATAAACTAGACCGTGCAATATTGGTCTTTCTTTGTGTGGGTTATTTCACTTAGCCTAAGGTCCTGGAGGTCTTTATTTAGAGACACAACAATTTTCTGTGCACCTGCTATGTGCTAGGACTTATTCTAGGTCCCAGAGATGCATGAATGAATGACTCTTATCACCACAACAAAGTCTTTCCCTGGTATAGCTTCGTTTTAGTGAGAGGAGTTGGAAAATAACATCCCTGGAGGGCAAGTGTCCTAAGAATCTCCCAAATCTCAAGCTCTATTTAGTAAATATTAAATTTACTGAGAGACATACTCTGTTAAATATGCACTACTCATTTTGATGAAGAGTTGATGCCCTAAACAGGTAAATTATGTGCTTGTTTACATGGAAACATGACCTATGGATTGGAATCTTCTGTGTGTATGTGATAAGTAAAACTGGTCTTTCAACTGCTAAGTGAGAGGAAATCTATCTCTCCTTGTTCTTAAGTATTGTGTTTGTTCTGTGACTAAAGAATGTAGCCAAGAATTTTTGGCCTCCTTGTAGGCTTTATACTCCTTCATACTTATGATCCTATAATAATGATCCCATAATAATATTTTCCCTTCTGTTAGTCACTGTATTGTCAGGTTCTCATGACACTCAGAAAATGTGATTTCTGAGCTGAGTCCCTTTCATCTTGGCCAATCAACAAGTACATATCATATCACAAAGAAATTGTTGGCTAAAATATTCTGTCCACAAAATATGGCGTGGGGTTCTTGGCATCTGTGCCTTTGTCTCAACTGTATGCCAGTTCTTTGGATTATCTTGTAGAGGGTGGGTGGGGGATATGTGTGTTTGTGTGAGAAACAGAGTGGGAAAGAGGCTTGTGGAATAGGAAGACGGAATGTTGCATTCTGAGTGAATGACTGACCGCGCACATGATGCGGAGCACGCGTGTGAACAAGAGGACACGGAGGATGGATAATGCAGAAAGTATTTGGAGGGAAAGCAAACAGCACTTGCCCCTGCTAAAAGCCAAATGACTTTTCCCTACGAGTTATCATTTTGAGCAATGAAATAGCATACATCAATTTTAACATGAGTACACTTGTAATTTTGCATAGTGTTGAATGTTAATATTAGATTATGATCGTGCTATTTTCCTTCTGAATTCTCAAAATTATGGTTCCACGTGATGAAGCCATATCTTCTTTTTGTGTCTCCGTCACATACGGAAAATATCTCATGCATGAATCCTTTTGACCTCTTTAGAAGGAACTGGTTCTGTTCAAGATGTCATTTCAACTTGGATCGCGAAGGGACTTTAGTTAACAAAAAAACAAAACAAAACTGGGTGTTAGGAGAGGATATAAAGAATGAACAAGACAGAAGAAACTCCAATGGGCATCTGCTGCATCTGGTGGGGTCCCTTGGGACTGAGCAAGAGCAACAATGAAAAATACTGGACCACTTTCAAAGAGTTCCAAATTGCATGGTACTATCCTCCAGGGGCCTTCAACTACGAGACATCTGTCGGGTTACAAATACAGCTATCAAATGGTTCCTAAATTATGTTGAGGACAGCTTTGTGATTCAGCAAGTGGGAATCCCACCTGAGTGGAAGTCATTCTGACTTGAGAAGAAGAGAGAGAGTTTGCGTCGAGGTATGTGGGAACAAAGGTGTTTTTCGAGCAAATAAATGTGCAGGAAAAAATGTCTGGGATTCTAAAGAGAAATTTACATCTGTGGGAAGTCTTGATGAGCGGCACCAAGTGCAGACTTTTTCCTCAGAAGAGTGTGAATGTTAAGAAAGAAGTCAGTTTTTCAAGTAAATGTGAAGACTGAAGGAAGGAGTTGTCGAACAATTTAAAAGTGAGACGCTTAGAATATATTCCGTGCTGTGTTCGTACGCGGGTCCTGCCATATTCATGGGCAACTTTGGCGAAAGGAGTAGGAAACCTTATCAGTGACAGAGTTGTTAAGTGATCTCCCTGTTCTTATTGTACATTTTAAGTGTCAGTGACAGTAGCTGTTGACCAGACTCGGTTTCTTTCGAGTCCTAGTTACTCCACCTGCCTCAGCCTCCCTTGCAGGTGGTTACCCTGGAGCTGATTTCTAGCCCGTGAAGGGGGTGGACGTGATCAGCATACTCCTTCCAGCCAGTGACTCAATGCAAAGGCTCTGAACCTTGCAAAGGGCAGGTCCTTGACACCTCAGAGCCTGGCCCTTCCTTGGCCACATGGGAGGCTACCAAACAACCCAAACACACCTCTGTGTGTCTTCTCCATGACATGAAAAGAAGAAAGCAGTTGTGTAAATGTGCCATCAAGTTGCATGGTCACATTCCTTGGAAAATACTGGTTTTCCATGCGGTGTTTATTTATACGCTCTAAGTATGCACTTTGAGCGGCTATTTGTTGCTTTCTGAATAAAGGATTATAGTTTTTCCTCAAAACTTCTAAAACCCATAGATAATTCAACTCCACTGTCTTGAACTGAACAGACAACAGGAATCTCAGAGAACGTGTAATACTTGGAGATTTATCGGGAAACCGTGACAATATGGCACCTACTACCATAGTATGAGAAGATGCTGTAAAAGGGGACCGTTAGTGATAGACTAAACCTTCATTAGGAGCTGAATGAGCTGACCTGGAGGTGCAATGACAAGTGTTGACATTTGGACTTTGAATATTTTAGGAAATTATCAGAGTCATTTGTTAGCTTGCATAAACCAACAAGCATGTGGTTGCCATGTAATGCGTGGTGTTAGGCATTAAGGGAATACCAAATGGATCAGGAAGAACGACTTCCCTTAAGTTACCAGCTAATGACAATACATCTTGAATACAGGATTCAAGATGATAAGTATCAGGATGGAAACAAAGACACCTTTCTCTCAGTATTTAAAAGAAAGCAAGCTTAACTCCACCGCTGATACAAGATGCCCTGCTGGAGAAGCTATTTGCACTGCTGAGTGGTGACATGCAGCCCACTTTGACCCAGTGTCACTAGGTTTCCTGTCACACAGACTTGTTGTCAGAGATTTAGATTTACTTTTTAAAATGGAAAGCTTCCCAAGCAGATGTCCCTCCTGAATTATTTGAGGGGCTCCATCTGACCTGCCTGGCAGGTCTCAATCTTGCCAAACCAGGTGCCGGGTCCTTGTGAGACTTTTCTCTTTCATCTAGGACTTGCTCTCCTACTGCGGTCAGGACCTGCCGGATGGTCTCTGCAAGAACACAGTACTGCCGTCGGTTCCACGTTTTAGGCCTTCTCTGGGTGACTCAGCATCAGTCTTCAGCACCATCATGTGCTTGGACGTTGTTGGACAAGAGGCACCACCTGAAGGACGGACTTCGAAACCAGGGCCTCTTTGGACCCTGTACCTAGTTGGCTTTGTTGAAGTTGGGAAGCCATCTTCTGAGATCAGTTTCATGTACTATGAAAATGAAATGATCTTCTGTAAGAACTTCGTCACAGATTGACTACTAACCGATTTGGGGCACCTTGGAGCTCAGGAAGCACAGGGAACATTCTGTGCTAGCAATGTTTGATCAGTGGTGGTAGGGATAAGAAGGCCAACAGGATCTTCTTCAAAAGTGAAAAAGTTTGTTTGGGATATCTTCATGTATTACCAGATCGATGTTGCCTTGCAAACGAGAAATTTCCCTATGGTAAAACACTCTGTGCCCACCTTTCACTGAACTCCCATTGGGAGGCATGGTGCTTATGTCTTGCTAAAAAGGAGTGATTTATTCTAGAAGCAATAGATAAATGGTTGAAGACAGCTTCAAAAACAGGGTTTGTGGATTTCAATTGAGTTATTATATGTAATATTCTTAATAACAAATTTAAGGATTAAAATTTTCTTTGAATACTTTGGCCACACATTTAGCATCAATTTATTTTATCTGTTTTTCCACTGCTTCATCTACTACTCATAATTTTTTTTATCTTTGCATGAGTGTAGTTATAAGTCATATCATAATAGAAATTAAAGGTGGATTACTATGATAATTTATGCACCATTAGTATGCTTTTATGTGTATTTCAAGTAAGTTTGACAAAAATTATCTACATGAGGTAATCACCCTTTTCAAAAGTATGCCCTTTTGCATCTTTTGTTATCCGTTAATGTGCTTGTAAAAATTCATGTTTGTTATTTAAATTTATCATATTAGCTGTCAACATATTGCTTAATGAAGCAAGTGGTTTTTGTTCAGAGAACATGAATGTCTACCCTTGGATTAGCTATTATTTAAAAAATGTGCTGATAAAAGCAAGTTAGTTATTTTTCAATGGGCTGATCTGCACGTAACTAACTTTTGAAAGAAAATTAAACTATGTGTACGTATTTACAATGTGACCATGACTCAGTAACTTCTAATTCGAGGCACCATGTAAAAGTCAAGTGGATGAAGTGTTTTAGATTGATAACATTACTGAAATTCAAATCCCTTAAGAAAATTGAAGGGCATTAGTACTATGAGGTTGTAAAAATCTTGTTTTTAAGCACTGACAATTCTCTAGGCTGGAACATCTTTTAGTTTTGATAAATAAGGTTAATTTCGTCTTCTCCTTTTGAGATTGCATGTACGTTTCAGCCCTTAAATAGAACTGAATCGCAGCTTGGGGCATAATCTTTCTGTGGCTGTTGGCTGTTAGCATTACCAGTAAGAATGGTACTTTTAATTTTGATCTCATGGCCTGTGATTTTGTTTTTTCGTCCTTGGCAAATGCAAAAGTTTATTTTGATTGAAACCACTTTATTTTTTATTCTTGATTCCAACCGATGTTATGTTGAAGTGCCAACTGACCCCAGTAAGAACGAAAAGCATTAATAAGTACCCTTCTGAGTTTGCGTGGTGTTCTTAGGATGAGACAGAAATGAGCTGCACCATTTCATGAAAGCCATAGGGGTCATGTGTGACGATTCTGAAAGTCGATCTGTCAACAGAGGGCACAAGAGACACCAGAGTAGAAACTGCAACTCGGTGAAGAAAATGAGCACAAAAAAGGGAGCAGTCACGGTTCTCGAGGGGAGTATGGAGAGGCCTGCCAGAAAACCAGTTGTGGAATTCGAGAGAGCAGCAGACTGATGACAGACGGACTCTGTGGCCCTGTCACACCCTGAATGCCATGCCATTACACTGACTCTGGTTCCTCACGTGGTCTCAGCCGGGTCAGGCACACACAACTGTGAAATTGCCTTGCTGTAGACTAAGGTTTAGCAGTGTGGTCAAGGCAGAGGGTACAGCTTTGGATATGGGGGTGGGTGTTGTGGCCAGCGTGTCAGGCTGGCGGAGTGGGGGTGGGTGGGGGGGTACGATTCTCTCGAGAAATAGGACCGATGGCGTGAAGGAGAGCATGCCAGTGTCTTATCACATTTGATACAATATGTGAAAGGGAAATTGCTTATGTGATGATGATGGAGGCTGAGAAGTCCCCGAGATCGTCACTCAGGAAGCCACAGATTGACGAGAACTGATGTTGGGCAGAGCTGATGCTTCTGTCCCAGGAGCAAGGCAGGGAAAAAAAATCAATGTCCCTGTTTGGAGGCAATTAGGTGGGAATTTACTCCATAGGAAGTTCAGTCTTTTTTTTTTTTTTTTTTAATTTTTTTGAAAGAGAGAGAGCACAAACGTGAATACAGCAGTGAGCAAGGGGCAGAGAGAGAGAGAGAGAGACAGACAGACAGACAGAGAATTCCAAGCAGGGTCTCTGCTCTCAGCACAGTCAGATCAAAACCTGAGCTGAAACCAAGAGCCAGATGCTTAACCGATGGAGCCAGCCAGGTGTCCCTCGGTCTTTTTGTTCTATTCTGGACTTCAGCTGATTGGATGAGGCCCACCTACATCAGGGGCCCAATATGCTGTATTCAGTATATGGGTTCAAACGCTAATCTCATCCAAAATAATAGTAATTGACCAACTACCTGGGCACCCTGGGGTCTAACCAAGTTTACACACAAGATTAATCATCACAGATGCTAAGTAAGAAATTCAATACTGGAGACCCAGTCCGGGAAAAGGTGCTTTGAAGGCACGAGAGCCAGAGATTTGGAGCGTACCAGAGCAGGGAAGAACAAAGGACGTTGTAGTAGGAGTCAGGAGACCTTGGTTTTAGTTACACATCTGTCACTAGCTAGCTGGGTGACCTGAAATCAAATAATGAAATCTTTCTTGGCCTGTTTTGTTGCCTCTAACACAAAGGGTGTGTTTGTTTTGTGGTTCTTGTTACAAAAATACCACAAACTTGCTTTGCCCCAGGGTGGCCAGAGTGTGTTTCTCTTCCGCAACCGTCAGGAGGAAACTGTGCTTCTAAAGGACTCAGGTGATTAGGTCAGGACTACCCAGATAATCTCCTATTTTTGGGTCAGCTGATTTGGGACCTTAATTATACCTGCAGTATTCGAGACTAGTGTTTGAACAATTGGAGAAGGTGTGTGCACACTAGAAGCCAGGAATCTTAGGGGGTGGGCAGATCTTAAAATTCTTCCTCCTCTCAACGAGTTTTCCTTCTGAAATTCACGCTGATTCTAAATTCTCGAAGTTTGCTAGTCAAACAACTGCAGTGGCTTTTGCGAAGAGCATGGTGATCTTTGACCTAAGCGTCACGCCTCTTAGAGTTTTAGGGTCTTGAGAGAGACACCAGTAGAGTGTCAAAATGAAATGATCTTACAGAACTTAAATGTGCCGCCTCACATGCTCCATTTCAGGGACCGTGGCACTGAGTTTGGCCAACCCTGAATCTACTGTGGCTCCCTCCTTTTAACCTCCCGTCTGTACTCCTCTGCGTTGACTCCTTTTCTTTTCTCGTTAAAGCAGAATTACGCGTTTTCTAAGTAGAACAAATGTAAAAGCAGGAAGTTTTCCTGAATTGGCACCTCTGTTCCAAAAACTTTACTTTTTTTATCCACTGTTACTTCCAAAGTCCCTGATTTCCTTCCTCGCTTACTGACATTTAATTTGTATAACTGTTGACATTGCATGAGATTTTGGTTTCACAATCCTGGATTCTGGTCTTTGTTCTCCCAATCACGATGTGTGTGAAAAGTTTCAGGACTGAAAATGTATTTTTCATTGATTAACAGGGATATTGGTGCTTCGTGAGGCAATTTCTAAGCTACGATCAGAGAGGAAACACAGAACTTTTTAACTAGGAAGCACTCTGTGAGGATAGGATAGTCACAAAGAGTCTTCTGGTAATGCTGTATCATCCCACAAATCTTTATGAATTAGGCACATCAGTGATGTGGACATCATTGGAATTCATTCCACATCTAGAGAAACACCCTCTGCTTCCAAGATCTTCCTAGAACACAGCACTGATGGTTATTTCTTTGCTTAAAAATCTTCCATACCTACCATTAAAGTCTCAACTAATTACTTTGGCATTTCCTTCCTTCTGGTCTAACTCCTTTCCCTTTCTCCCTGGGAGTAAGGTTATTGGTATACAAGTTATTGATATACGGCCCCTTTTTCCCTGGGAGTAAGGTTGTTGGTATACATTCTCTGTTCCTCCCTCTGCACGATACCCTCCTCACTGTAAGTGTATAAGAACAAACTTTTCATAAATCGATTTTAAAGATCTTGAGAAAGTTCACAAAATCTGGTCAAATCCTCTCTTTTCCGTTGAGGTCAAATTTATTTTTCAAACCTATGTAGTAAGCCCACGGAGTTTATTGTACACTGAAGCATCGGGACGTGGAGCTGGATGAAGTGGCGAAGGAATATTCTATGCTTCTCAGAGCAAGCGGGGCCTACAGACTAAAGCAAAAGATAAGAAGTGTGAATCTTCTCACGTGGTACATTCTTGAAAGCCCTGACATCTCAGAAAGATAAAACAGAAAGTTTAAAAATTAATACAAAGAAAGTGAGACCCTTGATATTTTTTTTCTTAGATCGGGAACAGTTGCTTTAGAACTGAAATATTCTAAGACGGCACGTGGGATAGTACAGTAATACATTTTCTGCAGAAGGTAACTTTTTTTTTTTTTTTTTTGCAAACTCAGTGTGGGTGCAGATAGTGAAAGCCAGAAGAGTAAGTAAACATGAAATACCCACAGTGTAATATTTAAAAGTGAAAGACAGCAAAGGGGGGAGGGAAGAGGGCTCTTAGTGGAAGGACAATCCTTGTATCGCCATGTGTGTTCCGTAACTTTCTATCAGTGCCAATGCTAATTGTTTTCTTTCTTCCGGCAGCCTTAAAAATGAGAGAATGACGTGTGCTCTCCTTTTCCATATTGCTTACTGATGGTTCTGGCCTCCTTGTTTGGATTGGCTTGCTTTCTTTTTCCCAATTTGATGTGGACTTCTTTGCTCCCATTTTTTCCGTGGCTGGGGATTCATTTATATTGTGATTAGCCTCATATTTAACATGATTCATAGAAACAGCCTCAACAGCTCTTCTTGAGCGGTTAAGAAGAGGAAAGCAAAGGGACAATTCTGAGTTTGGTGGCTTTGCCAACCATGTCCTGGGGTCTTCCGGGCAAACTCTTGGTTTGAGGGGGAAATAGCTGCGTTGATGTGCTGTCACGAGGGCCTTTGTATTATAATTGCACAATAAAGAGGAACCGGTAGCCAGCTTTCCAAATGCTCCAGACACTCAGGCAGCAGAGGGGGACAGAAAGCTATGTAGACAGAGACAGGTGTGAGAAATGGATGTATTTGTGAATGAATGCACAAATGAATGAATGGTTGGATATAGGAATGAATGAATGGACAAGTGAATGACAGCTAGACAAAGAAGGACTTGTAAAGCCAAGTGACTAACATTGTTTAAAAGACATGGGCCTATGGATGGACAGAAAATGGTCCAAGTTTTAATGGCTTTAAAACTATGAAGGAGACAGGGGTGGCTGGCTGGCTCAGTCAGAAGAGATTTCGGGGTTCTGAGTTTGAGCCCCGCGTTAGGTGGAGAGATTACTTTAAAATACTTAAGGGGCGCCTAGGTAGCTCAGTTGGTTGAGCATCCAACTTCGGCTCAGGTCATGATCTCTCAGTCCGTGAGTTCGAGCCCTGCATCGGGCTCTGTGCTGACAGCTCAGAGCCTGGAGCCTGCTTCCGATTCTGTGTCTCCCTCTCTCTCTGCCCCTCCCCCACTCACACTCTGTGTCTCACTCAAAAATAAATATCAAAATCAAAAAATATATATAAAGAAAATGGCAAAACTCTGAAGCAGACCAAAGTATTAGATTAACATAGCTATTAATGCTTCACGGAAGATAGCGATGATAGCATTTATTTTTCAGTATTTCTCCAGATTGTGCATCATTTTTTTTTTTTCAGTTTTAAGTCATTCGTCTTTATTCATGTAATCTCATTAAGCCTCAGCTCTGGGCTGGCTGCATGAAAACCAGAGCTAATGCAATGTGTTCACCTCAAGATGGTGTGACTCAAATGTATTATTTAATAATTATTGTATAATCACCATAAACTCCATTCCTTTGGACATGTCCCACTCAGGAAGAAGCCAAAACCTACTGAGTCGTGAGCCTTTAACTTTTAGCTGCGAATACCTTATCTGTTTGTGCTAACCAATGCTCTTTGGCTACCTGTGGAGTTTTCTAAGCCACACGCGTGGCAGGTGATGGATCACCTTGGGAATCAGTGCTGTTCTCTCTCTTAATCCAACTCTTAACCCCTTCATGGTCTCCGATCTCTGTGCTGCTGGTGTAAGTCATTTCTCTTGTGTACAGACTCTTCATATATTTTAGGGGCAGCCAAATAGATTTTTACCAGTTACCTCCAAGAAACCGGGATGTGTATGTGAGCCTCTGAAGGAGATGTGTTAATGAGTAAGAATGGTCAAGGCTGCCCTTGTAGGTCAAAGTAAATATCAACTCTAAAATATGCAGCTTAGGTACCAAATAATTCCAGCCATGTCTCAGCTGCTTTCCTTCTCCAATTCATCACTTTCAATGAGAAAGTCTAAAACAGGTCAGAGACACGATCATTTATCAGGACTTTCACTTATAGATGCATATGAATGAGATGCGCACGTGTTATGCCCATTTTTCTTGTGGCATTTCCATGGGATATTTTCAGGTGAATTTGGTGAGGCGCAGTCTACTCTAACTTGACTGCAAGTTTTTGGATGGCCTGGTAGACTCTAGGGTCTAAAGGGTGTACGGATTTCCTTTACTTAGTACTTTTTTGGTTCCTTCCCAGACTCCTTTCTCCACCCAGAAGGTGATTGTGTGATACACTGAAGTTACACTTTCTACTTCTTGCTTGCCTTTCAGACATTGTGGCTGAATATATTTGCTCTTCGTGTTCTTCTCATCACATCTTGTCATTCAAAAGAGAGTCATTCGGCAATTACAAAATACCGAAGACTGTACTCTGGGATGCAAATGCATCATCGAGCAAAACAAACATGATGCCTGGCCTTTGGAGACTTCTGTGTATGGGGGAACTACTTTGTTTTCAGTTATAAGACTAAAGGCTAAATGTGTGAACTCGTGGGGAAAAGAAACATTGCAGTATCATCAACTTTACTCTGAGCAACATCCCATCAAGCTTTGCAGAGAAACATTTAACCATGCCTTCTTTATGATGCACTTGTACAGGGGCTGTATCCTGAAGCCTGTCCTCTGCCAACTCTGTCCTCTGTCTACACCACAGCTTGTTATTTGTGCCAGGGCTTTCCATGTAGCAGCACGGCTCTGGCCCGTTTCCTGAGTGCCTCAGGTATTGCCTCAGCAAGGGAATGGAGGCTATGTGGGGTTCCAGGATTCCCACCCTGGGAAATCATAAGAAACATGTATTGGTTTCTGTTCTCCATAACTGCTACTCTTTGCTCTTTGACCCTGGTTCCTGACACAGAAATTGTATAATTTTCTGAGGAATGGGGGTGATAGGAGTGTCTTCCATAGAGCTCCTAAATTCTTTGTAATTTTCTGGGTGATAGGAGCATCTTTTGATGGGCTTCCAGACCTGGGCTGGTCACAATAATGATCAAGTGTGATTAGAAGCTTAGAATATTCAGCCCCATTCCTGTCCTTTGGGGAGGGGAAGGAGCTAGGGATTGTTCACAATCCATCATGCCTGTGAAGAAGCCTCCATAAAAAATATCTAAAGTAAAAGGTTCTGAGAGCTTTTTGGGTTAGTGACACATCCACGTTTGGGAAGAAGTCACCCCCCAACTCCATGGGGTCAGAAGCTCCTGCTCTGGATGCTTCTAGAACTTTCCATATGCATCTCTTCATATGGATGTTCATCTATATTCTTTAGCATATCCCTTTTATGTAATAAAGTGGGAAATGTCTAAGTAGCCTGAGTTCTTTGAGCCATCCTTGCAGATTATTGAGCCTGAGGAGGGGGTCATGTGACCCCTGACTTAAAACCAGTCAGGCAGGTGACAACCTGGGCCTGGTGGTTGGCATGTGAAGTGACGGCTGTCTTGTGGGATCTGCAGGTAGGTAGGTTGATAGTGTCAGAATGGAACTAACTGACTTGCGGGACACCCAGCTTGTGTCAGGATAGTTGGGGAATTGTTTGGCGTGGGGGGAAGGCCCACACTTCTGGTCACCGAAGTGTTGTGGGTGAATAGGTGAGGAGCATGAGAGCTTCTTCTTTTTGCTTCTGAGCAATCCCTCTGTTAGCTCTTTATTCCTGTTCTGTGCAGGAAGCATCTGACCGAAAGAAAAAAATCCATAAGGAAAACAAAAATCGAGGTTTGGGAAACTACTCCCTAGGTACACAAGATCACCTTTGCAAATGTTGGAACATTGCCCCAAAGTGTAAAGGAACTTCATGGTGGTCAAGCCAGTGCTGGCAGATGCACCCGGAACTCTCTTAACTACTCTTTTCCTACTCCCACGTGACCTCTCCTTAGCCCAAAGGTTGACTTCTGTTCTATCTCATACTGTGTGAATGGAAATCCGCATCCTCAAGTGGCCTCAGGTAATTCTGATTGATCACCCCAGTGATTTTATGTGCACTGAAGTTTGGAGACCATGGGAGACATTGGGCCTGGAGACAGAAAGGGTTTTGTGAATTGACTCCCCACAATCACTGCCCTTTATCACTTCTCATGGTGACAGGCCATGTGTTTCTCATTGAAAGCTTACAGCTTTCTTATACTTGGGATGCTCCTTGGCCAGAGGTACCCTTCCCATCCCGTCTACTGGTCCCACTTCTCTGGGGAATGCCTGCCTGGCTTCCCAGGTCAGCTCCAGGTGACCTGGTTCATTGAATCTTGTGTAAGCCATCTGGCAGTGTGAGACACGAGGCCTGTGTGATTCCCTTCTACCTTATACATTTCTTCCACAGCACGTGCTTTTTTGACCTTTGTCACCCTCTGCTAGGACATGAGCTCCCTGCAAGCAGAGACAGGGACTTCTTGATCTCTTCAAAGCAAGAAAAGGTTCTTGGCCCATGGTAAGCTCTCAAATGCATGAATGAATGAATGCATCAACTAAATTCTCTTTCCAACGTTAGCTATCTTACGCTGAACAAGGCATTGAACTACTTTGATCCTGCTTCCTTATCATAAAAATGAATGTTTTCTTTAAAGCTTGCTACAATGACAGATGAGAAAATATTATGTGATCATGCTTTGTAGAGCACAAAAACATGATCACAGTATTTTTCATTTGGTCATTATATGTATATATGTATATACACACATATCACATGTATTACAGGTATATATGAATATTATAGGTATATATTATATATGTATACATATTATATACACATGTATATATTCATTCCTTCTTCACGTTCATTTCTATACAATAATACATTCAAAGAAGAAAAAGAAAAAAATATAAAACAACAAATCTGTCAACCAAAAAAAGGAAGAAAAGGAAAAAAAGCAGTCATGGCAGCAGTCTGTCAAATTTCTCCCCCTTCATTGGTCTCCTCAACTCTTGGATGAATTATATACCTTTCTCTGCAAACTCTGCTTTTGCCAAGTAAATCAACCTGGCCTTTCAGTGTCTTTGGTCTTGTCTCCGTATTTGTTGTGCCAGTTTTTCACAGGAGGCAGCAAAGACGATCTCTCCATGGTGGGCAGGGGAGGGGGCTGAAACGATGTTAGTTCTGGTTTCCTGACTTACGACATGCACAGACTCATAGGAGCCTAAACACCTCACACAAACAGCAGGAAATGTTTGCTCTATTTTTTTATTCCTTCTTTCCTGTTCTCTGAACCTTGCTAGATCAGTGGCCTTAAAACGTAAATACCACCTTTTATCCATGATTTATGCTGAATTGTGAAAAATGGGTCACATACAAAGCAGATGAGCAAATGCCCTAATCAAGGACATACACCAGTCAAGGGGGAACCCCTGTGTGTGCGCGTGCGCATGCGCATGGCTCTGTGTGTGTGTGTGTGTGTGTGTGTGTGTGTGTGTGTGTGTTGAGTAGACTGTGTACTCACATGCTTAAAAATCAGGGTGTAATGTCTCTTCCCCTTTTATAAAAGTGAGACACTACTGTGTGCACAATAACTGCCTCTTTTTTGTATCCTTATCAGTGTACAAAGACTTCCTTCATTCCTTTTGCAGTCCGTAGTATTTTTTCTCTCTTGTGTTAGTTGATTTTATTAGTTCCTATTGATGATTACATTCATTCTTTTGCTGACATAATTAAATCATAGCCCTAAAACACCCTCTTTCTGCTTTCTTAGAGCATGTAACATAATCCTGATTTGTGCTTCTTCTTGCTTACAGTGGGCGTCTGTCCTTCTCTCTGACTCCCTCCCACACACCTCCCTCTGCCCCTATCTACTTCTCTTAGACTCTTGTATTGAACGAATCCTTACAACTCCAACCTCTATCCAGGCTAAGAGGAATTACAGGATTCTTAGGCCTTTGGATACTCTTTGGATCATCGTCCTAGATAACCTTCTTGATCTTCTTAAATTCATCAGGAAAATGGACATTTAATCATGAAGTATTGCACTGAAATTTTCTGCATTGCATTGACCATTACCTGCCCATAAAAAGAGACCACAACTCTGAATAGTTTTAGTGAGTTGTCTCTCTGTCTGTTCATCGATGACGTTTTACCATAAAGCATTAGGCTGGGTACCCCATGGGGAGAGGTGTGGAGAGATCAAAGCAAATACAGGACCATTTCTTGCCATCATCAGCTCACCATCTGGAAAGGAGACTTTGTTTCCCCATGTTCTATGTAATCATCAATAGGGAATTTACAAGTAAATTCCTTATTAATTCAAACTTCTCTTTGAATGGGTGGAATTAATTAGATGGAATTAATGCTGTACAGATCCAACAAGACTGGCCAATGAAATGTTTCGCTCCACATAGCTTTACGCATTGTTGCACTTGACCCTGAACGTGTCCAACCTTTCCATGGTGCTGAACTATTTCAGATAGAAATTTTCCTAAAATACATTACAAGTGTTTCTACCTTTAAAAAAGAACGTGTGGTAATGTGACCTTTCTTTCCTTACTAAAAATTGGGAGAGGCTATGTAAGACCCTCTCCAAAGCCCTTCTGCTTTTGACCTCACACAGTTACATGATGATTAATCCATCCATCATTGCAGTGGGATAATGCCATGCCCTCTGGGCCTGCTGAGAGTCTAGCAATGTTTGTTCCTACAATAAACGGTCCCAGATGAGTCTACTTAAAAAAAAATTAGTGGGGCGCCTGGGTGACTCAGTCGGTTAAGCGTCCAACTTCGGCTCAGGTCATGATCTTGCGGTTCATGAGTGCAATCCCTACATCGGGCTCTGTGCTGACAGCTCAGAGCCTGGAGCCTGCTTTGGATTCTGTCTCCCTCTCTCTCTCTGCCCCTCCTCTGCTTATACTCTGTTTATCTCTCTCTCTCTAGAAAATAATAAACATTAAAAAATTTTTAAAAAATACTAAGATAAAGACACTTCAGAGAAAGTTTGGAAAATGCTAGGAAGGAAGAAAATCGTAACATCCAACATTCTCATCATTTCTTTGGCTTTCCTTTTTGCATATTAGACCATCTGCAGTTACTTCCTTCCTTCTCATGTACATTTTTTACTTTAGTTGAGTATAATTGTCTCAATTTTCTTTTCTTTTGAACTTTTTTTTTCCACTTGCTCTTGGTCACTCTCTCTAACTCCTTCTTCCCCTTCCTTTCTCGCCCAAAGATGTCCTTATTTGCCTTCATTATTTGAAGATTATTAGGATATGGAATTTTCCCGGGTGATTGTCATGATGGCTAATTTTATGAGTCAACCTGACTGGGCGAAGAGATGTCCAGAGAGCTGACGGAACACCACGTCTGGAGGTGTCTGTGAGGACGTTTCTGGAAGCCATCAACATTTGAATCTGTAGACTGAGTAAATGAGATCACCTTCTGCAGTGTGGGTAGATATCCATCAGTCCAGTGAGGGCCTGAATAGAACAAGAGTGCAGGGAAGGGGCCAGTTAGCTCTCTCTGCTTGAG
Organism: Acinonyx jubatus; assembly: GCF_027475565.1. Taxonomy (NCBI): domain Eukaryota; kingdom Metazoa; phylum Chordata; class Mammalia; order Carnivora; family Felidae; genus Acinonyx; species Acinonyx jubatus. The sequence continues at coordinate 5,249,824 of NC_069382.1, read as the reverse complement.
CTAAGACCTCTGTTCTCTGCCTTCTGATATCTGGGCTCTTTGTTCTCAGAACTTCAGATGTGGACTGAGTGACACCACTGTTTTTACTGCTTCTCTAGCTTGAAGAGATCAGAGCATGGGGTATCTCCAGTTCCACAGTTACGTGAGCACAACTTATAATAAATCTCCCCTTATCTATCTGTCGGTTTATCTGTGAATCTTTTTTTTATAATTTTTTTAATGTTTATTTATTCTTGAGAGAAAGAGAGGCAGAGCTTGAGCAGGGAAGGGACAGAGAGAGAGGGAGGGAGGGAGACACAGAACCCCAAGTAGGCTCCAGGCTCTGAGCAAAGGACAGAGCCTGATGATGTGGGGCTCAAACTCCCTAAATGTGAGATCATGACCTGAGCTGAAGTCAGAAGCTTAAGCAACTGAGTCACCCAGGCACCGCCCCCCCCATGTGTGTATATCTTACTGGTTTCATTTTTCCGGAGAACCTTCACTAATAGAAGAGTTAAATTCCTTTAGTACTTTCATTGATAGCATTTTATTTTTTGATATAGTCTTGAAAAGCCTGCCATTTGGTAATATTCTGCCTTTATAGGTCTTTTAAAAAATCTTTAGCATTTTCACTTTGTGTTTGGTGTTCTACAACTTAGCACAATTTGTCTGAGACTGTATTTCCATTTGTTCATTTCTTCTCAACTATTACTTTCTTGAATATTGCTTCTTCCCCATTCTATTGTCTCCTTCATAGCTGATTTAACATTGGTTCAGACTCTTCACTGACTCCTTTTCTCTTTACCTCCTTTGTTTTTTAATGTTTTTAATCTCCTTTTCTCTCTGCTGGATCCTATGTTACTTCCTTAGCTATGTCTTCACTAACTCTCCTGTCACCTTACTTGGTCTACTGTTTAAACTGGCCATTGAGATTCTAACTGAATTTTTACTTGTTTCTTCTGTGGATCTTAGGATAAATTTGATTGTCTTCTACTGGCGAATTACACTTCCAAAGCCCTCTTATTTATTAATACACATTAAACATTTTTTTAAACAATTGAAAGTGTGTAATTCCAATACAATCTCTACCTAATTGTCCATGTTGTGAATTTGTAGTCTTTGCTCCTGTTGAAATGGACATTGCCAGTTTTGAGCTTGTGTTCTACAAAAATCTTTCATTCTTTGAGATCTTCATTTTTTCTTAAAGTTTATTTTTATTTATTTTGAGAGATAAGAGAATGAGGGAGAGAGCACAAGCCAGGGAGGGGCAGAGAGAGAAAGGGAGACAGAATCCCAAGCAGGCTCCATGCTGTCAGCACAGAGCCCAATGTGGGGCTCGAACTCCCAGAATCATGAGATCATGATCTGAGCTGAAACCAAGAGTGGGATGCTTAACCATCTGAGCCACCCAGGTGCCCCTACATTTTTTTCTAACTCAATTTTACAGAACTATAATTTACATCCCCAAAACATCCCATTTTGGGTTTTGAGATTTGTATAATCCAAGAAACTATCATCACTATCAAGATACGGTTTCTGTCACACCTCAAAGATTGCTGTGTTCCTTTTCAGACCATCCCATCCTCTGTCCTTGGCTTCAAGCAACCACTGATGTGTTTTCTTTTTCTTTTTCTTTTTTTTTTGACAAAATAGATTAATTTGGATTTTATAGAAATGGAATCATACCTCATAGATTTTTTTATGTCTCACTTCTTTTGCTCAGTGTAAATTTTCTTACATTTATCCTTATTGTTATGTGTGTCAATAATTCATTCCTTTTTATTGTTCTATAGCATTATTTGTATGGATGTATCCATATCACCTGCCAGTAGGTATTTGGATTAGTTCTGGTTCCTGGTTACTGTCAGAAACCTGTAGTTCCCTCAGATCCATATGCTGGTTGGAACTCTATTGAATGTCAAGGGTACTACATGGAGATTGCTAGATATCTCTCTGTGCAGATTGCTCCTCTCTGGTGTTCTTACCTGAACACTCTAAGTGCCACACCTTCCCTGAACTCCTAGGAGACCACCTGGTTTTACCTGGTCGTTCCCCTCTCTGCTGCATCGTCTAGTCTAACTTCTAGTAGTCAGCTGAGCAATCATTGGGTTTTCCTGGTCCTTTCCAATCTCTTAAGGGGTCATTGTCCTCTGTTACCCAGTTCCTAATATCTTGCAAATCATTGTTTCACATATTTTGTCCTTTATTAGTTGGTTTAGATTGGAATGTAAATCCATTGCCTTCTTACTTCATCTTGGCCAGAAGAGGGTGTCTCACTTTCATTTGATGACTAGTCTTGCTGGAAGTGAATTCCTTGGTTGACAGTTGATTTCTCTCAGTACTTTATATCATTGCACTGTATTCTTACCTACACTATTTGTAATGAGCACTTGGGTCATTAATCATTGTCATTTTGTTCCTATATGTGATGAGTAGCTTTTCTCGTCCTGCTTCAAGGTTTTTTCTTCCTCTGAGTTTGAGCAGTTTGGCTATGACATGTCTGGATGCACATCTCTTTGTGTTTCTGCTACTTGGGGTTTGTTGAGTTTCTTGGATTTGTGAGTCAATATGTAATCACCTGTTCTGGGAACTTCTCAGCTGTCTTTCAAGGGTTGTTTCTATCTCTTTCCTTCATTCATCTCCAGTGGGATTCTCATTATGTGTACGCTTGATGCTTCCTGTTTGTTTAATTATGGGGCTGAGTCCATGTCTGTTTGAATTCCTCCCCCCCACCCATTTTGTTCACACTGAAGTTTCTACTATTATATCCAGTTTGTCGATTCTTTTTCCCTCACTTCAAATTTACTAGATGGACTCATTAGTATATATTTTTTTACTTTTTAAAATTAGCTTTAGTATTTCCCTGTATTTACTCTGGGTGCTTTCTTATTTCTTTACTGAGATTCTCTATTTGTTGAATCGTTATTACATATTTTTCTATAATTCTTTAAACATACTTCTTGTTCATTTTTTGAATACATTTTTAATATCTTCATTTTTTTCCCTCAAGTATATGACACACCATTACATTAGTTTTACGTGTACAGTATGATGATTCAACAATTCTATACATTTCTCAGCAACGTGTGTACTTTTAATCCCCTTTATTTCACCCATCCCCCCACTCACCTCTGACTGGTAACCACCAGTTTTTTGTCTATATTTATGAGTCTCTTGGGGCGCTTGGGTGGCTCAGTTGGTTAAGCCTCTGACTCTTGATTTTGGTTCAGGTCATGATCTCACATTTTGTGAGATTGAGACCCACATCAGGTTCTTCACTGAGAGCACAGAGCCTACTTGGGCTTCTCTGTCTCTCTCCCCTCCTTCCCTCAGGTGCACGTGTGCATGCTCTCTCTCTCAAAAAAAAAATTTACCAAAAAAGTCTGGTTTTGTCTGTTTCCCCCGTTTTCCATTTGTTTTGTTTCTTAAATTTCACATAAGTGTTCAACCATATGGTATTTGTCTTTCTCTGACTTCTTTCACTTAGAAGTATATCCTGTGGGTCCATCTATGTTGTGGCAAGTGGAAAAATTTCATTCTTTTTTTATGGTTAATATTCGAGGGTGTGCGTGTGTGTGTGTGCACATGCTTGCATGTGTTTGTGTCACTTCTTTTTACATTCAGCTATCAATGGACCCGTGGTTTGCACAGTTTGTCTGAGACTGTATTTCCATTTGTTCATTTATTCTCAACTATTACTTTCTTGAATATTGCTTCTTCCCTGTTCTATTGTCTCCTTCATAGCTGATTTAACATTGGCTCAGTCTCTTCACTGACTTCTTTTCTCTTTACCTCCTTCGCTATTGTAAATAACGCTGCAGCAAACATAGGGATGCATATATCTTTTCAAATTAGTGTTTTCATTTTCTTTGGGTAAATACTCAAGAGTGGAATTACTGGATCATATAGTAATTCTATTATTAAATTTTGAGGAAACTCTATACGTTTTCTAAAGAGGCTGTCCCAATTTGCATTTCTATCAACAGTGCACAAAGGTTCCTTTTTTTTTCCCTACATCCTTACCAACACTTTATATTTTTTGTGTTTTCAATTTTAGTCATTCTGGCATGTTTAAGGTGACATCTCATTGTAGTTTTGATCTGCATTTCTTTGATTAGTGATGATGAGCATCTTTTCCTGTGCCTGTTGTCCATCTGTATGTCCTCTTGGGAAAAATGTCTCTTCAGGGCCTTGGTCCATTTTAATTCGATTTTAAGTGGTTGGTTTTGTTTGTTTGTTTGTTTTGGTTATTGAGTTGTAGCAATTGTTTATATTTTGGATATTAACCTTTTATTGGATACATCCTTTGGAAATATCTCCCGCCCCCCCACTTTAATGGGTTGTAGTTTTGTTATGCTGATAGTTTCCTTCACTCTGCAAAAGCTTTTTATTTTGGTGTAGCCCCAATAGTTTAATTTTGCTTTTATGTCTCTTTCCAGAGGACGCATATCTAGAAAAACATTGCAAGGCTTATGTCAGAGAAATCACTGCCTATGATTTCTTCTAGGACTTTTATGGTTTCAAGTCACACATTTAGGTCTTTAATCCATTTTGAGTTTTTTTTTTTATTTATGGTGTAAGACCATAATGGTCCAGTTTAATTCTCTTGCATGTTGCCATTTCAGTTTTCCCAACAGGATGTGTTGAAGAGACCGTCTTTTACCCATTGTATATTCTGGCTTCCTTGGTCAAAGATTAATTAACAATATAATCATGGGATTTTTTTCAGGGCTTCCTTCTGTTCTGTTGATGTATGTGTCTATTTTTAGTGCTCTACTGTTTTGATTACTACATCTTCAAGTATATTTTGAAATCTGGAATGGTGACACCTTGAACCTTCTTTTTCGTTTTCAAGGTTGCTTTGGATTTTGGGGTGTTTTGTGGTTCCATGCAAATTTTAGGATTATTTGTTGTGAAAAATGTTGGGATTTTAGGATTATTCTTCTCCAAAAATGTGGGTATTTTAATAGGGATAGCATTAATTCTATACATTGCTTTGGGTACTATGGACATTTTAAACGATACTGTTTCTTCCAATCCATGAGCATAGGATGTATTTCCATTGCTTTTTGCCATCTTCAGTTGGTTTCATCAGTGTTTTCTAGTTTTCAGAGTACAGGTGTTTTACCTCTTTGGTTAAGTTCATTCCTAGATACTTTGTTTTTGGAACACTTGTAAATGAGGTTGTTTTCTTAATTTCTCTTTCTGCTCCTTCATTATTACTGAATAAAAGTGCAACATGTCTCTGTATATTTTGTATCCTGTGACTTTACTGAATTATCAGTTCTATTAGTTTTTGGGTGGAGTTTTTGGGTCTCCTGTATATAGTATGTCATCTACAAATAGTGAAAGTTTTACTTCTTCCTTACCAATTTGGATACGTTTTATTGATTTTTCTTGTCTGTGTGCCGTGGCTAGGGCTTCCAGTACTGTGTTGAATAAACCTCGTTGAGAGTGGACATTGTAGTCTGCTTCCTGATACTGGGGGGAAAGCTTTCAGTCTTCCACCATTGGGTATGATCTTAGTTGTGGGTTTTGCACATCGGCCTTTATTATGTTGAGATCTGTTGCATCTAAGCCTACTGTGTTGAGGGTTTTTTTAATCATGAATGGATGTTGTATTTTGTCAAATGCCTTTTCTGCATCTATGCGGTGATCATTTGGCTTTCATCCATTCTCTTATTGATGTGATGCATCATGTTGATTGATTTGCAAATATTCAACCACTCTTGTATCCCTGGGTAAATCCTACTTGATCATGCTGAAGTTGTTTTTAATGTATTTTGAGTTTAATTCGTTAATATTTTGTTGAAAATTCTTGCACCTATGTTCATCAGAGATACTGGCCTATACTATTTTTTTTTTATTTGTAACATCTTGTGTGGTTTTGGTATCAGGATAATGCTGGCCTCATAGAGTGAATTTGGAAGATTTCCTTCTCTCTCTCTCTCTCTCTCTCTCTCTCTCTCTCTCTCTCTCATTTTTTGGATTAGTTTGAGAAAAATAGGTATTAACTCTTCTTTAAATGTTTGGTAGAATTCTCCTATGAAGGTGTCTCGTCCTGGACTTTTGTTTCTTGGGAGTTTTTTGAGTACAAATAATCAGTGTTCAAATTTTCTATTTCTTCCTGATTCACTTTTGGGAGATTTTATGTTTCTGGAGACTTATCCATGTTTTCTGGGTTGTCCAATTTATTGGCATACACTTTTCCATAACATTTTCTTATATTTTTTTGTATTTCTGTGGTATTAGTTGTTATTTCTCCTTTTTCATTTCTGTTTTTACTTATTTGAGTCCCCTCCCTTTTGATTAGTCTGGCTAAAGGTTTATTAATTTCTGTTGATCTCTTCAAAGGTCCAGCTCCCAGTTTAACTGATATTTTCTGTTGTCTTTTTCATCTTCACTTTATTTCTATTCTAATCTTTGTTATGCCTTTCCTTCTACTAGATTTGGGCTTTGTTTTTTTCTTTTTCTATCTCCTTTTTGTGTAAGGTTATTTTTCTTGGGTCTTGATGTAGGCCTTTATTGCTATAAAATTCTGTCTTATAATAGCTTTTGTTAGATCCCAAAGATTTTGGACTATTACATCATCATTTTTATTTGTCTCCATGTATCTTTTGATTTCCTTTTTGATTTCTTGGTTGACCATTCATTGTTTAATAGCATGTTATTTAACCTACATGTATTTGTGTTCCTTTCAGATTTGTTCTTGTGATATCTAGTTTCAAACTGTTGTGGTAAAAAAAAATGCATGATAGGATATCAATCTTTTGAATTCATTGAGATTTATTTTGTGGCCTAGCATGTCATTTATTTCGGAGAATGTTCCATGAGTGCTTGAAAAGAATGTTTATTCTTCTGGTTTTGAATGGAGTGTTCTGAATACATCTGCCAAGTCCATCTGGTCCAATGTGTTGTTCAAAGCCACTGTTTCCTTGCTGATTTTGTGTTTTGACAGTATATCCATTCATATATGTGGGGTGTTAAAGTGCCCTAATATTATTATTTTACTGTTAATTTCTTCCTTTATGTCTGTTAATGGTTTATTTATGTATTTATGTGCCTTCGTGTTTGGTGCATAAGTATTTATAATTGTTATATCTTCTCGTTAGATTATTCCTTTGATCATTATGTAGTGTCCTTTGTTTCTTGTTACAATTTTTTTTAAAGTCTATTTTGTCTACATAAGTATGCTACCACAGCTTTCTTTTTGCTTCGATTTTCATTGTAAGTATTTTCCCATCACTTTTATCTGTATGTGTCTTTAGATGTGAAGAGAGTGTCTTGTAGGTGGGATACAGTGGGTGTTGTTTTTGATCCATTCAGTCACCTTACATATTTTAATTGGAGGATTTAATCTATATACATTCAAGCTAGTTATTGGTAGGTATGTACTTACTGCCTTTCTGTTACTTGTTTTATGGTTGTTTTTTGTAGTTTTTTTCTCTGTCCCTTTCTTCTTTTTTGCTCTTTTCCCTTTTGCTTTGATAGCTTTCTTTAGTGATATACTTGGATTCCTTTATTTTTATTTTTTTGTGTGTATCTATTACAGGCTTTTTATTAGGTTCATATATAACATCTAATGCATATCATAGTCTATATTGAGTTGATGGTTGCTTAAGTTTGAACCCATTCTAAAAGCACTCAATTTTTACTACCCTCAGCCATGTTTTATGTATATGATGTCATCCTTTACATCCTTTTGTGAACTCCATGTCTGATTTTTATATATCTAATTGATTTTACTGCCTTTTGTGCTTTAACCTATGTACTAATTTTTTTAAAATGTTTATTTTTGAGAGAGAGAGAGAGAGAGAACGAACAAACGAGAGAATGAACTGGGGTGGGGGGGCAGAGACAGAGGGAGACAGAGGATCCAAAGTAGGCTCTGCACTGTCAGCACAGAGCCCATTGCAGGGCTCAAACTCATGAACCATGAGACCATGACCTGAGCCAGAGTTGCATACTTAACTAACTGAGCCACCCAAATGTCCCTATGTACTAATAAGTGATTAATCTATAATTTTATATGTTTTACATAAAGCATATAATTTTATGTTTTAAACGTGATTAGTCTATAATTAGTTTGTATTTACCTGTTAATGTTTTTTGTTTCCTCATGCCCTTACTCCTGATTATGACCTTTTATTTCCATTCACAGAATTCCCTTTAACCTTTCTTGTAAGGCTGGTTTAGTAGTTCTGAATTCCTTTAGTTTTGTTTTAGTTTATTTCTCCTTCTAGTCTAAATGATAGCTTTGCTGGATAGAATATTCTTGGCTATAGCTACTCTTTTTTTCCTTTCAGCCTTTTGAATATATCATGCCACTCCCTCCTGGCCTGCAAAATCTCTGCTGAAAAACCAGCTGATGGCCGTATGGGGTTTCCCTTGTATGTAACGGTTTTCTTTTCTATTTTGCTTTTAAAATTCCCTCTTTTTCACTACTCTTTGCCATTTTAATTATTATGTGTCTTGGTATGGACCCCGTTGGTTTGGTTTTGTTGGGGGATCTCTGTGCCCCCTTGATCTGTATGTTTCCTTCTTTTCCCAGGAAGAAATGGAAGTTTTTAACTATTACTTCTTTAAATAAATTTCCTGCTCCTTTTTGTCTCTTCATTCTGGGATCCTTATAATGTGAATGTTATTATGCTTGATGATGTTAAGTTCCCTTAACCTCTTCTCATTTTTTTAAATTATTTTTTCTTATTGTTGTTTAACCTGGTTGCTTTCCATTACTCTGTTTTCTGGCTTGCTGATATATTCCTCCACTTCATCTAGTCTACTATGTATTGATTCTAGTGCATGGTTAATTTGTTATTGAGTATTTCCATCTCTGGTTCATGTTTTATATTTTCTAACTGTGTCAAGTGTCTCACTGATGTCCTCCACACTTTTCTCAAGTCCAGTAAGTAACTTGACCATTACTTTGAATTCTTTATCAGACCTATTGCTTATCTCCATTTCATTTAGCTCTTTTTCTGTGGTTTTGTTCTGTTCTTTCATTTGGGACATATTCCTCCATTTCCTCATTTTGTTTAACTCTATGTGTTTGTTTCTGTGTATTAAAAGTCAATTACGTCTCTTGATCTTGAAAGTAGTGGCCTTATGAGGAAGAGATCCTGTGGTGCCCTGTGCTGCAGTGTGCCCTATTCACCAGAACAAGAGACTTCAGGAGTGTCTCCTATGTGTTTGTGTGCATCTTAGTGTTGTGGCTGAGTTGCACTTGCCTTCAGTGCATTTGCAGTAGTCCCTTTTGTCCATGGTGAGCAGGGTTTTGTCCCTGTGCTGTTAAGGGTCTTGTAGTTAGGAGGGGTATCAGCAGTCAGACCAGATGCTTTAGCCCATTTGTGGAGGCATCAGTGACACTGAACTATGCTGGCCATGCATTGTTCCCTCAGAGGCTTTCATTGGTGGGGAGACCTGCAGACAAACCACATGTCTGTCTACAGATCTCTGTTGGGGCTGGAGACACAGTGATAGGCAGGGCATTCTCTCTACACTGTCAGTTACATATTTCAGCTGTTGTCACTGCAGTGGAACTGATGCATGTGGTTATTTTGCCCTCTCTCCAGGGGAGAGGTCACTTTGGAGTGATGCTGGTGTCTGATGGAGCTGCTTACAGCCATACTGGAGGGACTCCTGCTGAGTGGGGTGGGTTGGATTGGGGGGGTTCTGCAGGAGAACTTGGAGGCAAGGCACAGAGTGTTAGCAAGCTAGGTAGTGAGTGTTCACGCTGGTACCTGCAGGTGTCGGGATATCTAAGTTGGGGCTGGAGGACAGAGAAACGGTGCTTGCCAGCTCTGTAGACTTCTTGCAGAAGTCTCCTAAAGACCACCTCCCCAGCCCCAGCCCAGGTTCTGAGATTAGTAAATAAATCTCCTTCCTGTATGTCCCAGGCATTTTTTAAACTGCTACTTTTATGCTATATCTGGTTAGTGTTGTTTGTTATGCTAAGTGTGGGGACTCTGTTTTCTCTCTCTCTCCAGATCTCCCTTTTAAAGTACTTAAGAGGTAAACCCCACTGGTTGTAAAAACTGGAGAACTTAAGCCCCCACCCTTGTTTCAAAGCCAAATGTTATCAGGACTTTTCTTCTTAGTGTAGGTTCCCCATGTCTTGGGTGCTTGGTGTGGAGTCTGCTCCTCTCCTTTCTCCATGCTTGTGGTGTCCTTCCAATTGTGGCCAGTCTCACTGGGAATGTGGTTCCTGACTGGGTCTCCACCCCTCCCGTCCTTTGTAATGTGGCCTCCTCTCTATGATTAACTGGAAAGTCTTTTCTGCCAGTCTCTGGGTAGTTTTCTGGATTATTTGCATTGATGTGGCTGTTATGTAGGTGAGTCTATGGGAGGAGGTAAACTTAGGATCCTCTTATTCTGCCTTTTTTTTTCCTGGAGTTCCTATAATAGCTGCTTTGAATCATTGTTGGCTAAATCCAATGTCTGGGCCCGTTTAGAATCCTTTGTTTTATTGAGTATTTTTCCCCTCAGTCATACAGCATAGGTTCCTGTCTTTGGCTGTCTTCTAAATTTGTGTTATTGAAAACAGATCATTTCACATACTTTTTTATAGCATCTTGAATTTTTGTATTTTTTCCTTGACTTCCTTTTTTGGCCTGGGCTTAAAGTATGTGTCTCCCAGAGGAGTGTTCTGCTGCTGATATCTATGCTTCATCTTACTCTTAATTTTTAGTCTAGATTTCCAGGGGTGAAGCCTATGACTTTGCAGTTTAATGGTTTTGGCAGAAATTGTGGTTAATCATGTGGAGCCTGGGGGTTTTTAGTCTCTACAGGGAAAGTGGGAAAGGACACTACAAGTTTTTTTTTTTTTTAATTTCAGGTTAGTTAATATACAGTGTAGTCTTGGCTTCAGGTATCCAACCCAGTGATCCATCTGTTATGTGTGACACCCAGTGCTCATCCCAACAAGCGCCCTCCTTACTGCCTATCGCCCATTTAGCCCATACCCCCACCCACCACACATCTAGCAACCCTCAGTTTGTTCTTTGTATTTACTAGTCTCTTATGGTTTGCCTCCTTCTCTGTTTTTACTTTATTTTTCCTTCCCTTCCCCTGTGCTCATTTGTTGTGTTTTTCACATTCCACATATGAGTGAAATCATATGTCGTTCTCTGACTTATTTTGCTTAGCATAATACACTCTGGTTCCATCCATGTTGCTGCAAATGGCAAGATTTTATTCTTTTTCATTTGAGTGGTAGTCCATTGTATACATACACCACATCTTAATCCATTCATCAGTCCATGGACATTTGGGCTCTTTCCATAATTTGGCGGTTGCCGATAGTGCTGCTGGAAACATTGGGGCACATGAGGACACGACAAGTTCTTAACTCTCTCCCACTCTTCCTTTCCACTAGTCCCCATCAGTGCTTCCTGCACATGTAAAGTGTTTCCCTGATAGCCAAGAGTGTGTAGTGGGCTTTTATGGCTCTCTCATTTCCAGGCTCCCTCTGTTACATTTCTGGCTTCACTTCACTCTTGCAACTGGACTGGATAGCAGGGCAGCAGAGAGGCAAGATTTCCTATTCATCTCTCATAAATTTAATAACTTTACTGATCTTGTCACCATGGGTTTTTGCTGCCCACCTGAAGTCAGGTTGGGCCCTCTGCAGTAAGGCTGCTGGTTTCAGTTGCCAACTCTGCCCCATCAGATAACATCTTTGTTGACTGAGTTTGCTAGATGACATGCTATAGACCTCCACCTTTCTTACCCAAACTCTGCCAACTTGGCATGAAGAAGCATTTCTCCATTTGTTGTTTGCGCTTTTTTTTTCAGAGCCTGGAATGGGTTGTTGTTTTTGTAGATGTGACAATCCATGTGTGTGTGTGTTTGTGTGTATGTGCATGCATCTGTGCACATGCATGTAGACGATTCATCAGCCACTTCTTGCAGGAATAGCTGGAAGTCTTACCTTGTAGAGACAAAAACATGAGCAGAATGTCGTAGGGATCTCTGTGTCTTCCAGAGTCACAACCACCATGTCTCGTGCTCTTCATTGCTTGGTATCTATTCAAACTTCCAACTGCTATAATTTTCCTCTTGTGTGATGAACTTCATTTAACATTGATTCAGCGCAGATACACAGTTAATCAATCTCATGTTTTTTGGGCTGAAAATACTGTTATTTGGCTTTTATTTTGAAAGATGATTCACTGGACAAAGAACTGTAGATTGACCATTTCTTTTTTCTTTCAGTGTGTTAAAAGTGTTTCACCCTTGACTGTTGGCTGTGGTCTTTGATGAATCATCTGTCGCTGAAAAGAGAAATCTTTGTCTTTGCTGTGTGATGTGTAATGCATTCACCATTCCCAGCCCCTATTAGATGTTGATAAAGTTTTTCTTTTTATCCTTGGTGTTTAACAACATGATTAGGCTTGCCTTTGAGTGGTTTTCTTATGTTTATTCTGCTTGGAATTCGCTGAATTTTTGAATCTTTGAATGTTTGAATTTATAATTTACCTAAGAATTTGGAAAGAGTGGCATTATCTTAAAATATTTTTGTTTCCTCTTCCTCAATTATATGTATATTGGACTACATACTATTGCCCACCAAGTTACTAATGATCTGTTGTACCATTTTTTTAAATCTTTTTTCTTTATGTGCTTTATTTTGAATAGTTTTTATTGCTATGTCCTCAAGATTACTAGTCATTTCTTCTAGAATGTCTGGTCTGTTCATCCAGGCAGTATGTTTTCTGGTACTGTAGTTCTCATATTTAGAAACTTTGCTCAGTTCTTTTTATGTCTTTATTTGTCTGTTTACTGCATTCATCTTTTTCTCAACCTTCTCAAACATACGGAGCCAATTTTTTATTACTAGGTTTTATTTTCTGCTAGATCCATCATCCTTGTCATTTATGGGTATCTTTCTATAGACTGACTTTGTTAGTGTTCATGAGTTATATTATTCTTCAGCTTTGCATGCCTCATAAATTTCATTGGATGCCAGACCTGGAAAATTTTATGTTGTTTGTTACTGGATTTTGTTTCATTAATACACTGTTAGATTGTGTTCCAGGATACACTTAGTTATTGGGATCTTTCAAGACTTCCTGTTAAGCATTTTGAGTGTGGGTCCAGAGAAGCTTTCACTCTAGCATAAATTTATTCCTATAGTAAGGCAACATCCTTCTGAGGATTCTACCCTACCTATCACAAAGCTTTTCCTCCATGGTTGGGACCTTGTGTGAACTCTAGGAACTGTCAGCATAATCCTTGGTATGGTTCTTTCCACACTGTATATATTTTATTTTCATACGTGTGCATTAGAACTTAGCCAGAGACTCAGGACCCCCTCTGCGTGTATCCCGAGTTGTCTCTGACAACCATGGTCTGCCTTTCTGTGCTTTGCTCTGCAAAGTCTCCATCTGACTCTGTTTTCCCACTCCTCACTATAACCTGGAAATCACGTCCCAAACCATAAACTCATGTAAATGTTGGACTTGTTTTTCTTCTGTCCCTCAGTGATTATGGTTCTGCTCTATCTTTTCTGCATATCTGCAATATTTTGTGTAGTTTCCTCCCTGACAGTGGCTTTTAGGTAAATATAATCCTTATCACTTTATCTTGGCTGAATATGGAAGTCCCATTGACTAATGTTTTAAAGTGTTTCTTTTAAGTTTATTTATTAGAGAGTTCAAGGGAGGTAGGGTCAGAGAAAGGATAGAGAATTGCTAGCAGGCTCCATGCTGTCAGTGCAGAGCCTGATGAGAGGTTCAAACTCAAGATCATGAGATCATGACCTGAACCACAATCAAGAGTCCGATGCTTAACTGACTTAGGCACCCAGGTGGCCCCCCATTGACTAATGTTTTAATGTCGAACAACCTCACATCCCTAACAGAAGTCTTATTTTTTATATTTTCCTCCTTATAATTTGTTGTATTCTATTATATTTGTGAAAGATTGTTAATTCTATAAACCTGAGAGACAATACTCTAAGTTTATTTCTCCCTCCCTCTCTCTCTCTGTCTTTGTGTTTTTGATATCAGAGCCCTGGCAGCCTTATAACACAAGTTGGAAAGTGTTCAAACTTTTTTATTTTATGAAAAAATGTATACAAAAATGGTATTTACTCTTAAAATTTTTTTTTTAATATTTATTTTTGAGGGAAAGAGAGAGTGAGCGTATGAGCAGGGGAGAGGCAGAGAGAGGGAGACACAGAAATGGAAGTTGGCTCCAGGCTCCATGCTCCTAGCACAGAGCCCAACGCAGGGCTCAAACTCACAAATGGTGAGATCATGACCTGAGCCAAAGTTGGTTGCTTAACCAACTGAGCCACCCAGGCGCCCCATATGGTATTTACTCTTGAATGTTCAACAGAATTCACCAATAAAGGTGTGTATTAATACATGGGAAAAGTTTTTATATAATGCAGTTTCTTTCATAGATTTCTTTTGTGCCAATTTGGCTGGGTTGTACATTTCAGCTAATTTATCCATTTCACCTAAGATGTTGAATTTGTTGGCATCAACTTGTAATAATAGCTTCTTGCTATACTTTTAATTCAATACTTTTAATGCTCTGTAGTGAGAACTTAACCTTTTTTCTTGAATTTCATTTTTCTTCCTCAGTTTAGTCAAGTATATACCAATTTTGTTAATTTCCCCCCCCCCCATAACCACATATTGGCATTGTTTCTTTTCTCTTTTGGCTTCTGTTTCATTGATGTCTGCTCATTGTATTCTTTTCTTCTTTCACTGTATTTACTTTAATTTTCTAATCTTCTTGAGGTAGTAACTTAGGGAAAGTCTTAGATCAATATCCTATTTTCTGATGAAATCATTTAAAAGTATAACTTTCCGGGGCGCCTGGGTGGCTCAGTCGGTTAAGCGGCCGACTTCAGCTCAGGTCACGATCTCACGGTCCGTGAGTTTGAGCCCCGCGTTGGGCTCTGGGCTGACAGCTCGGAGTCTGGAGCCTGCTTCTGATTCTGTGTCTCCCTCTCTCTCTGCCCCTCCCCTGTTTATGCTCTGTCTCTCTCTGTCTCAAAAATAAATAAACGTTAAAAAAAATTAAAAAAAAATAAAAGTATAACTTCCCCTCTAAGCACTACTCTAGTCGTCATACAGAAATGCTGATGTAAATGTTAATGTTTTTATTACCACTTAGTGTAAAATATTTTCCAATTTCTTTAGTAATTTTTCATCTGACCCATGGATGATTTAGAAATAGATTGTTTAGTTTCCAAAAGTTTGAGGTTTTCCTATGTATCTTACTGGTATTGATTTTTATTTTAATTCTGTTGCTACCCGAGAACATACTTTGTATGATTTCAGTTCATTAAAATGTACTGAGACTTATTTTGTGCCCCATTTCATGGGTCTTTCTTCATGAGTGTGCCTTGTGCACTTGAAAATAATGTTTATTTTTTAGTTCTTAGGTGTAGACTTTCATACATGTTAGTTAAGGCAAGGTACATGTGCTTTTCATATATTGTCTGCCTTCACTGATTTACTTCATGTTTCTATAAATTGCTGAGAGGATGTTAAAATCTCTGATTATAATGACGGAATCCTGTATCTCTAGTCTGTCAGTTTATCCTTTGCATATTTTGAAGCTCTTCTTTTGTGCGGACACGTCTATGGTGGTTCTGTCTTCCTGATGAATCGGCAACTTTGTCATCATGAACCGTTCTGTTTCTACTTGGTAATACTCTAACTTCTGTTGTAGTCTACCTTATCAAATATTAATAAAAGCGCTCAGCTTCCTTATTCTTACTGTTTGCGTGGTATATCTTTTTTTATTGGTTTACTTTCAGCCAATACATGTCATTATATTTAAAGTGCATTTTTATAGGCACTTTAAATATACATTTTTCATTGGCAAGTGTAATTTGCTCTTGCTTTTTCTATCCAGTGTGATCACCCTATAATAGTGTATGTACGCACACACACTTATATACTATTTTAGAGTTAATAAAGTTTTTTCTACGTGTTCACTTAGATGCTGCTTTGTATGGTTTGTTTTCTATTTGTTTTATCTTTTTGTATACTGTCTCATTCAACACCTTCACCCATCATTCATTATATTATACGCATCATGTCTCTTGCATTTATAGACATTAAAGCCTCAAGACAAGATTATAAAATAATCTTTATAATTTTATATTATATAATGCATTAGTAATATATATAAACAAGGTAAGTGAATAAAAATAATATGCATATTGCATGTTTAGAATTGATGTTTAGTGTATGTTTTTAGTTTCTATATTTTATATTTTTATCCATGAACTTTTCAGTGGTATTCCATTCCTTTCTAAAGATTGGACTCTCCCTGTGTAATCCTTTATCTTTGACTCAGAGAACTGCCTTTAATATTTCTTGTAGGGCAGATCTGGTGGGCTGATGTTTGGTCTTGGGACCCAGAGTTTGAGGAAAAATCCCATCATCCATGACAGGTGCCCTGTGTGGGCTGTGTCATTTCTTCTGCTTCCACGCTTCTCCCCTTGTCTTATTTGGCCTTTGCTGACATGACCGAATCTGGAAATCTAGGTCACCAGTTGGGAAGTTTGAAGTCATTATTTTTCCATTTTTTTCCTGCCCCTTTTTCCATCTTCTCTTCTGACACACTAATTACACTTACATTGGAACTTCTGTTGTCACAAATTTTTGAGGCTTTTATTATTTTCTTGTGATTTTTTCCCCTTCTTTAGATTGCACATTTACATATATATGTATGATTACATATATATGTACAATTACATATATATTTAAGTATATATTACATTATAACTAAAATCATAATTATATATAATATACATAATATGTATACATAATATATAATATGTATATATAATTATGTATTACACACATATATATTATATATGGTAATATATAATGTATATATTATATATGGTATATAATATATATGGTATATATATGAGGTATATAATATATATGGTATATATATATCATATATATGTAATATATATGTAAGTCCTATAGTTTACCCTGTAGAATAGGGATAAACCTTATTCTTGTGATTTCAACTTCTGTTCAGGAGTTCATCCCTCAGGGTATTGTGTCTTCACTTCTCTTACTACTGTGGCCTCAGATTTGTCTTCTATTCCTGGATAATATATCACATTTAAATCCAGACTTCAGGGTTCTAGAAATCACCATTTAAGGACACCCTGAATCATTCAGGGCAAACCCTGGCTCCGGTATGTTCTTGTCCCTATGGATTCACGCTTTTTTTGTTTCTGCCCCTGCTGAGGAAATCAGTCTACCTCCAGATCGGACCGGCATAATGAGAGATTTTGGAAAGATTTAATCTAACTAAAAGAATTAAGTTGTAGCAAAAGACGTTCACTGGACAGGTAGCCATCCTTTTGCTGCACGCGACAGTCTCCACTGTCAGAATTTTCCTTTCTTTTGGTTGCGTCTCTCTGTGGTAAAGATGCCGGAATACATCGTAAGCAACCTTCAGGAGTGCAGTTCAGAAGACCAGTGAAGGTGTTTCAGAGGTAACTGGAGAACAACAGTGATCATATACTGTTTTTTATGATGTCACTAGTTATATAGAAAAGGGCTAGCATGTTTGATAAGTGCCAGACCCTTTTTGAAGCGACTTTTTGTAATCCTCACCAAAATCCTGTACGTTACTTATTATTCCCACTTTACAGATGACAAAACCGAGGCACAGACGAGTTAACTTGTCCAGCATCACACAGGTAGTTAGCTCGCCATCTTCCTCGTGAATGCCGGAGACCGTTTGTGCTGGGTTGCTGTGTAGGTTAGCTACCCGAGTTTCCTTAGGAGAGGAGTGACTTCTCTGCTCCAGTAAATACTGCCATTTTCAGGGCCTAGGGGCCTCCTATGTGCTTAGCTTATATATGTGTATTATGGTTTAGTCTAGGAAAGAGTGGGGCAAGTGGCCCTAGGGAAAATTCCATGAGACCAACTACCTCCAAAATTAATGTGACAGAGTTACAGAATTGGGCCTTATCTTTTGAATATTCTACCTGTTGGGATAACAGAGCAGGCGTCTACAAATGAAGACTCTCTCCATTAGCAAGGTATATGAATTTTACTGCATATATTTTTTGTGGTACCAATTATAGTTATTAGAAAGGTTTGCTTTCGTGGGGCGCCTGAGTGGCTCAGTGGGTTAAGCGTCCGACTCTTGATTTCAGCTCAGGTCATGCTTCTTCAGTTTGAGTCCTGCATCAGGCTCTCTGCTGGCACGGCATAGCTTGCTTGGGATTCCCACTCTCTCTCTCTCCCTCCCTCCCTCTCTCTCTTTGTCTCTCTACACCTCTCTCCCGCTTCCCCCACCCCTCCTCTGTCTCTCTCAAAAATAAATAAGCAAAAAAAAAAAATTAAAGTTTTCCTTTCCTAAAATTATTTAATGTTGTTTTCTTTCCCCCATGATCTGGATAGAGATATTGGAGATTTAACTGAAGGGCTTTTACTGTATATTACATACATGCACACATTGAACACAAATGTATATAGTCTATATACATGTTAATATTTTATTTCAACGACATTTAGAAATTCTGCCACAGCAAATAGGTGAATGACGTGGAATTTTCTAGACTCAAGATTGCTGTAAATGTTTTCAGGCTCAGTGATGATGCTGAACTATAAGATTCAATACATTCAAGTTTCAGTATAAAATAGGGACCTTTAAATTACCGTCCTATTTTCTAATTATTCTGCAACATGCATTTGCATTTTCACAGCAAATAGAGGCTCACAAAACATATTTGTAACTTTGTTTTCTGAGAGACAAATTAAGGTTGTTTTTCACAGGACTTACCCATGTGGAATCACCTATTTTCAGGGAAGTGTCCATTTGCAAATCAATAAAGCAGTTGGAGCAGGGGGCATGCTGGGCTCTTGAGTGAGGGGTTAGGTGGTACCAGCTGCATCACCATGAGTTGATTAACTATGTTCAGGTTAATAAGTTTGTTTTTGCCCAAACTTTCTGGGTTCTACAAGAAAATTCTTAGCACCGTTGCTTTCACCTTGAATCTAGAATGCTCCATGGGTTGAGTCAACCATAAAATAGTTGCTCTACCTTCTGGTTCCCTTTATCCTCTTCTAACAACTGGTCAATTTCTTTGAAATTTAAAATAGAAAGCCATTCCAAATTGGTTTCCACAAGCCACTCAAAGTCAACTCTATCCATATAATAGAAAGGGGAATATTAAGTATAAAATTCATGGGGGTCAATTAAAATTTTGGAACTTTTGCCAAGAATTTCAGCAAAGAATGCAACCAATATGCCTTGGTGATGACACAGTCACCCTATGAGGGGAGAGCTTTGTGAGGGGCAAGGTGAAACGTTAGCCACACTACTCTAGAAGTGGGCCAAAAGGCAAGGGGAAGTAATTAAAGAACACAGAATGCTCTTGAACAGTTCAGGACATTTCAAAATCTATGTCAAAGATTCTGGGGAACATTAAACTCTGAGAAACTTCTTTGCATTAATTAGAAGGTAGTGTTTGGTGCTAATACAAATGAAAGCCATCAATATCCAGTTCTGCCTGAACAAAGAGGGACTTCCTACCTCAAGGTACATTTACCTTAATTGCAACTCTCAGAGCCTAGAAGTCGTTTCCCATTGAAATTATATGGGCTTTTATCAGAAATGGGGTCAGCATATTCGTGACATTCATTATGATGGTCTTTTCTTACACTGACTTTCAGCCGCTTTAATATAGAAATAGCATTGAGCGATGTGTGTTTTCTTTCTCTTAGACTGAACTTTGATCTAATTTGTGGTGATACCTGTAGTGGCTCCCAGGGATTAAATTAAAACACCATTGTAATTTATACTAATGCAGCTAAGAAAGTAATGATCCATTCTTTACACAGAACCAGTTAATTCAGATCCAGATAGCGTGGAGGAAGTTCTATCTCCAGCCACCATGATAAGAAGATGAGATTTGGAGGGATGTGATCGGGCCCAAATGGCAAACTGACACTTCAGGCATTTTGTTGCCTTGTGTTTTTTCTTTAATCCTGGCTTAAAGTGATTGCCAGAATTCTCAGTTGATCAGAGCTAGAGTCCCAGAACTGGAAGGTCTGGGTAGCAACCAAATCTGTTCTTTCACACCTTGTTTGGCATAACCCAGACTCAGGTAAGAATGATCTTTCCCAGGTAACCGCCAACTCACACCATGGACCTGATTTACTAAGAGATAACAGAAGATTGGAGAAACCTGCAGGTAAATTCCCTCTCCTTCCCCATCCCCCATGGGTTATCCCAAGGCCTATTGTTTCTGTAGAATCATCTGGACATACCCTCAAGGCCAGGTGGGGAGCACTCTTTCTTCAAAAGCCCTGGGCAGCTTGGTTGTGCATTATGGGGGTTTTCCTCCCTCCCCAGGGCCTCATCCGCTCATAAAGCATTAGTTTGTAAGCTTTGCTCTGGGCTCTCTTTTCTGGGGAGTTCTGCCTGACCAGTTTAGGAAAGTAGGCCCTCACAGTGGGACCTTGCAGTTGTATTGCCCTACAATACAGTCCTTGTCCTGCCCTGCAGTTGTATTGTCTGAGAGTAGTGCTGGTGGAAAGTGGTGAGGGAGTAACTCTTGGCATGTGGGGAACGCCATTTCTCAAGGTCCACCTGCAGTTTGTGAGGTTGATGGGTCAGTGCTGGGAGAACATGTGGCTGCAACGTGTAACTATGTGAGAAATGATCATTCTATGATTTGTGGGGTGGAGTCATTTATTTTGGCTTTACAGACAAGTTTTATCAAAACAATTCCAATCTCAAATTATTCTGGAGTGTGTGTGTGTGTGTGTGTGTGTGTGTGTGTGTGTGTGTGTGTATGGAGACAGTATTCCTGACTTATACTAGTGTAAGTTTGACAAAGGTAGTACAAGAAAGGAAAATTAGTCTCCCTCATTAGCATATATGCAAAAACACGAAAGAAAAGATTAGCTATCAAAATGTAACTATGTACAAAAATTTAATATATCCTTTTGAATTGGGTTTATTCCTTTTGTGAAAAGTTGATATTAACATAAGAAAACTGGTCAACATAGTTCTTTATACTATCAACTAAACAAGAGAAATTACTTAATGACTTTAATAAATTATGTTCAATGGATGTCAATTTTTATCAAATAAACAGTCCATGAGCAGTCTAGGAGATAGAAAAATGACTAAAACCCTGAGAATGTTTCCTGTACGGATGAATAAACTACAAGGGTGCCTGCCATCACTACCTGAGTTCAACATTGAACTAGAGATCTTAGCCAGTATGATAACATAAGAAGAAATAAAAGGAATAAGGTTTGGAAAGGAATTATTGTAACTATGAAGGAAACCTAAAGTAATTTCCAAATTATTACAACTAAAAAAGTTAACATATATTCATGGGTAAAAAATTACTTGACATAAAAAAATATTTACAATCATAACACCAAGAAATGAACCAGAAGTAACATGTTGGTATATTTTCCTGTGATTTTTTTCTATTAAAAAAATTTTTTTATAGCATGAACTTTTACTTCTCAAGATGAGAACACATAATGACTGATTCACAAGGTGTTTTTAAACAAATGGTAATGACATGAAATTATGGTTAGAACAATCAGTTTAATACTAAGAAACACTAGTTTTAGACTATAACTTAATAGGAAACAAAACGATAATATTCAGTTCATAGGATAATCTCTTTAACTGTTTAAAAAACATAGTCTTTAAGAGGATTCAAACCTTTCTTCGTCTAACCACTAAGGAGAGCTTTTGTACTCATGAGTTGCTGAAATAAACTTCCTGATCTTGCTTTTCTTCTTTTTTCTTTTTTCTTTAAATTATAGTTAACAGACAGTGTTATATTAGTTTCAGGTGTAGGATATAATGTTTCAACAATTCTCTACAACACTCTGTGTTCATCAGGACAAGGACCCTCCTTAATCCTCATCACCTATTTAACCCATCCCCCACCCACCTCCCCTCTGGTAACCATCAGTTTGTTCTCTGTAGTTAAGAGTCTGTTCCTTGGTTTGACTCTTCCCCCCCCCCCCACCTTTGCTCGTTTATTTTGTTTCTTAAATTCTGAGTGAAGTCACTTTTAAAAATCATATTAGAGCCATCGCAGAAAGAAAATAATGGAATCATGACAATTAGTTGTCATCTTAGGACATGATCCGAAGGTCAGAACACCTTAACACTACTTTTGGAGGACGCTTAAACCCTGCAGCCACAGGACACCCTGTGCCAAAAATCAGACCCAGGATCTGATCACCATGGTAAAGGATCTGGAAAGGAAACTAAGCACACAGATATTCCTGTGTCAATGTCAGGTCTCTCAAAAGAGACTTGAAGCCATCCAAGGGTTGAGACTGAGAATTTTGAGCCCTTGGATTCCCCTGAACCTTCCAGTTAACAGAATCACATTTTTTAGTTACTAGAAAGAAACAGCCTCAACTTTCCTGGAAAACGTGATGATACCACCTAGAGAAGGGGGCTCACAAGATGAATTTTGATCCCCCTTTGATCAGTAGCCCCAAGGAGGTACAATCACTGCTTCAGAAGGAAATAGGTTAAATGCCAAAGGTATTCAGGACCTGTATGATACGTGTTGGCAGTTGCTGGGATGTCACAGGTGGGACTTGACCTTGAGGATGTTCATCTAGGGTAGAATGTGGGCTTGCATATGGGGGGAGTTTAGAGGGCATGCACTTTTGACTGAGGATTTAAAATTTTGTCAGACACCTGGAGCTTGTCCTAAGAGTTCCCTGGTATGGTTCCCTAAACGTCAAAATGGCCCTAAGAGAAGAAGATCAACATGTCAGAACTTGTCTAGCGTTTTCGTGGGAAAATGTCAGAATGCCTGGGGGAGGTAGGAAGGTTAGAAAAGATTTATTATGTGAACCTGAGAACCTAATACTGACATTGTTCCCCCACCCCCAGGAGACCCTAGAGGACATTTCTTTTACTAAGGCAATAAGATGTGCGCTGGTGAGGTGATCAAGAGTATCCTTGAAAAAGCTCTGTTGTGCGTGTCCTCCATAGATCCAGTTTGGTGGTGAATGGGGGCTTAGAGAAATTGAGTAAAAAGTAGGGATTTTCATATTATGGTGGATCCAGTGATTCTGTGGATAATGAAATACACCATTTAACTTGTTCCCCAATATCAGTGGCGGTTATGGGGTTATGAAATGAGAGAACATGAACAGCACTTATCCATTAGAGGCAGTGCCCTGCCATCGCGGTCTGCAAGGCTGGAGTGCCAATCAAGATGCCAATCTAGATGCTCAGGATCTAGAGCAATGCCTAAAAGATCATGGTGATTCTAGGTACTGAGTGGATGGACTAATGAAGGTATTCTTTTATATTCAGAATAAAAGCAAGGGCTCCCAGGCAGGAGATAGGCATTAGGCACTGTAGTGGATAAGTGTGGACTCGAACTCATATTACTGTTCTTTGTCAATTCACTGGCTTGAACCCTTTGTAGGGGAGGTCAGGTCCCATTGAGGAAAACTCCTGCAGTATCTCTTCAAGGTGATTTTTCATATCCTTCCACAAAGGTAATTACAGTCATCTGCCAGGAAGTCTGTACTTTACGGGGGTGATGATCAGATTTTGAGGATTATTTGATATGGTGCCTGAGCTGTCAGTGAAGTCAGGAGATCCAAACACCATAATTGGTCCCCATACAGAAGGGAGTGCTTCTAGAAGCCGAGTAAAATATTTTCCTTTCTCACAGTGGATGCAGTGAGTGATTCTGTGGGTCTGTTCTGTGGTGATTTCTCTCCCCAAAGTATAAAATTTGATATAATTAGCAGCTGGAAGAAACTTTACCATGGTTCTCTAACTTGTGGAAGAAGGGACATCAAGACAGGAAGAGTGTAGTGTGAGCCCCCTCTCTGCATATACAGATGCAAATCAGAAGTAATGCCACATTCTCAGAGGAAAAGAAGAGTCCAGAGATAGGATCACACATGAAGGACTGGGCATTGTTGGTCCCCATCTGTCTTCCCTCAGTTGACCTTTCTGGTGTCCACAAAAATAATCTGTATGGTGGCTGAAGGTCATGGACAACCCTAAACTAAAACGGGTAGTAAAATGAATTATAACTGTTGTGCTGAACGCCAGATGTGATATGTTGGGTAAATAGACAGACATAGCCTGCACTCTTGGTGTGCAGCTATTGAACTGAAGAATGTTACCTTCCTGATACCATTCAATAGGGATAATGAAGTGTAAGTTGTCTTTCCATGGAGAGGAGAGCAGTAGAACTTGTGTCCAATTCCACAGAGAACCAATCACCTTGACATTCTGGAGACCATCTTGTTCGCCCACAATATGGGTGACAGCTTCTTTGAATTTGGCAGGCAGGATAGCTATCACATTTGGGAGCACTGCTCTGGTGCACTTACCAGATGACCCCAAAGCCCCCCAGATTCTAGGACACAGAGCAAGTGAGGACTCCGTAGCTGCATCTGGCTATGATTTATGCCATTTATCCCATAAGCCATGGTTTCAGCATGCATCCTAGTGCTAGAGTTCACTGTGGTAGATGAGGCTGTTGAGTGAGCCCTATCAATCCCTAGTAGATGTACAGTAACATCGACCCCTGGGCTTCAGGAACAAGGTTATTCCCTTCCCAGGCTAAAATATTCTCAGCTTGAGAAATAGCTTGTTTTATTATTCTGGCCTTAGTATAGACTGAGATGGGGGACACAAAGTAATTACATCATCTAAGCCAATCATAATAAGGTGTGTGTTGTTGAATCCATTGAGCCAGAATTGGGGAGAGCAGGGCAGCTCTCCATTGTGTGATTTAAATGGTACATTCAGGATCAGATTTGAGCAGGTTCAGGAGGCAGGATTTTGGGCCACCAATCTCTTTTGAAGTTATTCCTCTCCCTCAAACCATGACCAATTGGGAGGAGAAGAACTTGAGTCTGGATCATAGGAGGTTGACATCCTATGTGTCTTTCTTTCTTAGAGTTTCAGTAACTGCGTGCCCCAACTGGGTGTCTTTAAGAAATAGAACTTGATTCTCTCGCAGTTCTGGAGTGCAAAAGTCTAAATCAGGGGGTCCGCAGGGTCATGTTCTCTCTGAAAGATCCAGGAGACAACCCTTCCTTGCCATTTTTGGCATTTTTCAGCAGTCCTCGTGTTCCTTGGCTTGTAGATGCTGCCAGTCTCCGCCTCTCTCATTGTAGGCTGTCTTTTCTCTCTGTGTCTTTGCATCATCATCTCTGTGTGTGTGTTGTCTCTTTCCAAATTTTCCTTTCTTTTAAAGGACATCAGTCAGATTAGGGCCCACTTTCATAAGCTCATCTTCACTTGATTACATCTGCCAGGGCCTTAGTTCTAAATAAGGTGACCTTAACAGTTACTGGAGGTTACAGTTTTAACACGTGTTCTTGAGGGACACAGTTGAACTTGTAGATTTAGCTAGTTTTCAATGTACTCCTGGCATATTCTATCCCAAGTTTCAGGAGGATCTGGAAATGCAATGGTCAAGGGACATTTTTCCAGTAAGAAGAGCTTTGAGTTGTTTATGCCTATAGAGGGAAATAGGATCTGCTGTTCAGATATTAACTAACTCCTGGGCAGTGAGTAGCAAAGGATAGGTTAGTCAGCCAGGAGCCTGGATTGAACATGACTGGTATGTTGAGAATCCAAATATCTGGGGAAGAGGTACGCGGCTGAACTCTTGATAGTGGGGCTAATGTGTACGGACTTTTGATGTCATTCGGCCGTCCTTCTCAGCTGCCTGGAGGTTTACACATTGCATTCATGGATAGAGTGGCCTTAGTGGCAGGGATGGAGACTATAGGTGCAAGAGAATGGCTGTCTCTTAACAAGGCTGATCCTACCAGAAGCAGAAACCAATGCTGAGCCTTAGAGAAGGCTTCATTTTGCAGGGAGACCTTCTAGCCTCTTAGTGACAGGTCAGTTTCATGGTCAGCTCATTCCATCTTAGGTGGGGCAGCAATTTGTTTTTATCAGAATTGTTATATATTTGGGATAGTGAATCACCTTCACTGCCAGCAGTATATCTGGAAGTGTCAAAACCCAAAGGTTTATAGAGAGCCTTCTCCATCATTGCCTGACATGTCATTGCCTTAGACCAAGAGATCAATTTTTAGGCAAGGAAGTTACCACATTGGAGCTTATGGCTGTAGTTTTCCCTAGTTCTACGTGTTGCTGATGAGATAGAGTGCTCAGCTAAAGACTAGCTTGAGGACAACAGTTTGTGGGGATGAAGCATTGTGCTCTGGGATATGCCCTCAGTATAGGCATCATTGTGTATGGCACTGTGTCATTTTACAATGCACAGTTTCAGGAAGTAGGTCTTTCTACTATCACAGTGGCCGACTCTTGGATTTGTGTTTCCTGTTTCTCTTCCAGGTTAACATAGGCTCTTCCTGGCTATAACTGTTGGTTGTCAAAGGAGAAATTTCCTTCATGGGGAAGAGTAGACCATGACAAATGACTGACAAGTTTGGTTTTCTCGTTCTGTTGGAAGAACAGGCAAAGAGGGGAGTTGCTTTTCTGGCTGGAATCTATGGTTCTGTGACCATTCCCTTGAGGAAGCACCACAGTGGAGGGTGTACTATCTGCCTTCCCTGGGGCAGCTGCAGTTAGCAGGTGATACACGATGAAAGTGAGGAAGATTTAACTTTGTGTATTGTAGATACATTGGATTTTCTGTATATTACCGTGTCTTGACGTTGTAAAAACCCTTTCTGGCTGGAGATAGACTGCCCCTCCCTGGGATAGCCAATCCCTAGAAATAACAAGGACTCAGTTGGGAACATACCTTTGGGAAAGTAACCAACGTAGAGCCATTCCTTCTCTCTCTGGCCTGTGCATCCCAGGAAGCAATATTACCCTGCCTTAATCATCCAACAGCAGCCAGGCACCAGGCAATTCTGGTCTACCTCTAGAGCTGAAAGCCTGCCAAAATTATTCAAGCTAGACATTCCTAAACTCCTTACCCTGCCCTGCCTTGCCTTTTCCATGGAAACCCCAATAAGATTATGGCCTGGCTCCCCTTGCTCCTGTCTTTTGCCTCCTGACATCCTGGTGCTTCCCCATGTGGCCCTGAGTGCTGTACTGTGCCTCCCATCTCTAGGACCTATGAGTGTAATAAACTTTGTTTTTCTGAGCTTCTCCTCTGTCTCCTCTTGTGGCTGCACCTGACTGGACATGTCACGGAAGAATTTAAAACAAATAGGGACACATCTTGACCAGTAGGGGGTTAGAGATAGGAGAGAGCTGGCAGATACATTTTCTCCCCATTTCTCCCTTCAATGGACAATCTGGCAACATGCTATTTCATGAAAGTACATCCAAAGATGCACGGTGGGACTCAACACTAGCCAGTTTTTGTTTTGTTTTGTTTTTTTTCTCTTAATCTTCATGAAACTATACAATTAATGCACATGCATCTCCTTTCCATTCTTTCCTGCCTCCCTATCATCCTCCCATGCATTTGCTGCTCTGGGATTGCACCTCCTGATAAAATATTAGCATTTAGATTTTTCTGGAGCTTTATTTTCCAGGGACCTCACTGACCAACTATCTTCCCCAAATCCTCCCGCCTCTCCATAGGTGGTACTATTATTCTCTTTCTCAAGATTGTGTTCTTCCCTTCTGGAGCTACAAAAAAAAATTGCAGAATTCCTGCTCATGTCTTTGCCACTGAGCGGTTCAGCTTTATTTCCCCCTCAGGAGAATCCTATTAAGACTGTGCCCCAAAGATTTCATCTTGTTTATCATGCCCACGCTTAGTTTTTGTCTGAAAGAAAAACATTGTTGAACTCTACAGTCAGATATTTTTCCCTTCTGACTGAATGTGTAAATATTTGAGATGCATCAAAAGGACTGTCTACCAAAATACTCTTCTCTGCTTTGTGCTCAATTTCTCAGCTCATTGCTAACCTAACTCCTCGCTTTGGGTTCAACACATAGGGGGATGAGGAAGCCGTTTGTTATGTCTGAATAAGAGAATTGCCTGTGATGACCTCTTCACAGTGTTGCCTTCTTTTTGCCAAGACCACAGAGATTGACACTGGGGTACACAGAATTAGATAGATGGCATCTAGATAAAGAGCAGCTGTCTGTCTTGACAGAATGTTCAAAGCCCAGAAGTCCTGAGATTTAAGTTTGGATAAGTTTTCCACTGTATTGTCATGACTTCTTAGCACTCTGGAGTTACTTCTTCAAATCTTGGAGATTCTTTCTTTTAGGCTAGTGTATCCTGAAGATTTATTGGCCTTTGCAGCCCTGATGCCGCTCTCAAGCTCCAAGTTGATACGTTTAAGAAAGAATGTGCTATAAAATGGTCGCTGTGTTAGATATTGGGGACAGGGGTTAACACAGCTGTCATGGTCTCTGCTCTAGGAAAGGTGGGCACTGACACATTACTAGAAGTAATTATATGACTACTAGGGTGAAGAATGCTGTGTGGGAGGCAGCATGTATGGTAATATAAAGCAGCCCTTGAACTGGTACAAAATATATGATGATGCCACTCAGAAAGCATGGCCTATTGGGGTAAGAATATTCTCTGCATGGCTTTGTCCAAGGTGGTAATGTTGGGAGGGAAGGGTGTGTGCGTGTGTGTGCATGTGTATACCTTACACATCGGAATTGATGAATGAGAGCAGTATATAAATTCCTGCATGTTCTCCCATCTTAAAAAAAATCCTATCTCCTCAGGTATAACCCCATTTCTCTGTGGCTATATAGGAATCTTCTCTGCATCTCTTTATTGGACCCTGTACATCCCCTTCTCCCATGAGCTGATTATGGGCATCGCTGACCCCACTGTTCCACCAAGGCAGCTCTCTTGACAAGACCACCCCTGATCTCCCTAGTTACTACATCTGACACTCCCGTCTCAGAACTCCTCTTCCACTTTGACTCCCAAGCAACATCTGACCGACCGAGTACTTCCTCTGCTTAACACATGTACTGCCCTTGTGCATAGAGTGATCCTAGTGAATATGAACACAAGCATGTGACTTTCCCCCATTTCTCGGAGTAAAAGGAAAAGGCCTAACAGTGGCTTATACAGTCCTTAAAAACATGGCCCCATCACTGGTGGGACTTCATTGCCTTTGACTCTCCCTCCAGCTCATGTGGTTCCAGCCACAGTGGTCTCCTTGCTGTTCTTGAACACCCCAAGCGTGCCCTTGTCTTGGGGCCTCTTGACCCGTGTTTTTGTGGTTCCCGGTGTTCACATAACACCCTCCTTCGCCCCCTCCCCCATATAGCTCCCTGGTCAGTTGTTCACTCTTCAGCATGGCCTTCCTTGACCACTGATCGAGAGTAGAAAGCCTTTCCTTGCTCCTGCCCTTCCCACCTTCCCTGATGCTCTTGTCCCCACTACACTTGTCCTCACTGGCACCACACATCTCCCTTTGGTTTTCTTCTTCCTTGGCTCTGAAGAACATACCTTCTTGAAGGCAGGGTAATTGAAATGATTTGCTCACTGTTCTCTCTTAGTGCCCAACACATCCTAGAAATTCCATAAATACTTGTTGAACAAATGAGTGAACGTAATGATAATTTTCATCATGTTTGTACTGGTTGTCTCCCATCTTGGTTTGGATATTGACTGGAATTTAAGATTTGTACCCTTGAATAACTGAGCGTTTCTACTTTTCCTGTTTCCATTTATGTATTCATCAGGCAGGTGCTGGGGCTATGTAGCATTCATGGATACCATGAAGACCAGGAAGGGGCTAACTGATTACATGGTGCATGGGAATGCTTGTTGAGATGCCCTAGTTGAAAGGAGAATCAACGGGCTGCATAGAACCTGGTTAACAGGTTAACCTGTTGCTCCAGAGCTTGGAGAAAAGGAATTACTTCTAAAGGTGAGTGAGCTGATTTATTTAGTAAGTTTCATCTGTATCAGTGGTGTAGATTCAGTCTGGGCCTGCCCGGTCCCTTCACTGGTGCTGAGAGACAGCCTGGAAGGAAGGGAAAGATAAATCAAAGACAGATCTTTCCTGAAGGAACTTCAAATCCAAGTAATTTCTTGACCACATTGGCAGTGGATGATGCAAATAGAGGAAAAGAAGAAAAACATCCTCAAAATTTTACTTTTTCTCCACGTAGGTCAAGCTCATTCATATCTCTGTGTTGATACACCTATGGTTCCCTTTGCCTGGCAATAGCATGCTTAACTGTCAAGACCAAGTTCACTGTCTGCATCTGAGAAGCATTCCCCAGGCCTGCTGGGATTCATTACTCCCTCCTTTATACCCTCAACACATTTTGTGATAGCCTTTGTTATATCATTGATCGTTGTGTGTGCACACAGGTGTGTGTGTGTGTAGGCACACTCAACTATAAATTTCTCACAGGCACACACTGTATCTTCCTTTTCTTTTGAAATCTGTTGGAGCTCTTCTCCTGCTACCGGCTTCTACACCCAGAGATCTGCTTCTAAGGTAGTATCCAGGCATCAGTAGATTTTTCGACTCCCCAGGTGATTGCAAAGAAGAAAAATACTAGCAAGGAGGAGGCTGATGTCAGCCACCCAAATGGAAAGTCATGGCTGCCAATCCATTTCAGGGTCTAGGTCAGCTCACAGAAAAGGAGCCTATCAGTAGAAGGGAGAAGCAGATCGTTTTCAATAAGAAATCTGAAATACTTTTGCAGGCTTATCTGTTAATTGTTCTTGATCCTGTCCCCCCGCCCCCAACCGCCACCCCAGCCCTGATAAACTCAAAGGCATTGCCAGAGAGACTGTGAAGTTCCTTAGACTCCACTTTGTGGGAAGCTCATCCCGTAGCATGGATACTTAGTGGTGACAGTTGTGATGGCAATATCACAGTGGGGCACAGTGGTGCTGGCACAACCAGGAATCTGCAGCACCACTGTGAGCTCAGACCCAGAAAACTTAGAGTCCACTCACGGATATCAGACACATAGGAAGATTGATATTCTTTGGGGAAATTCCAGTGATGGGGTGAAAACCCTGACAGGTTTGTGGCCAGAGATGCTGGTTCTCTGGGGAGGGAGACCAGGCTAAATTCTCCGGGGAGAGCAAGGCAAAAACAATACTGAAAAACAGTGCATGATAGAGGAGAGCATCTGTGAAAATACAGAAAATACCCCCTAGGACCTCCTCTCAAATATGATCCTGTAACTTGGAAGAGTGCTGGGCACTCAGCAGCTGTAGACAGAGATAAGAATCAGAGAAATGCAGTTTAAAATTGTTACCATCACTCTTACTTTATGACACCTGGAGAAACATAGGTGACAAGAGCAAGACAGAAGTTACTTCTCTGTGAGGTGAACCTGAAACTACATACTTTTCACTCTGTAGACTCTTAATCATGTTCCCTTGCTTAAACAGATCCTGCATTTGGAAAGAAACTATTGTACCCTCGGCAGAACAAAGCTTATGCTTTCTCACGTCGTTTTTCCTTCTCTCAGTGCTGCTGCAATAATGTTATTTCATAACGAAATAGTGCTTTAAAGTGGTGCATAAGGCTTTTGCAAACGTCTTTCAGCTCATATTTCCCCCACAGCTTCCTATGAACCGGCAGTGATATTCAGATTCGACAGATAAGGCTGAAGCTCAGAGACAATGAGTGAACCTCTCGAGATCCCACATCTAACGAGGATGGGCTTGCGATAAGAACTCCGATCTTCTATTACTCAGCTGGCTGTTGTCCCCTCAACGTTACTCGATTCTTTGAACAGAATGAGACATAAATGTCATCCAAACAGCCCTGAGGGATAACAGTAAAGGGATTACGATGGAAGTCAGCTCTATTATTAAATAGGCTTTGTGTGTTGTAGATGAGGGAAAGGTTCCTGGGGGGGGGGGGTGCCATGTGGTCATGTGGAGGTATGTGGCCAACAGGTGTCATTGAAAGAAGATGAAGTATGTTCAGGGATGCGGTTGAAGATGGGAAGGGAAGGTGCCCGGGAGGTAGCAAGGCAGTGGTGATCTTTGAAAGCCACTGAGGTTCAGGAAGAGTAGTCGCAGAGAGTCCAGAGAAACGATGCAGTAGTGAACAAGTGGCAGGCGTTGCATCTGTAGACAGGTGTGTCCTGTCCGTGTAGCCAGAGACCAAATGGATTTGCTGGAGATAGTGTAAGCTCTGCTCTCCAGAATTTTACTTCATTTTTCCTGAAGAATGAAGAATATTTTGTTAGGGATATTCTAAATTTAAAAAATGGCCATAAATTGTAACAGGAATAGTGAAGAAAACTAGTGCTACAAGAGAATATATCAGGAAAACCAAATGAGCGTAGAAGCAGAAAGATACCATTTGTTGAGGATGTGGCATTGGGTCAAAACCCTGAAAATATGTCGCCTAAATCTTGAATTGTCCGGGAGCTTGGGGCAAATGTAAAGCTGCCATGGATGTGTAATTTAGTACCTATTTTCTAACACAGGAATTTCTTTATTAAATATGGCCTCATGGAATGAATTTGGAAGCTTTGCTTTCTCCTCTGTTTTCTAGAATAGTTTGAGAATAGGTATTAGTTCTCTGTTAAATGTTCAGTAGGCGTCACCACTGAAGCCATCTGGTCCTAGATTTGGTTTGTCGGGAGTGTTTTGATTGCTGATTTAATTTTACTGCTAGTAATTGGTCTGTTGAAATTTTCTATTTCTTCCTGATTCATTTTTGGAACATTCTATGTTTCTAGGGATTTATCCATTTCTTCCAGGTTGTCCAATTTGTTGGCATATATGTTTTCATAATGTTCTCCTGTAATCCTCTGTATTTCTGTGGTTATTTTCTCTATTTCTGGTCTTGCTTATTTGAGTCCTTTTTCTCTCTTCTTTTTTTTTTTTTGGCAGGGGAGAGGTGAATCTGACTAAAGATTTATCCATTTTCTTGGATCTTTTCAAAGAAGCAGCTCTTGTTTCATTGGTCTGTTCTGTTGGAGTTTTTTAAGTCTCTGTTTATTTCTGCTCTAATCTTTATTATTTTCTTTCTCCTACTGGCCTTGGGCTTTGTTGTTGTTCTTGTAGCTCCTTTAGGTGTAAGGTTAGGTTACTTATTAGAGGTTTTTCTTGCTTATTGAGGTAGACCTCAATTGCTGTAATTGTTTCCTCTTAGAAACAATTGTTGCTATAATCTTTCCTCTTAGGTTTTCTGCATCCCGAAGATTTTTGAGCTTTGTGTTTTCATTTGTCTCCATGTATTTCTTGATCGACCCATTTATTGTTTAGTAGCATGTTATCTAGCGCCCATGTATTTGTGTTCTTTCCAGATATTTGTTATGATTTATTTCTAGTTGTATTCTGTTGTGGTCAGACAACATGCATGATATGATTTCAATCTTTTTGGATTTATTGAGACTATTTTGTGGCCTAACATGTAATCTGTTCTGGAGAATGTTCCACAGGCATTTGAAAATAATGTGTATTTCACCGTTTTTTGGATGGAACCTTCTGATGACATGTCTATCAGTTCCGACTGGTCCAGTGCATCATCCAAAGCCACTATTTCCACTCCAAAATGAAGTATTAATGCCTAAATATTTTTGAACACTTTAAGCCATCCAGAAAAAAGGATGAGTGTCTTCTAAAACTTTACCAGCATATTTACAAGCTTATTTATCAGTTTACTTGGTGTTCTGAGTTAATTTATGCCTCTACTGTATCTCTTGGATTCTGGTATCTTTCAAAATGTGTGTGGGTAACTAACCACCTGGTTTAAGACAGACTAGGTTGGTTCTGGTAGCGGTCAGTGCTAGTATTTAACATCAGCGAGTTTGTCCCAAGCATTAATGCATACTGATTTTTAATTATTTTTTAATTTTAATTCCTGTACCATTAACACACGGTGTTATATTCGTTTCATGTGTACAGTATAGCGATTCCACAATTCTATGCGTTACTTGGTGCTCATCATGATTAATGTCCACTTCATCCCCTAAGGTACACTTATTACATCACCGCTTCCCTCCTCCAAACCCTGGCTCTTTCATCTTCCCTTTGTGTTTCCTGTTTCTCATCCTATTTCTCAAGATTTGGGATTTGCGACCTGGTCAACTAATGGCCACTCCTGGTGTCCCCCTCCCGCGTTTCTGGCTCTGTTGTGGACTGGCTTTGTGTTTGCCCACTGGGTTCTTTCAGTGTTCTTGGTTACCAACTTGCTGCTCTCTCTAAAGTCGGAAGCTGGAGCTTTTCTTCTAGAAAGGGGGAAAAAAACAGTCTACACCATGTCACTAGAGGAAATTCCGGATGGTCCCTGTTAGTAATCAAATGGCAAAAGTATTTACCTTAAAACCAGCAAGGTTGGAGGGTGGGATTGAAGTACCCACTGTTAGGGTTAATTGGGCATTTCAAAGAGTTTTCTGACATCCTTTTGATAAATACTTGGTCCCCATTGGAGACAAGGCTGTGGGCTTCCTGATGACAGGAACTACATATTATTGTTCCCTTTGACAGCCCCAGAGCTTTCCAAGGTGGACACATTTGAACGAATGAATGAATGAGTGAATGAATGAGCAGAGTGGGAAATTGTCAGTTCTTGTTTCTTACTGCAGTGTCCATGGCATTTCTAATGTGGGAGATTTAATTCTGTGTGTTTCTTGGCCAATCAGGAGAACTTCTGTTCTCTCCAAGTGAAGGCACATTGCTTTAGGCGTTTGGGTGTGAGTGGAAGGGAAGGAAAAGCAGATTGCAGAGTGAAAGGGGGTTTTGCCAGGAGGCCTCTGGAAAAAGTAAGAAGGCTCTGGAAAGCAAATTGTTGCCTTGCACTGTGCTTGTGGTTCCGTAGAGGGAATGGGACGGAGAAGTCCAGAGCGTTCACCTTAGGATGTGACAGCAGGCATACGCTAAATATGTTAATGTATGAGGTACAGAAGACATTGTACCTTAAAATATATGCTGAAAATTGTACCTTAAAATGTTACCTTAAAATATATGCTAATAAATGGGTGAACTATAGAGGAAGAACAAGGTAAAAAAGTGTTTTACTAAGCAAGCAAGAGATAAGAAATTAAATTTTAGTGTTGATTTCTGCCAGTAGGCAGTGGATAAACTGCAATTTCATTCATTCCTGCCAAAAAAAGGGTTGAGAACCACTATGAGCCGGGCATAGTGTATACAGTTGAGGGAACAAGAGAGACAGTATCTTAACCCCGTTTGTAAGGAGGGAGAAGCAGACAGAGGTATCTGATAGATATGGTGTGTCAGATGCCCACGAGTGTTGGCAGAGAAGCAGGTGCCTGAGTCTGGAAAGTGGAGATGTTTGAGGGAGAAGCCTTGAGGTGATGCTGTGTTTGTGTTGAGTCCCGGAGACCTGAGTGCGGGACGGGCTGGCACCTGGGCAAGACCGTTCCAGAGGGAAGAGTGAGTGCACAGGTTCTAAGATCATGTGACCTTGGTGTGCAAGGACACCCAAGCAGACACTGAATCAACATAGGTTATGGGCGAACCCAGTGCCTGAAGGGCCCCCCATCCACCACCACCTGTTGTAGAACCCTGCACTTCCTGCTGGATGTGCCCCTCCTCCCTGCTAGACAGGTCAGCCTGACCTATAACCAAGTGAGGGCACCACGAACGACCTTCTGTGAAAATAATTTTATTTAGGAAAAGATATAGAAAATTCTCATCTTCTCTTCATCTGATGGATGTTTCTGTTCAGTACATTTTAGGGATCAGTCTTCACACCCCCTACTTCCATTGTGTGTTAGGGTCACTAATAAACTTCAAGTACTTCTTACTGGATCGGGCTTACCATTATTTTCAAACTCAGTCTCAGGCTGAATTGCTTCCATCATCCCTCTCCCCAGTATGTGTTGTGCACATTTGAACATTAGGATAATTTAAGGGGCAGCTATATGGTGACTTCCCTAGTGCAAATAAACCAGCCACAAAGAAGCCAACTAAATAAATTAAAGAGGAGAGTGAGTGAATGTGCGTGTGTTTGCACACACAAGCCTTTGTGCCGATGCATTCAAAAGGGAGAGCTGAGGGGCGCCTGGGTGGCTGTCGGTTGGCTCAGGTCATGATCTCACAGTCTGTGGGTTCGAGCCCCAAGGCGGGCTCTGTGCTGACAGCTCAGAGCCTGGACCTTGCTTCGGATTCTGTGTCTCCCTTTCTCTCTGCCCCTTCCCCGGTCGTGCTCTGTCTCTCTCTCAAAAATAAATATTAAAAAAAAAACGACTAAAAAAAAGGGAGAGCTGAGATGGACACTGGATGGTATTTAGTTAAATGAACGAATGGAAAACTCAAATTGAGACATTAACACAAAACCTACACATAGGTCTGTCCTTGGGAAAGAGCGTTCTGTATAGTGTATCTTGAGAATTTTATCATTTTTGGATGGAACAGTAATTGATTCCATGCAATGAAGGGTAAAGATGTAGGACTGGACCTGTGGGAAATGCCAGCATCTTCTGTTTCCACAGCCATCTGACCTCCAAGAACTGTGGTGCTCTCCCACAGGAAAACCCAAATGGAATATTTCATTTGAGCCAGGGAAGAAAAGACTGTTTATGTTTCAATTTTGTATTCATTCATTCATTCATTCATTCATTCATTCCTTATTTATTTATATTTTAGTTTTTTTCTTAGAAGAAGAGAAGCTACATTTTCTGCTCCCCTGTGAAAATGTCAGGTACAGCTCTGTGGATTAGTCTCCCTGACGGAAATAGAAAGCGATCACCGCATAGTTAGGTAGAGTTTAATTGTAGAGAAACGATGGAAAGCGCATGGAATTCACAGGGAATTACCTCCTAAAGGAAGGAAAGAACAAATCAGTGAGAACTTAATGTGAGTCTGAGGTCTTAAAAGTCATTGTTTTCTCCTTTCTCTTGGTAAATATGTTCTTTTCCCCTGAAGAGGCATACCCTTGTGCCTGTTTGTGACAATAGTACGTAGTGATACTAATGGGTCATTTTATATATTACGTGGGAAGGGGAACGTGAAGTTTAAAAGATTCTTCTCGTCTATATAAAGTAAAGGAGCGTGGCTTCCTATTGATCGCTCTGTTATAGTAAGTCTTTTTTTATAAGCTGGTTTTTCCCAGGGAAATATCCATGGTGGTATGGGAGATGAAACTTAATTTCGCCCAAAGCAGGAAAAAAGTGAATTACCTGTGCTACTATTTTTGAGACGTGTTGACGGTGTGTTTGAGGTATTGGCCTTGATTAGAGCAGTTACCGCAGGGCTCCCCTGTGAGAAAAGCTGGGCTTTGCCATGTAAACATAAGGGTGGAAATGCAAACACATTTTCATTTACTAATTGCTGTAATCAAGGCAAGGCTCCTCCATCTTGAGCTTTGAGAAAAGTATAAACAGAAATAATAAATTGATTAATCATCTACAAAGAATCCAAACTGCTCTCACCGTTGAAGCATTTTAGCGCTACACGGTGACCTTAAGTAAGTCAAGGGCTGT
This sequence comes from Acinonyx jubatus, assembly GCF_027475565.1. NCBI lineage: Eukaryota > Metazoa > Chordata > Mammalia > Carnivora > Felidae > Acinonyx > Acinonyx jubatus. The sequence goes on along the minus strand of NC_069382.1, from coordinate 5,212,507 downwards.
TTTTCGACTTTATTTAGTTGTTTGTTTATAACGAAGCAGTGGATGGTAGAGACTGACAAAGCATTTAGGGGAAGAAACATCAACGATAACTCCTGGAATGGAAAACGTGAATTGCATTAATGGGCTAGACACAGAAGTCCTTGAGCTTGCCTCCTGCATCTACAACTCAATCACTGAACAAATGAAGACACACACAAACACACACACACACACACACACACACACACACACACACACACACACACACCCCAAGCCTTTTTGAGAGCTCTGTAGGGAAGAGTGGCGTGTCCAGCCTGATGAAAGGGTAGATGTTAAAATTCCCATGGAGACGGTAGAATTCTATGAATGGTTTAACAGAAGAGAAAGATGAATTTTGAGTATTAACTGAAACGGTAAAGACGAATCCCCTTGCCAACTGAGAACTAGTCATTGAGGAAGGAAGACTGTTTCACACTCAGGTCACCATCACGTGAAACAATCCCGGAGGCATGTGTAAACCTCGTGCCTAGCGAGTCACGGACTTGGGGAGCTTGACTGTCCTTGAGGGAATCTGGTGCTGTGGGATCAGCGGAGTCTGGTGGTGTCATAGGTGAGGGGAATGGGGGAATTAGCATCGTTTTGATAGCTGTGTATTGTGGCATGTTCCTTCAAAGTCTTTCCTTTGGTTTCTACTTGTTATTCTTAGTTGCAAGTGTTGTAAAGATGGCAAGACAGATACAAAATGTAAGTGGACACAGATTAAAAATGTGTCCAATGCTGGGAGAAATGTTTCTATTTTAGTATTATTGTTGTTATTATTATTATTAGAGAAAGGGGGTATGGGAGGGGCAGAGGAAAAGAGAATGAGAATCTCCACCTCAGCATGGAGCCCATGGTGGGGCTTGATATTAAGACCATGAGATCATCATCTGAGCCAAAATCAAGAGCTGGATGCTTAACTGACCAAGCCACCCAGGGCCCTAAGAATGTTGTTATTCTTTAGGGATAGGGTAACTGAGGGAACTGGATAAAAACCAATAATTGAAATTATGTAAATATTTCTAAATCGTGCCCATGTGTATTCAAATCACTGAACAATATAAATGCTAACTTAATAAATTATAACTTGCAAAGTGTTTTTATGCATTATCCTATAATTATAAATAAATAAACTCAAAAAAAAAAGAGAGATGCCTGGATGGCTCAGTCTGTTAAGCATCTGACTTGGTTTCTGCTCAGGTCATGATCTCACGGGTTGGTGAGTTCAAGCCCCACATGGGGCTCTGCACTAACTTTTTGGGATTCTCTCTCTCCACCCCTCCCCTGCTTGTGCTCTCTTTCTGTCTCTCAAAATGAATAAATAAACTATAATTACTAGTAATCATGTATAGCTATTTATTGAGTGCTTACTGTATTCCAAATATATTGCCAGTCACTTTATTTATTTATTTAGAAGGTGTGCATGTGAGTGGAGGGTGGGGGGTGCAGAGGGAAAGAGAATCCCAAGCAGGTTCCACACTCAGCACAGAGCTGACACGAGGCTTGATCCCATGACACTGGGATCGTGACTTGATTGAAATCAAGAGTTGGATGCTCCACCAACTGAGCCACCCAGGTGCCCCAATTGTCAGGCATGCGATATGCATTAGTTTAATTATAAAATCCCATGAGGTAGGAATTTTTTTTTTTTAACCGTAACAACTTTTCACCTAAGGATCCTAGATCAGAGACATAAATGAACTTGTAGAACATGACAGTCTGGGCCACGGAGTGTAGGGCTACCTGACTCCAAACCACATCCTTGAGTCTATACCACTGTTTTCCACATACTGTAATCCTTTCCTTTCTCTTTTATTCTGTTTTATTTGTGTTTACATGCTGAATGAGACCCACTGCACTAATATCGTGACCCACTGATTTGACTCACTGTTGGAAAAATCCTGCCCTAAGCAATGTGCTTCATTACAGAGATGGTGGGGGGAGGGATTCAGGGAATGCTTTTGGGTATGGATCTCTCATTTTATCCTCATAGCCCTGCCCTAAAGGAGATCAAGCAGACAGGAAAACTGAATTTCAATGCCACCACCAGAGTCTTCCAGCTAGTAAACAGTTAGGACTGAAGCCTACAACCCTGGCTCAAAAGTCTCACATTCTGCTCAGCCCCACTGATCCAAGCCATGGTCACCACTTACGGGGCCATGACGGGAGTCTCCAGCTGGCAGTGCGCAGTGTCTCCTTCCCTCCAAGAGCCCGTTCTGCACAGAATAGCCTCGAGGATCCTTGCAACACCTGAGTCTAGTTGTGCCACCCCTCTGCTCAAACCCCTTCAGCTGGTGTAGGTAGAGCATGCGTGGGAAGGCTCTCATGACCCGCTTTGCAGCCACAGACACACACACACACACATCCGCGTATACACACATCCACAGTGCACATGCACACAGAAGCGTCCATATGCCTGTATGCCCAAACACATCCAATCACATCACGTACACCTGTTCACATACATGCAAACACACACACACACACACACACGCGTGCACACACACACACACACCCTGCCCTTTAGTTTGGTCGGTTTGTTTCTAGCTGGTTTATTTTCAGTAACGAAATCGTCGTACAATTATGTTTTAAATTATCCTGATGTCCAAATGTGCTTAAGGCATAGTGGGGAGAGGGCTGATGGGAAGAGTTCGGCGATCATGCCAAGCCTGGTCTAAGAAGGAAGTGTTTGATTTGTATGAATCACCATCGCGGACAGCGCAGGTGAGGGCTGTGGAGACCGATTCCTAGAATGAACTTCCCAAGAATATCTATTGGATGCAAAAAGGAAATATGAGAACTTATTTTCCATATTATTTTTTTTTTCTAAATGGATTTGTACTAGTTTTCTTGGTCACGGGTGCCGTCACTTGGTTACACATCTGGCTGACTTGTATCTAGGGGTGAGGACTGAGCCATCCTCTGGGAGAGTGGGCTCCCCAGCGAGGGGGGGCGGCAGATGAGAGCATCTCAGGCATTGGATGGGCTTCTACTTCTTATAGCGTGTACGTCACTTGACCTTCGTCTGGTAAAGTGGATTTGTAAATTCTCCGACTTCAACCAAACCAGCCCTCAGCACAAAGACCTCAGCAATGAAACAAGCACAAATGAACAGCAAGAAAATAACAGGGGTTCATCATAAACCATAGACATCATCGAAACTTCAAGACAGGTACTCCTTTAACATCCAAACATCAGAACATACGTGGTGTTTTGGGGAGGTGAAATTCACACTACGGGGAGAGTGTTTGGAAAGAGGTTTCCCTTTTTTCTTTTTTCTTAATTGTGTCTGTTTTTTCATGGTTTTTATTTCAGAAAATGATAGGCATATGCCCACTCTGAAATCTTTTCATATTTGCACACTGGATAAAGTAACTTTGGGAATAAATTTCAAAAATCTTTGAAATGATGAGGTATAGTAAATATATATTTTTTAAATTTCAGAACAATTTTAGATTGACAGAAAAATTGCCAAGTTGGTACAGAAGGTTTCTATATATCCTGCATAGAGTTTCCCCTTTCAGTAACATCTTAGGTTAGTATGGTACATTGGCGACAATTAATGATTCAGTATGGATGCGTTATTATTAATTAAAGGCCACACTTTTTTCATATATCCCTGGTTTTCCTTGATGTTCTTCTGTCTTTTCCAGGTAGCCATCCAAAACACCACACTGCATTTAGTTCTCACGTCTCCTTAGGAGTTTTTTGGCCGTGATGATGTCTTAGACTTTCTTTGGTTTTGATGACCTTGAGAGTTTTGAGACCTTCAGTTGGGATTTGTCTGATATATATATTTTTCATGATTAGATCGGGGTTATGGATTTTGGGGAGGAAGATACAGGTAAAGTGCCGTTCAACCACATCATATTAAGACTCTGTACTATCACAGGACTTACCTTTGCTTATGTTAACCACAGTAGGTTTTACACACAGTTGCAAACATGAAATATAACATTTTCCAACTAATTTATTAGGAAAGCCCAGATATGTGAGGGAAGATGATAATGTAATAGCCATACTCATAAACTTTTCTGTATTTGGTGGATTGGGATAGTAAGTGTAGCCAGTAATCCTCTCCTTTACTTTTGGAGTAACGGTGTTTTTTCAGTCACGATAGCCAGGAAGTAAATATTGAAACAATCTGAACTTAGATCCAGATTTCCAAATTGCCATCTTATAAAGGGTAAAAAACAAAGAATTTTAAAGAATTACACATATTCAATCATTCAAAACAGTCAAATGATTTTGTTTAATTAATAAACAAGTGAAATAAATACCTGAGTAAAATTAAGAATACTTCAGTTAATAAAATAACAACATAAAACATTCTATTTCCTCTTAAAAGATCTCTTGTGCATTACCTGTGAAGTTAGGCATTAACAGGCTCTTCTCTGAATACTAGATAGGATTGGTAAAAGCTCATTTATTTATTTAACAAGCATGTATCCTACCTCCAGTGGTCATCCAGAGTCCTTAGAAACTGGAAAACCAGTGCTGAGAAGGGGTCATAACTTTTGGGAACAGAATTGGGATTAAATGCCAGTCTTTGCATGCAGATAGATTGGGGTTCGTGCTTCAGTTAGGAGATTTTAGTGACCTTGGGAAAGTTGTTTAACTTTGTTAAGCCACGTTGCTAAATGAGTAAAATGGGTTTGACATATATTTTCTGTGTTAAATGCAATCCTAATTCCCAGTACAGTGGCTCATGATTGATGTTCCTTCCTTTCTCTGCGCTCTCCAATAACACCTTTATTTATTTATCTTTTCTGTGAGGCTGTAAGGACACAACACACAATAACATCTTAGCAAATTCCAAGTATACAATACGGTATTATTAGCTATGGGCACTGTGGTTTGTGTGGCTCTCCAGAACTTACTTACCTGTATAACTGAAAGTCTGTGCTATTTCACTTTCACCTTCCCATTTCCCCTCCCCCGAGCCCCTGGCAGCTGCTGTTCAAGTCTGCACTCCTATGCATTTGACTGTTTTAGATGATACGTATTGATCAGACCATGCAGTATTTGTCTTTTTGTGTCGGGCTTATTTCACTTAACGTCCTCTAGATCCATCCATGTTGCTGCAAATGGCATGATTTCTGTCATTTTTTAAAGCTGAATATTCTCGTATATGTGCCACATTTTCTTTACCTGTTGATCCATCGATGGACACTTAGGTTGTTTGCATATGTAGGGCTGTATGAATCATGTTTCAATGGATGTGTGAGTGTAGGGATCTCTTTGGGATCCTGATTCTAAGTCCTTTGGATAGAATTGCTGGTCAGTGTGGTTAATGCCAGTGGGTGCAGCTTCCTGATGTCACTGTTGTCTGCATAACATTCCTTAGCTTCTCAGTTTGTCCACAATTATTCAGCAGTTTTCTACATCAAATATGTTTGGTTTAAAATGCCCGTAGTTGCTTTTTGTTTGTTTTCTGTTTTTATTTTTTTGATTTTGATGTTTTGATTTTGATTTTGATTTATTTTTTTGCGAGCCAGCTATTGTTGGGTACAATTATATTAAAAAAAAAACTGTATCGCATTAAGTTTTGAGCAATCCCCTAAAATTGTAATTTTGCTTTGGATATTCTATCAAGGGATTAAAAGCTAACCCTTCTCAGTTTTGTTTTATTGTCGGAGATCACCTGCAGCACAGCATTAATTTTTTAAACATGAGTGGGAAAGACTAAAACCAACAGGAAAAAAAAATCGTGAGATGTAGAGAAAATGGAAGATACAAGTTAAAATTAGAAAAAACCAACAGTTTTCCTTTTGTTTCTGAAAGGAATGACTTGATTGAGTAAAACAAATAAGGGCTGCGTGTATGCACTGTCACATGTCTGTGTCTATAGTCCATAAATAAAGCTGATCTGGTAATAATATTTCCATCATTGGAAATTCTAGCAAGATACAGACTTACGTATATTATAGGAGTTTGAAAACATTAATAACAGATGATTTAAAATGTACTGCCTTAGATAATTTTATTATTAAAAAGCCCTGACTTGGAATATTTGGGCCACTGTGTGCTTCCGGTAGATACTTGGGAGTTTAAACGAATGGCAAAAATTCTTCCTTCAATCAGAAATGAAAATCCATTTTTTTTATCTCATCCCAAAGTGAACCAAATGGATTTTCTGTTACAGTATGTGAGCCCAGAGAGTAGAGTGCATCAACCTAACTATTCCTGCAGAGGCTGAAATTGTAGCATTCTGAGCCCCTCTTTAAATATGGAAAATCATTTCAACCTCCTTCATGTTTCTTGAGCCTTAGCCACAGGCAGCTGAAATGAGTCCTTCGTGCTGTTTTCTTACGCCTACAGCAAGACAAATGCTCCCTCACCCCACGTGATAAAGTAGCACCTGCTCTGAATGTGTACAAATTGGCTAGTCTAAGGGTCCCTGGTCATGATTTCCTGTGATTTGTGTGAGAGACATTTAGGATGGACACCAAAATTTTTCCAAGTGGGCTATATTATTTGAGTAGAATGACAATGATCTTTCCCAATTTGGGGAATACCATGATTATCCTACATTTACTGGTGGTCCGTTCTTATTTTTAAATGATTGTATTTGGCAAACCTTGTCATTGAGGCAGAGATAAACATGCCAAAGGGACCTGTATGTTTGCATTTATACACTCATTTTTTCTCTGATATTTATGTCATTGTAATATCTTAAATCCTAATTATTTTTGATTTTGTGTGAAATGGACTTTAAAAAATTTAAAGATGTTGTCTCTATGCACTAATAATAATTTTCTCTGCCATTCCTTTGAAGCACATTAACTTGATATTATAGGGCCTGGCTTCCAAATTCATAGATTCTATTGTTCCATTTACAGATTTTTAAAGGTTTTCAATTACTGTCAGTATGCTTATGCTATTTGGTAGTTAGTAGTTTTAAAATCTGAAAATATGGGTGACCACCATAAAGAGAAGAAGAAGGCACAATCCTATGGTTCTCAAGTCAAGGAAAATGAATAAATAGTGTCAACCTCAGTCTGTTCCAATGACATACATATGACTACATGCCAGTTGTTAGAGTGGACTACATCCACTGAGAAATATGATTGAATGTGTCTACTATAAAATATCCCTGTAATTATTTGATATCAAAACCAGCAAGTATAATGTAGACATTATAATATGTGTCTATAATACACATTGTATATACATATGTATATAATACATATTATATATAATACAATGTACATAAATGTAGACATTTAAATATGTGTAAGAAAACTGTAAATAGTATTGTAGGTTATTGTATATTTTCGCAACAGCATCATAAACATAAGGGGGAAATGAAAGGATTCTATGTCAGCATCCACACTTACACTGTATACGTACATGCACGTATATTAGATAGGTAATAATATGGTGACAAGAATGGCCACAAGACAGAAGAGTGTGCTCTTTCTGACGCTTCATTGTCGCAATTGATTGCAGCCCCAGCTTTGTTTCTCTAAGGCTATTCTGTGATGCTCACTGAGCCCTGTTGCTGTGGTGACGTACTCACGAGGCAGTGCTCGTGTCTTTCGGACGTTCTGACGGCGTGGGGTGATGACCAGTCTCCTCATTTGGTCTTTATCCCAAGGTGACATTTCCATGATCACAGTTTTGGTATGGTAAGAAACAGCTTCCTTTTCCAGCCTTGAAAGTTTGGGAATGTATGGGTTTTCCACTTGCTTTCTAAATTTGCCAGCAAGATGATTTGTTCTTTTCTGAGATGGTCATACTCTGGTGGTAACTTCTCCAAGGTAACTAGCAACAACTGGCTCTCACGTAAAACATGCTCCCGTGGAACTTTCTCCCGTGCCACAGATTCGTGAGCTCTGTCTTTCATTTTGCACTTGGCAACATTGGCAGTTTTCCCAATTTTTTTCTCCACCACCTGACGCGAAGTTAGCATCGTCCAGTTCTTGAGGACGGTCCCTTCACTCCCATTGCCCACTCAGGCCCAAAGGCAGTGCTACGTATTTCAGGTTTTGGTTGCAGCAATACCTCCCACTTCTGGTACCAGTTTCTCTGCCAGTCACGTTGATGTGTCCCATATACTCACAAAGCCTCAGCGACGTAAGACAGTAAGCAGGTGTTCATATCACCTGGGGCGACTCCACCTGAGACCGCGTTTCTCTGGAGGTGACTGGAGGGTCTGTGACAGCAGTCCCAGGTGTGACTCCTGCTCTGGCCCAGACCTGTCCTTCTCAGGGTCTTGTTCATCAGCCTGGATTAAGGAGGCAGCAACGTCCTCGGCGTCATTCTTCTCAGGACAGCAGCAGGAGTGCAAGAGGGCCAGCCCAACCTCGCAAACAGTCAAAATCTCGGTTCCTACCAGATGGGTGGTATCTCATCAGCCACAGCCCATGACACGGCAAGACCCAAAGCCACAGGCTGGGGTGTAAATCCTCCTTGCCCTGAGGGAAAGATGTGAATGAAAAATCATTTTAGAGGAGTGAAGTTAGGACTGATAATTCAACCTGGCAATTACTTGTTCTTTTGGAACAAAAGGCCCTGATAGTGCCTACATTGGGTTGTCGTTATCGGCTTACTTGTTTTGCTACCCCTAAATGCTGAGCTACTAAAATCTTCACTAAAGAAACTCTTGATGGTTTTGTCTGCATGCCCTACACCTGCTGTGGGTTGATGTCACCTAGTTGGCATTCTATAAGGATGCCTAACGTCTGTTCATTGATAGCAGCAAAATGGAAGCAATTATCTTCCGTGATGCATTTTCATTTTCTGGAAGCATTGACACAAGTGAGGGAGAAAGGGGAGAAGGAGTTAGTTGGGTCATAGGTGTATTGTTGGCAGTGCTCTCTCTTGCTTCTCTGTGTGACCCATAAATGAGATCTCAGACTCGCTGGTGGGTAACAACGCTTTTCTCAGAAGAAAGAGTGGACGCTCTGTTCTCCTGCGTAAATCATTTATGTCACGATCCTTCAACATACTTAAGGACTCCCCTCCTGTATTCTGTTTCTTCCTTCCCATGTGCAAATGGAGAACTACTAAATTTCCATCTCTTGTTCTACTCGTATTATGACCAGTACCTGTTCTGGACATTTTAATGTCATTGGAGGAATGCAGCAGGCTATGTAAATGATTTGACATTTATTGATGTCAAGCACATGGTAAGAGAATCACGAGGCTTTAACATCCGCATAGCATTCTTATTTTGTGTATGTTAAACTTTTTTTCTTGGCTACTTCTTGTGTTTACCAAAAGATGTCTCTTTCATTTGGGTGATGTTTACCCCTACTCTAAATAAAAGACGTGGGAAATACAGAAACGGAAGAAAATTTAGCAGGATGAACCAAAACATATTAAGAATGGGAAACCCGTTGAGTGTAATGGAAGTTTGCACTCCTAATTTGTACTTAAAATTTGCATTTGGAGTCTTAGGTTCATGAATGTACAGTAGATCCAAGCGTAAGATGATTGGATTAAGAGCAAAATAAAATCAACCTGGTGACGACTAACACCTCTATGTTAGGAATTTCCCTCAAAACTAAGGTAGCTGGAAGCTGTATCTTGCTGGGGCATTTTAGTGAGCAGACGACTCGATTATTCAGTTTCAGAGGATGAAATTCACTAGTTCTGCCCTGAGAGTACCATGGAAAGGCTTCAGACATTTCTTCCTTTCCTTCTTGGGCGGGTCATAGCATCCTTATTCCCTCAGGATAGGTTTTTAGTCTTCCATTATTTTTCCTCTTGAGTTCCATTTGAGTTTGACAAGGCCAAATCTTCTCTGATCCCAAATTTATGTACAAAGTACCGTCCATCAAGAACAGTGATGACAAACCTTTCCCATGCAAGCCACTGTATGGCTAAATCGGGAAGGTGAGCAGTAAAATAATCATTTGTTCGAAGGTTTGTTTTTGTTTTTGTTTTTGTTTGCAAAATACTTCACTTGTCTCCTCTGAGCACATTTGCTGATTCACGAGGCTGGCAGAGGTTGTAGTGGGTAGTGTTTGTCAGCCCCAGCTCCCATTCTAAGCCAATAGTCTGTGTCTTTGATCATTTGCAGGAAGTTTTGGAATATCATCGAAGATGGCCTGGAGGTATTCTCTTTGGATTATGGTGCCAGCATGAAAAAAATTATCTTGGTCTGCTTGTCGATGGGTAGGCTTCTCCCCACCCCACCCCCCGCCTCCGTAATAAGCTGGGACGATGACAAATGCTTACCGCGAATCAACCATGAAGATCTTTGCCTCCTTTGTAAGCGAAACCCAGACTTTGTGGTCTGATGTGGAATGACTACAAGCTGTGCTGTGCCCCGAGGCCACCAGGCAGAGGAGCATGGAGCATGGACGTTAGCTTTATTTGTAGTGAAGAAATTGGCAGAGAGCAAACCTGTTCTCTTGCCAAATGGCTTCCGTGTTCTTGAAGGTTGTACGATTGTCTCTGGGGTCAGAGAAGAAAGCTGATAAATCAACCAAAGAGACTATGACACAATCCCTGCTTCCTTGGTGGGTCCCTGAATGTCCTGTGCCCTGGGAGTCCTGGTGATCGTATGTACTAAGTGGTACATATAACAGGGTATGTATAAAGGTGCTCATTAAAGAGTAGTGCAGATGGCATTTTCTGGCTTCTTGAGCTTGAGATGCCTTTGTTAGTAATGTGGCCTTATAGGCTCCAGACTGGTTGTTTGAATATACTGCATCTACCATATACCTTTCCTGGCTCTTGGGGACATTCCCCAGGATTAACCTCTTCTCCTCCTGACCTATTTGCTAGGTCCCTCCTGGCTGGCTAGACTTGGAGCCTTTGCTTTTTTTCTGGACGCCTACTGCTACGTGTTACAGGTTGAATGTTTGAGTCTCTCAAAATTCCTATGTTGAAGTCCTAACTCCCAATAGGATGGTGTTTGGAGATGGGGCCTTTGGGATGTGGTTAGGTTTAGATGAGGTCATGAGAGTGCAGTTCCATGAGGGAATTAGTACCCTTATAAAAAGAGACATCAGAGAGCTTATGCTCTCACACACTCTCTCTCTCCCCCTCTTTCTGCTGTGTGAGGACACAGCAAGAAGGCTGCCATGTGCAAGCCCGAAAAGAGGGCCCTTACCAGTATCTGGTAATGCTGGAGCCTGGATCTCAGACTTGCAGGTGCTAGACTGGGAGAAATCCATTTCTGTTGTTTGTTACCCAGTTAATGGTATTGCGTTATGGTGGTCCAAGCTGACTAAGACAGCATACCACCCAGTCATGATGATGATGATAAGAACAGCAGTAGTAGAGTGATAGCCCTCTTCTACTGAGCGTCTTTTCCATCCCAGACTCTGTTCTAAGTGCCAACGGTATTTAGCCATGAATTCTTATTCCTCTTCCAAAATCTGTGTGGTTACTATTTCCACTGTCCCAAGGACAAAACAAAGTACAAATTAGGCTGGGTGATTTGGCCAAGGTTGAATGGGTAGTAGGAGATGAAGTTGGGACAGGACCCCACCTGTCCTGGTTCTGGAGCTCAGGCCTTTAGTCACCATATTGAAATCTTACTTCATTCCCTTGTTAAAATTTCATTTTATTCACTCACTTACTGAATACTATTGAGCATTTTCTATCTGCTGGCGACATACAAACATAAATGACCTCTACTTTCAAAGACTTCGTATTCTACTTTGAGAAAAAAAAAACTTGCTGTTGCAGAAATTTTAATAGCTGGACAAGGCAACAGAAAGTTCGATTCTCAATTATTTTTTTTTAATTGGGACACTTGTGCTTTGGCTGATACATTTAACTTCTCTAAACCTCATTTCCTCATTTGTAAAATGGACATCTTGCATACTTTGGCATGAGATGAAACCATGTAAGTGAAAAACGCTTTGCAGACTGAAAAGCCATACGTATACCAGCTGGTACATATTGATAATATGAGTGTTTGTGTTTAGACCCAAAACACTGGCGGGTTTCCTCTTCAATATCTGACTATATTTTTATATGCAATCATTCCAGAAACACTTTCTGACTCCCACACATTGCATCCATGTCGTGTAATTTAATCTTTATAAAGCAAGATTTCCATTATTATTCCATTTTAAGATTTGAATACTGAGTACCAGAGAGGTCAATTCATACAAGATTATGCTACCAGAAGACGAGAGAGCCAGTCAGTGAATCCAATTTTTCTGATCCTGGAGGCTGTGCTTTTTCCACCATGTAAGTCTCTTGGTAGGCTTATTAGTAATATATATTTTCATTCTTCAAGCATCTCACATTTTCCTAAAATTGAAGGGATAATGTTATGAGTGGAATACATATAATACATTAAGGAATAGTGAAAAAGAAGTGACTACTGCTCTTGGTGGAGGCTTTAGAGGAGAGGGAACAGTGGACCTAGCATTTCTTTGTGGTCAGCGTTCTTGGTGCAAGAAACAGAAGCAAGCCTGGACCAGAACTGGGGCAAAGGGCAGACACCAAGAGTGTTTTCTGGAGACAAGTGCATGAAGCATCTTGCAGCCTGAAGCACCTGCCTGGAGAGTTCCCATCAGTGCAGCTGGTGGTAAAGTTCTGCTGAGAAATGACCCTTGACCGTTTCCACTTTGCATTTCCCCTGAAGATCCTAAGTATCCATAAACCAGGTCTGTTGTGTGCCCTGTTCTGCTGTGCCAGCACTCAGAGGAGGCCTGGCCCTCTTGGCTTCCACATCTGGGACAGGCCTTACTCTGTGTTGCCAACAGGACCAGATGGAGGGAGGGGACAATTCTTTCATGGGGGTCAGTGCTTTGGGATAACATGGATGCCAGACAGCAGCAAAACACATGCCACCATTTTGAAGAAAATGGACAAGTGCTTTCCAGGTAGAGAAGAAATCGTGTGCCCTTCCAAGGGGGTAAGGGTCAGTGTGGAAAAGCAGAGAGGCACAAAAGAGCATGGTCTATCTATTGAAGAAAAAAAAAAGTGAGTATGGCTACAGCATAGCAAACTTGGCTGAGTGGGTTGGTTTGGAGTCAGGGAAAGTAAATTGGATTTGGGAAATAGAAACCTTGTCCCCTAATGTATTTCAGGGACTGTTATGACAGGCGAGTGAGAGAGATTTAGGAGTAGGACAGGACTGTGGACTGATTGTTATGCTATGTGTGCCCCCAAAGCCATATGTTGAAATCCTAATGCCTTATGTGATGGTGTTAGGGGTGAGTGGTTTTAGAAGAGGACCATGTCATTAAAGGTGGAGCCCTCCTGATTAGTGCCCTTCAGAAAGACACCCCAGAGAGCCCCCTTCTACCATGTGAGGATACAGTGAGAAGGTACCATTTATGAGCCAGAAAACTCTCACCAGACCCTGACTCTGGGAACACTATGGTCCTAGACTTCCCAGACTCCAGAACCATGAGAAATTAATAAATTTCCATTGTTAATAAAGTCACCAAGACTGTGACATTTTATCCCAGCAGCCCAAATGGACCGAGAGAGATGTATAGTTGCAATTCTTTGTTTGTAATTTGTGGTTCAATGTGTGTCTCTTTTAGCGGTGTCAGAGAGCAGACTATAAGGGGACCAGTCTCAAATGTACAAGATGGGGCTTCTTTACTCTCTTTTCCAGTGATTTATCCCTAACAGTAGAGAACTCATCAAGTGTCTCCTGGGGAGTATGGAGCCTGACTCAGAGCAAGCGCATCATGCATAAGTATGCACAAATGTTCTTTTAAGCCTTCTGTTTGTTCTTAAAATGTATGCGAATTTTGAAATTTTCTTCCTAACATATCCACACACACACACACACACACACACACACACACACACACACACATTTGAGGGACAGTAGGTTACTCACTCAATGTCCATTTCCTCTTCCTTCTTCCCTGTAGTATCTTTCCACATACACAGGAAAGGTAATTCTGTCTTCAGCATTCAACGTGGATCATGGGAATCCCATCGTGATTGCCCGCCCTATAGTTGGGAGTGCCCATGTTACTTGGAGGGGTGGTACTGAAAAACATTTTCTTGTTCTTAAAAGATAGATGGTGCCTTACTCTTCTTTTCTGGCATTGTTTTGTCTCTGGATCTGATATCTGGGGCTGTGGTAGTTATTTCATAAGTCCTGGAGAGCCAGCTAGAGGAGAAAGCCCCTATTGGGAAAATGACCAAGGAAAATTATACAGAATGGAGGGTTTTGACATGGTATCATCGAGTCTCTGGGTCAACCAAGCTTGGAGCCACCTGCCTTGGGGACCTGCTGCCTTGTGAGGTGATGAAATGTTCCTAAGAGTGAGTTCAGGCTTTCAGATTCCTGCAGGAGAAAGTATTCTTGCTAATTTACCCCACCTCTCAGAAAGGCTGGTGCTCCAGAAAGATGCACAATATGAATGTCCTGAATTTCTTTCTCTCTCCCCCCACCACATGTCCTTGAACCCCTGAGATAATTCATACATGCATTTCGGAAACTCAAACTGCCATCCTTTCCATGGTGCTAAGTCATTTGCTTTTAATGTGTGAACTTATTCATGATGAAGTATATAAAACACAAACTTACCAAATCTGCATTCATTGGACAGTCCTAATGAATCATCTTCCTATTCTGTACATATATACGGGTATAACTTGAGCAGGGGTTGTCTGTGTAGTGCAAGAATTAATTTTGGTTTTGCGGAATTATATTCAATTTAACACTAGCTGATAAATGTGTTATGTGTGGACAAACACGTCTTCTGAAAGCTAGTTATTTTCCCTAAAGTCTAAAAGTATGTAAAACACATTCTCTATATGATATAAACAAGTTGTTTTTATTTGGAACATCTTAAATCTGTGTTTCAGTGTACTATTCAGTTCAGTATCTACTCTAATTTTCCAACAAGGGCTTTGATATGGAACATGAGAAGGGACCCCTGGGGGGTGGTCCTCAGAGGGAGCAGTGGAAGCCAGAAAAGCTTCTCTCTTCCTTGTTTATTTTCCTGGGCAGCATCTGTTAAAATAAGGTGGGAGAAAGAAATCTTCCACCTGATTTTTTTTCTCGCAACTCCTTTAAAAAATAAATGAGCTGGTTAAGTGTCCGACTTCAGCTCAGGTCACAATCTCGCGGTCTGTGGGTTTGAGCCCCGTGTCTGGCTCTGGGCTGATGGCTCAGAGCCTGGAGCCTGCTTCTGATTCTGTGTCTCCCTCTCTCTCTGCCCCACCCCTGTTCATGCTCTGTCTCTCTCTGACTCAAAAATAAATAAACGTTAAAAAAAATTTTTAAAAATAAATGAGCTGGAAGAGGAAGTGAGAACACCCCCCAGGACTGGCCAAAGCCTATGTGCTGTTGCCCTTTGCATCCAGTGCCTACCCCGTGCCCCTCCCCCCCCCCCCCCCCGCCGGCCATGATGCCCAAGAGAAAGGCAGCAGGGGATTCTGAAGGAGATAAAGCCAAGGTGAAGGATGATCACAGAGGTCTGCAAGGCTATCTGCTAAACCTCCTGGAAAGCCAGAGCCCAGACCTAAGAAGGCCCCTGCAAAGAAGGGAGACCTGGTACCCAAAGGGGAAAAGGGGACAGCTGATTGTGGCAAGGATGGGAATAACCCTGCAGAATATGGAGTTGCCCAAACAGACAGGGCACAGAAAGCTGAAGGTGCTGGGGATGCCAAGTGAAATGTGGGCATTTTGGATAACTGTGTACTCCTGGTGACTGCACTGTTTGAAATACTATTTTTGATCAACTTTTATAAAAATACATGCTTTTGATTTACTTTTTTTTAAGCTATGTTGTTAGCACACAGGACACTTTATTGTTGTTTTGAGGGAAAGGGCGTATGTCGCTAACAGAATATCTCCAAAGCAAGATTGATACAATGGGGCAAAACACCATTCCCTTCTAGGTTTGAGGAACTTCCTCTTGGTTCCCAGGAGGAGGGATTCCTTGACATAAACACACATTAGTCACCTTGGCACAAATGCCTTGTGGTGTGGGAAAGCTAAAATTCATTCTTTATGTCCTCTTCTCCCTGTGCTTTCCACATAGACTTGACTCCCTTAAACCCACATCCCTGTTGGAACTTGACCCCAAGAAATGGTTCTCAGTGTGGCGGGTGATCTGGACTTTACAGTGTTGCCATTGAGATGACATCTCTCAAAAGAATTCCTTTTGTAGCTTGTGGATCTTCAGGTGCATAATTCTGCCATTTTCACTTCATTTCCTGAAAGGGTTGGCTTGTGTAAAGTTTAATAACTTTTAATAACAAGATGCTAAATGTCAAGCGTCAACCCTCACTCTAAACTTTCCCTGTTGAGAGCATCAAATGAAGACTTCATTGGCCTTGATTTTGGTAGTCCATTGAAGAAGGAAGTTTAAAAATTATTGTATACTGTTAACGACTGCCCGCCCATGTCCTGCCTGAAATACTATGATTGTTTATGAAAACTATCTGGATAATAAAGCTGGATATAGGGGCGCCTGGGTGGTTCATGGGTTAAACGTCAGACTTCGGCTCAGGTCATGATCTCACAGTTCGTGGGTTAGCGCTGTGCATCGGGCTCTGTGCTGACAGCTCGGAGCCTGGAGCCTGCTTCGGATTCTGTGCCTCCCTCTCTCTCTGGCCCTCCCCAACTCATACTCTGTCTCTCACTCTCAAAAAATATATTTAAAAAATTTAAAAAATTTGAAAAAAACTGGATACAGTTTGAATGAAAACAAAACAACCAATAAATAAATGAACTACTTATTTGCACTAAACAAAGGAATATTTTTCCTTTCGTGAATTATGAAATTTAGTGAGGTGATACTTACTATGGTCATTTTATATACATCAGTGCATTTTAATTTTGACATCTTTTCTTCATGGCTTCCTTAAATTATTTCCATTAGGGTTTGGGTTTTACATACAGTGCTAACAGTTAATTTGGAAAGATGTAATGCAGCAACTTGAATTGAATCCTCAGTCCATCTTTTTTATTTTTTATTTTTTAAATATTTATTTTTGAGACAGAGACACAGAAGGACAGAACGTGAGCGGGGAAGGGGCAGAGAGGGAGACACAGAATCTGAAGCAGGCTCCAGGCTCCGAGCTGTCAGCACAGACCCCGATGTGGGGCTCGAACTCACAAACCCCAAGATCATGAGCTGAGCCGGAGTTGGACACTTAGCCGACTGAGCCACCCAGGCGCCCTGCTAAGTCCATCTTTTATGACCAAACACTAAAATAAATATTATCTATATTCTAGAAATTGTTAGGGATGAATTTGTCATAATATTATTTGTGTTTGGATGGAGTGAATTTGTCTTATTTTTATGTTTTCAATCCTAATTCATGTCTGAAGGAAAAAACCATTTGGCTTACTATTTAATAGAAAAGCTATATTTTCTTCAGTGGGATTTTTTTTGGGGGTAACTCTCCTGTACTTGTTTTACATAATATAAAATATGATAGATGGGGGATACCTGGGTGGCTCAGTAGGTTGAGTGTCCAACTTCAGGTCATGATCTCATGGTTCATGAGTTTGAGCCCCATATTGGGTTCTTTGCTATCAGTGCAGACCCCACTTTGGATCTTCTGTCCCCCTCTCTCACTGCCCCCCCCCACTCATGTGTACACTCTCTCTCTCTCAAAAATAAAAAATAAAAATAAATGTGATAGCACATGACAAGGAGAGAACAATTCGTTTTCCTACACAGGTGGAATTTATTTTGGGTTAGAAATGTCAAATTCTGGAATGTGGGTCCTGTCCTCACTGTTGTATTTTCCCTCTCCGTGTTGTCAGTCATGGTCCCTCCCCTCGTTTTCCACCTTCTAAAATACTGCCTGTGTTTGTGTGTATGTATGTGTGTGTGTGTGTATGTGTGTGTGGTGCTGGTTAGTAGAAAGAGTCCTGATCTTTGACTCTGAATTTGAGTTTTAGCCCATCCTTGTTTTGATACTAACATTTTGTTAGAGCTCCCATTTCTGCCTTGATAGAATTAAGATACTAGCAACTTCGTGGGGTGGTTTAGAGTATTAAATGCACAAATCCCATACGCAGGCACAAAATAGTTCATCTGGTCCAAAGGAGACCATAAGATGAATATTTGCTGAATCTTATCCCTCAAATAAGAAATCAAAGAATGTCTGAACTAAAAAAGCTAAGGAATACTCCAATCTGTCTATTTCACACGTACAAAGACTCAAACTCTGAGAAGTAATAGGCAAGGTCACAAAGCACCCTAGTGATGGAACGGTGGTGAGGACCCAGGAGCACATGTTCAGCCCCATCGGTGGCCCTACCTAAGCAGGCTGTATTCCAACCCAGACCCGTGTTGGCGTTTACCCAACGTATCCATCAAAATGCCAATTGCAAATGCCCTTTCAAAGCATTAAGCTACGTAATTATATTCCAAAATTTAATTTGATAGTCTGATGCCAAGTCACTGCTGGCTCTAGACACTTCCTGTTTCATAAAGTGTAATGATTTGTGTGCTTTGGATTGTGGCTGAGAGCAGCATTATTGTTTGTGGGAGCAAGGAAGGGTTTTGGGTCAACACACACACCCAATCCATAAAAAAAGTCCTTCTCTATTATTATTCCAAGGTGTCCTTTGCCTTGGAGATACTGGTTTAAATGGTATAATTGCTTTTTCCTGATTTCACGCGGGCTGAAGGTTATAACAAGAATTGTCAGAACTTTTAACACACTCCATGTGAAAGACCGTTGGAATTCCTACTAATCTGGAAGTCTTAGATCCACTCTTGACTAATGTTACGATTCTAAGTCAGTTAATTACTAAACTCTCCTCTCCAATACAAAGAAAAAGATTGTCAATGATGCTGTCGGTGTTTGGGGTCTTTAATAAATCATCTCCGTATTTGAAAATAAGATTGGACCTTCCAAAACGTGTAATCACCTGAAGGAAACAGAGTGGTCCTTGTATCTGCAGGACCTTTCTCATCCATGACCTTTTCTGAACGTGTGTAAAAATCTGGTCACTCATCAGAGAGAGGTGAGCTCGCCATGGAATCCTAGGGAAAAAGTAAGACTTGCTGATGTAAAACATGGGAGTCCCCGGAGCGCTGTGTTGGGGACTGGGAATGTAAGCCCTGTTACTGCAAATAGTGTCCTGTCCCCTGTAAGGCCATTTCTGCTGTCATCAGGAGGCTTTATTTAAGTCATTCAATGCAGAGTTTGCAAAGTTTCTCTTGCCTGTTCTAATTCTGTGCTTATCAAATACAAGCCTATTTACGACTTCCCTTTCTGATAGGTCTGTGGGTCAGGCCATTGTTGCTGTCACGAGTGTCGAGTGTCGCTGCCCATTGGTGCCTTCAGGCTGCCTCAGCGGGGTGGCCCCGCCTCCACGTGTAAGTGTGGCTGGATCTATTGAAGTAGGTTTGGCTCCCACCTGCTCCACAGAATTGACCTTGGCCGAAGAGGCAGGGGGAACACTTGGAGACTCTCGCTGTGACCGCAGAGCACCCAAGAGCAACCCAGCCCTGACGCACATCGCGAGTTTTTGCTGTGTTGCATCTGCTCCCATCCCATAGGCGCAAGCAAGTCACATGCCTGAGCTGAGCAACCAGGGGGCAGGGAAGTGACCCCACCCCCCCAACCATGGAGGTTGGAGGGCAAATTTGAGCGCTTATCTCCCACAGTCTGCCTGTAGGAACAATATTCTCATTACTCAGGCATGAGTATTCCAGTTCCCTCCTGCTTCTATACCTTAGACGTGAGGGCTTGGTTCCTATGACAATTTGTATTCAAAACTTAACCTTTGAGCGCACTTTAAGTTTTTGCCTCTTCCTCTGAGAACAGCTCCCAGGACCAAATGTGCAACAGGGCACATTTCCTCTGTGCATCTGTGGCCTGACTCGCTTCTCGTGGGATAGGGTCAGATCTCAGAATGCGCGGACAGGTAAACGGTTACGATGCGAATGAATGAAAGGTCCCAGAGAAGCACTCAAATCATGAGCACGATTTTTTTCAAGACTGAAATAAGGGAGTAAAATGTCCCATGAGACGAAGACAACTTACTGGGGAGGTATTTATAGAATTTCACAACTCGTCAGTTTGCCTGGAGCAGCAGTGTTTTGTTTATGTATTTTGTCTTAGCATTTTCTCACGTGTTCACCCTTCTGCAAACCCTGGAAGGGACGGCTCTGTTCTGGGTGATGTGGACTTGGCTGGATAACGCATCTGGGTGTCCGTTTTCTGCCAGGCAGGGAGCGGATGAGCCCTTAGCTGATCTTCAGGAGAACTAAGCCTTAGTTACCAGTTAGCCGGTATCTAGATGTGTGAACACACGACGCAGAATTTCCCTTCTCTGGGCCTCCCCAAGCTTGATTTAACTTGAGGCGGCTTTGTATTAAAGGGTGTCTAACAGCCTTCTAGGCTATTCTGATGCTTTGATTTTGTTTACCTCAGATTACCTGCTCTGGCATCACCGGTTGCACTTCCTGTGGGAGAGAAAGCAAAGTGGATGGGAGCCCATGGGCATAGGAAGCAACAACCCATGGGTTTCCTGGGGAGAAGATACCTGGGACATCTGTAGTGGGGCACGTGCCACGGTCAGAAACAGTGCCCATCGTTCCTCCCCCGACTTGGCTCTGAATGTTCTTCCCTGAGGCTTCAGAAATGAAGACAGGGCTGAACACACGCTGAGAGCTTGCTCACTCAAGGGTAAATCAGAGCTCTCTCTTTACCACTTCAGTTCACTAGTTGATGGTAAACCTAGTTACCACATGTGGTTTGTACAGAGGCTACTCACTATGGACCGAATGTTTGGGTCCCCTGGGCACGCATGTGTTGACATCTTAGCCCCCAAGGTGGTGGTGTTAGGAGGCAGGTCCCGTGGGGGAAGCCCTGATAAGTGCTTTTGGCTTCCTTATTCAAGAGACCCCAGAGGCGTCTGCCCTTCCTGCAGGTGAGGACACAGCGAGAAGCAGGAAGGGAGCCCTCACCAGACACCGAATCTGCAGGTGCCTTGATCTCGGGCTTCCCAGCCTCCAGAAACTGTAGGAACCAGGGCTCGTAAGCCCTCTGGTGCATAGATTCTTCTACAGCAGCCCTAACTGGCCCAGTCCTGAAGGAGAAATGGAGACAGGAAAATATGCACAAGCGTCCTTTGGCTTTCTGGGAGGGAGTAAATATAGCGTGGGAAGTGGGATTTTCGTGGAACTTGGGCTAGGAACCATATTAGAAAGCTTCCAAGAGTAAAACCACCACCCGTGTGTTCAGACGTGTGTGCAGTGATTGAGGTCTTGGGGGGAGTCCCTCCAGGGCTTGAGCTTGGTTAGCATGAGGAAGAAAATAGAACCCGTTTTCAGATTTAAAGTATAAATCCAGTTGATGGCTTTCTTTGTCCTAGAATTCCTCCTTCCACTGCCTTGCGCCCCTCCTACCAGGGCCCCGTGACACTTCCTGTGGCAGCTGGCTCTTCAGTAGATGCCTGTTTGGTGCATGAATGAGTGCGGACAGAAGGGATATGGGTGATTCAAGGAGGTGGAAAGGCAGGATTGAGTAACTGTGTTATGTTGGTTATTGGGTGATGCTTTCCATCCTTCCTTTGATTTTGATGTGTACCCACACCTCATGGTCAATACCCATGAACGGGATGTGACAGCTAACAAAAATATCTATTTGGGCATCAGTCAGACTTTTCTGAGTTTTCCTTTTCACATTTGGCATACGTCTTCAGGACCTCTTTCCGCACGGACTCGCTAGAATCATTATTTATGTATAAAAAGGACGGTAGTTCTACCTGGATCCATCTGGAGAACGCACGCACTCTCTGGAAATAGCTGCATGACTGGGTTTCTGCTAACAGCAGAATGTGATTTGCTCCTGTACCTTCGTGTTTCGTTCCATGCCCTTTTGGAGTTTGGCAAAATTACTTTTAATTATCTCTGCCGCTTCCTTTAATAAGTAGCTTTGAGCAGCTTCCTAGGGCCGCCTCTCCCCTTTCTGTGTGAGGTTGCACTTGCTTCTCCAAAACACATTAAAAGGACACACTGAAGGCAAGTTGGCACTGTTACATTTCAGTCACACTGTCTGCATGAGAGCACGGGCTTGCTAGGTTCAATGTAGCACCTGCTTGAAAAAGAACATGGCCTATTTTGGGAATCCGGGCTTTCAGCTGCTGTAATAATCACAATGGCACATCCAACCCCCCCCCCCCCCCCCGCCCCAAATTACATGGTTCACTGTGTTTATGGTGCAGAAAGAAACGCCAGCCTCTGGGGTGCTGGGAGATCAATGGCATTATTTTTTCACTTCTTTTGGAACCCATTTACATTTGTCTGTTGTTCTGAGGTAGGGTGACACAAGAGGGAGAAACTCCAGGAGCACATCATGAGAAATCAGAAACGATCGCAGTTTGTGGGCTGGGAAAGCATAGGTGGGCTACGTAAAATTAGCAACTCACAGAACATTATCAAATCCCACCGCCCAAAGGTATTCTCATATCTCCGTTGTAAGTTTACTTTGTATTTCACTTGGCAGGATAAGACGTGTGTAAGGAAAAAGAACCAATTTTGTCATAAAGAGGTACCTACACGTATTGGGTAAATAGTTTATTCAGAAATTCAACTCGTTGGATTTGTTCTGCTACAACTTTCCCCCTGTATCTAAACATGGCTTGGGATATTTGACCACACACTCATTTCTCCTTTGGTGTGAGGCAATGAGTAACCCTCTTGTTCTACGAGAGGCCCCTCCATTTTTCATAGTGGCTCCTAATGCCATCTTCCTCTAACTCACTGGGGTCCTGATCTAGTGGTCAGTCTTCCATCTTGCCCTGCCTGTCCTTCCTTGTCTCTCTCTCTCTCTCTCTCTCTCTTACTCCTTCTCTCCCTGAAAATGCATTTCTCTTCCTTATCCTAAAATAAAATAAGCTAGCAAACTAACAAAATCCAAAAAAAGAAAGGCAAAAAAAAATGTTCTCAGCTACCTACTCACATCATTGTTTTGTGTTGTTCTCTTTCATGGGATGCTCCAAGTTTATATTGAGGGTTGATAGCTAGGGTGAGGATTATGTTTTTCCTAACCACGTTGTAGTGATTATGACCACACACAGTAATTTGTAAAAGAAGACTCAGGAAATAATTGCTATATTTTTATATATACAATATATATACAATATATATTTTTATATACATAATAAAACCTTGGATTGCAGTGAGTGTTCTGCAAGATGAGGAAACATTTCTAATAAATTCTAACTTGATAAATGAGCGATATCTTGCAATATGAGTAGTACGTAATGCTGAACATCACGTGATCACAACTGAGCCAATGGTTCTAGAAATTCGCTTTGATCCGTAAGTACTTTGGATTGTAAGCATGTTTCCAGAATGAATTATGCTTGCAAACCAAGGTTTTACTGTTTTTTTTTTAATGTTTGTTTATTTATTTTTGGGAGATAGAGCGTGAGCAAAGGAGGAACAGAGAGAGGGAGGGGGAGAGAATCCCAAGCAGGCTCCGCACTGTCAGTGCAGGGCCAGATGCAGAGCTCAAACCTATGAACTGTGAGATCATGACCTGAGCCCAAATCAAGAGTTGGATGCTTAACTGACTGAGCCACCCAGGCACCCCAAGAATTACTATTTTTAAATGGATGAGTTATGTTGTTTCTAAGTAGCTGATTTATCTTTCTTATGAATGATCTTGTGAACATGTTTTCCTTCTCTTGGTAACGGCTTGAGAGCACAGAACTCCATGTGAGGCTTACTCATAACAAGAGTGAATGCATTCAATGGTGTCCACTGTTTCCTTAGGCCCATTTTTGGCTTCCTGTTATGATCTTTCCTTTTCTCTGATTGATTTTGAAGACCAGGCTAAAGATCAGTAAATATATACAGTGTCTTTTTACCTCTCCTATGAAATGACATGTTTCATTTTGATTATGGCTCATCACCAGCTGCCCTGCTCAGTCTTCAGGTCTTTTTGTCTCCACTACTGGTGACTGCTGCATTCTTTTCTTCTGTGCCCTGTTGCCTCTACTTGTTTGGATGTTCTCTACCCCCGAATGACGCCACCTTTCCCCATTTCCTGATTTGTCTTATCTGGCTCCTGTCTGTACTTCACCACCGATCTCATCCATTTCCATGCTGTTATCTGTTACTTGGGGGTGGAAAACCTGCTGATACTTACCCTCAGCCTGTGACTTCCTTCTGTAGCTCTCTACTTCTGTCTTTCAGGTTCTTCATTTGAGGCCCTGGCGATTTTCACTTAGCAGTTAACAGGACTCTCCATCTCATCTCTCACACTTGTGCTTCATGGTTTCCTTTGTTTCCGTTAATGTTACTAACATCTTCCAACATTGGGACCTCAGAGCTCACATGGCTTTTCCATCAGTGCTGCCTTTTTATTGGTCCTCTCCCTGCTCAATTCTCTGTTCTTTATCAAATTAAGACTAATTTACGCAATGACTATGATGTCTAGTCTCCTTTCTCATTTCCGCACCATTGCCAGGCTAAGCATTTTTTTGGTCCGTTAGCAAATAAAAGGAGTATGACAAAAAGGAATGAACCTGGCCACTGAAGTCAAATGGCAAGGATTTGAGTCCACAGTCTTCTCCTCGCTGGTTTAGCTCCGTTATTTTGTCTCACAAGATAGCTTCAAAGTTGGTTCTATCAGTCATGATGGACTGGTTTATTATGCCTAGTCACAAATGCCAGTGATTATAATGGGATTTAACTTTCTTTCTTGGTTTATATATCCAACATGGAATAGTAGGGGACCTTGAATGGGGAAAGCAGTGCCATACTTTTTTGCAGTAACAATTAAATGCTGGGGCCCAAAAACAACACAGGTAATTTCTGCTCAGTTTTGTTGCCATGGCTAACTACAGATGGTGGGAGGGGTAGACTGATGAGTCAGTACTCTCAGGTTTGGACTTGCACCGAGGGGGGATGTGTGTTCTAAGCAGAAGCTGGGCAAGCTACTGTGCTCTGTTCTCCCTTCCATGGTGTAGCATTTGTCAGATGGGCCTCAGCCTGAAATCAAATGATGTGAAACACAGTTGCTACTCACTGGTGAAAAACTGGCAATGTAACTGAGAAATATACTTCTATTATTTTAAGCCACAGAGATTTGGGGATTGCTTGTTACTGCAACACAGTGTAGGAAAAGCTGATGAATACAGCTCTGAAGGGTACCTACAATTACAGTTACTACTGTTTTGCCGTCAAGGTGGGGGTGTTCTGCAAACAATTTTGCAGGAGTTACCAGATTAATTGTGTCTGGTCAGGGCCCTGATCATACAATTTCCCTGCTCAAACTCCATTGTTAGAAAAATTTAGTTAATCTGTCAAGATTTGTTTGTACGTTTTCACTTCAACCATATTTAAAATAATCTCAGCCATTGGTTTTATGCTCAAACTCAGCTCTTCTTCTAAACGCCTCAGTTTCTTTCTTTGCAATTTCTTAATTTGCGGCTTCCTTCTTTGGAATTCTTCTTGTAATGTTCTTTCTACATTTTGCCCTGAGTACAACTTCCAATTTGTATCCTTTCAAGACTACTTTCCACTGATTTTTCCCTTCTTGAAAAGTTTCCTGACCTCTCAGGTGGATGCCCACTTTCTTCCTCTGGTTTCTATAGCATTAGAACTACATCAGCAGCTGGTGTATCACTTTCTTAATATGTAAATTATGAATATGCCTTATCTGTTTGAGAGAGACTCTGTGTGACAATCGGGATACAGCCTTGACGTAGTGAACAATGCCTCTTGGATACTGAATAGGGGAATGACTTTATCTCCAATGCATTGGGCTCTAAAACAAGCAGAATGTATTAAAAATATCTCTCAAAAGTAAATGATGTTTATTTTCTATTGGAAGACTTTGGTCGTTGAAAAGGAGCCCTAGCAGGAGCTACAGAATCCATAATCACAGTTTGTAAGTTTAGTATCAAATGTAGAATGTATGTGGAAAGAAGATAAAGGAAGTGAAAGATCATGACAGAGTTATTTAGCTAAGGATTGATGTGAAAAAGTCTGTTGACAACCTTGACTTTAATTCAAACTTTTATTGCCTATCTCTCGAGAACAGACATATTCATTCTTGTTTTTAAAATAGATTCTCTCCTCTCAGGTATTCCTCACAAGCCCTTAACTCCTATACCAGCCATCCCTATTTGGAGCCATTTTATCCTGGTGAAGACAAAAAACATTTCTATTTCTTATTATCTGCACCTCCCTTCCCCTCTACTCTTCAGGGCTCCCTCTGTGTGATAGGGACTTCGTTAGCCATCCTTCTGTAGCAAAGGCAGAAGCGTGGTCTTTTTTAAGCCCTGACACTTTAGAGGTAGATTGTCTCCATTCACTCAGAAGTTCTCAACTTACTGGTCAGTTGGTATTCTGGCTGTCATTAGCCTCAGGGATTTAGGATTCAAATAATTTGTTCCAGGTGGTAGGAG
The DNA here is from genome assembly GCF_027475565.1 of Acinonyx jubatus. Lineage (NCBI taxonomy): Eukaryota > Metazoa > Chordata > Mammalia > Carnivora > Felidae > Acinonyx > Acinonyx jubatus. Next base: position 5,186,199 of record NC_069382.1, on the reverse strand, counting down.
AGAAAGCCTAGACATTGGCCGATAATTAAATCCTACTTTGAGAGTTGAAGTCCGAGATAGTGAAAAGAAATACAGCATTCTGTAAAGGAGAAACACACAGCAGTTTTTAAAATATTATATATACATCATAGAGCGAGCACATGAGTGAGATAGATGGGCGTAGGTACAGTCATACTCATTACTCTGAGGAATCAACAAGTTGTATAGAGAAGACATTGGGTAATTTATCGTTACAGACACAAAGCTACCAGTTAGGAAACAGAAATATAACTCTGTAATGATGATTACACACATGGGCCATACACGTGAGAATAAGTCATTGTGCATGACGCACAAAGAAAAATCCACTATCAAAGTCAAAGACTTGAAACACTCCTCCGTGCGATTAAACATGGAGATTAGAACTAACTACCACTTGAATTGTTAGACGCACGTTCCTTTTAAATGCACATAAAATACCAATGTAGATCATGTGCTGGGCAATAAAACCAATGTCAATGAATTTCAAAGGCTTGAAATCGCTAACTACAAAATAGATTCACTGACCACAATGAACTAAAATGAGGAACAGTAACAAGTAAGATGTGTTAATTGGCTAGGGCTGGCATAACAGAGAACCACAGACAGCCGGCAGAGGGGTTAAACAACAGATATTTATTTCCTTGCAGTTCTGGAGACTGGAGGTCCAAGATCAAAAATATCAGCAGGTTTGATTTGTGGTGAGATTTCTTTCCTTGGCTGTCTTCTCCCTGTGTCGTCACATGGTCTTCCTTTGCTACCTGTGTCCACTGTTCCTCTTCTTATAAGCGCACCAGGCAGACTGGATTAGGATCTACACTGTTGAACTCATTTTTACATAATTACCTCTTTAAAGATCCTGTCTCCAAATACAGTCACATTCTGAGGTAATAGGGTTTAGGACTTAAGAATATGAATCTGAGGGGCACCTGGGTGGCTCAGTTGTTTAACCATCCAACACCGGCTCAGGTCATGATCTCACAGTTCGTGGGTTGGAACACTATGTCGGGCTCCATGCTGACAGCTCAGAACCTGGAACCTGCTTCAGATTCTGTGTCTCCTTCTTTTTCTGCCCCTCCCCCACTAGCTCTCTGTCTGTCTCTCAAAAATGAATAAAAATGTTAAAAAATATGAATCTGGAATGGATTCAATTCAGCCCCTAGAAAAGCCCCAGATATTTAAGCATTCAACAGTGCATCTGAAAATAGCTTATATGTTAAAGAAAAAGTAACAGGGACAATTTGAGAAGTTTTGAACTTCAAAATAAGATCAAAACATTTCAAAATTGGTGAGATGCAGCTAAAACAATACTAAGAGGAATATTTATAGCTTTAAATGCTTATGCTAGAAAACATGAATGGTTCAAAATTTTCAAAATCAGAATTTCCACCTGAAAAAAAAACTATTAAGAATAAAATAAACCCAACGTAAGCAGGTGAAAAGAAATAATAAATATAAGAAGAAATGAAATAGCAAACAGATAAATGATAGAGAAAAATCAAAAAAGCTAAAAGCTGGCTATTTTAAAAAGATTAGTAAAATTGATAAAATGTTAGAGCAGTCAGAAAGATAGAAAATGAAAAAGGCAGCAGTGTAGTTTAATGGGGAAAGAAGAGTACTCAATAAATGTTGCTAGAAAAATTCTATACACAAACAGAAAAAAATAAATCCTATTCCTAATCCCACCACAGCCAAAAATTAACCCCATATTGACCACTAATCTAACTGTAAAAACTAAAACTTTCAAGCTCATAGACCTAGAGGATTTTTGCAACCCTAGTGTATGCAACAATTTCTTAGAATACAGAAAGCACTAAGCATCAAAAAAAATCTACATTTTTTAAGAAGTTGAGTTATAATTGACCTATAACATCATATAAGACTCATGTGTAAAGAATGATAATTTAATATATGTACATATTGCAGACTGATCACTAAGTCTAGTTACCATCACCACACATAATTAACATTTATTTGTGATGAGATCTTTTAACATCTACTCTCAACTTTCAAACAGGCAATAGAGTGTTATTGACTCTAGTCAGCATGTTGTACATTACATCCCCAGGACTTATGTTATTTTGGTGGTCTTCACCCATTTTGCCCACCCTACATCCTCTGCCTCTGGCAACCAACAGCCTGTTCTCTTGTTCCATGAGGTTTTTTGTTTTTGCTTTTAATTCCACATATATGTGAAATCATACAGTATTTGCCTTACTCTGACTTACTTTACTTAGTGTAACTCTTTCAAGTTTTGTTAATGCTGTCTCAAATGGTAGGTTTCCTTCTTTTTATGGCTGAATAATATTCCTGTGTGTGTGTGTGTGTGTATGTGTGTGTGTGTGTATAAAATCCCACATTTTCTCTATTCATTCAGCAGACACTTAGGTCTTTTCTGTCTTGACTATTATAAATAGGGCTGCAGTGAACATGGAGGTGCAGGTATCTCTTCAAGATCCTATATTTGTTCCCTTTGGATAAATACCTACAGTTGGGATTGCTGGATCATATGGCTGTTCTATTTTTAAGTATTTGAGGAATCTTTATATTGTTTTCCACAGTGGAATATTCATTTATATTTCCACAACTCATCACAGGGATTTCTTTTTTCCCCACATTCCTGCTAACACATTTTATTCCTTTTTTTTTTTTTTTTTTGATAATAGCCATTCTGACACATGTGAGGTGAGACCTCATTTTGGTTTTGACATGCATTTCCCTGCTCACCAGTGATCTTGAGTATCCTTTTATGTACTTTTTGGCCATTATATTCTTCTTTGGAAAAATGCCTGTTCAGATCCTCTGCCCATTATTTAATCCAATTGTTCATTTTTTAAAATTGTTTTATTGAGTTGTATGAGCTTTTATATATTTTGGATATTGCCTCTTCTGAGATACATGATTTGCAAATATTTTCTCCCACTCTTTAGGTCGCCATTTCATTTTGCTGGCAGTTGCCTTTGTTGTGCAGAAGCTTTTTAGTTGAATGTAGTCCCATTTGTGTATTTTTGCTTTTGTTGCCTTTGCTTTTGGAGTCAAATCTAAAAAATCATCCCCAAGACTGTATACTGTTTCTTCAAGGAGTTATATGGTTTCAGGTTGTATTTTCAAGTCTTTAATCAATTTTAAGTTAATTTTTGTGTGTGGTATAAGATAATGGTCCAGTATCTATCTATCTTCCCTTCCCTCTTCCTTCCTTCCTTCCTTCCTTCCTTCCTTCCTTCCTTCCTTCCTTCCTTCCTTTCCTTCCCTTCCTTCCTTCCTTCCTTCCTTCCTTCCTTCCTTCCTTCCTTCCTTCCTTTCCTTCCTTTCCTTCCTTTCCTTCCTTTCCTTCCTTTCCTTCCTTCCTTCCTTCCTTCCTTCCTTCCTTCCTTCCTTCCTTCCTTTCCTTCCTTTCCTTCCTTCCTTCCTTCCTTCCTTCCTTCCTTCCTTCCTTCCTTCCTTCCTTTCCTTCCTTCCTTCCTTTCCTTCCTTCCTTCCTTCCTTCCTTTCCTTCCTTTCCTTCCTTTCCTTCCTTTCCTTCCTTTCCTTCTTTCTTTCCTTCTTTCTTTCCTTCTTTCTTTCCTTCCTTCCTTCCTTCCTTCCTTCCTTCCTTCCTTCCTTCCTTTTCCTTCCTTTTCCTTCCTTCCTTTCTTTCTTTCTTTCTTTCTTTCTTTCTTTCTTTCTTTCTTTCTTTCTTTCTTCCTTTCTTTCATGTGGATTTGCAGTTTTCCTACTACCACAGCACCATTACTTGAAGAGACTGTCCTTTCCCCACTGTATACTCTGGCTCCTTTTTTATGAAGTAACCCTATATGTGTGCATTTATTTCTGGATTCTCTGTTCTGTTGCATTGATCTATATGTCTGTGTTTATGCCGTAACATACTGTTTCAATCACTAGCTTTGCAAAACGTTTGAAATCAGGAAACACGATGCCTCCAGATTTGCTCTTGTTTCTTAATATTGCTTTGGCTATCCGGAGCCTTTTGTGGTTCCATATAAAATTTAGAATTATTTAAAGTACATTTCTTAAATACTTAAAATCCATTCTTATCAAGAGTCCGCATTTAGAACATAATTAGGCAAACAACAGCCTGGGAGATAATCTATTCATTACATACCTATAACAAAGATTCATACTGAGAATATATAAAGAACATCTACAAATCAATGTTGAAAGGCAAAGAGCTCCAGAATTTGGCCAAAATCACAGGCATTTCAAAAATGTGGATATCCAAATGAGTAATAAGCACGTAAAAAGATGGTCAACATCATTATTCATTAGGGAAAAGCAAAAGCACAGTGCAATACGATTTTATACCTAGGAGAATGGTGCAATGAAAAAGTAAAAATATTCCATTTTGTCAAAGATGTACAGCAACTGGAAGTCTCATACATTGCAGGAGTTTTAAGCGTTACAAATACAATGGAAACTTTTGTGTTTATTATTCAAATAAAATTAGATATTTAGCCTTATGACACAGTTATTCCACTTCTAGCTATCACTCCCCCCAAATTACAACGTGCATTCAACCCCAAACGTTCACAAGAATATTTTATTACAACAACCCCAGTCTGGAAGCAACCCACAGATCCAGCAGGAAAAGTGTTAAATTTTAACATCTTTATACAATAAAATATTACATAGCAGCTAAAGAGAACATGTTCCCAGTACCCATGGAAGCACATAAATCAGTACACTGAGCAGACTGTGCCATTTGTGCGAGGTTCAAAAACAGACAGATCTGATTTACGACAACGGGAATAAGAAAAAGGTTGTACCTGGGACAGGGACAGGGGACTGGCCTTACAGGAGCATGAGAAAGTTTGTAGGGTGATCACAACATCCTATATTTTGACATGGGTATGCACAGTTGTCAAAGCTTATAAAATTATACACATAAGATCTGTGTATTTTCTAACACATAATTCTCTGCCCCAATTTAAAAGGAGCCTTTTAATGTCTTGAAGGTGACAGTCCTGTAGACTGTTACATAGACTGAATATTGGTGTCCTCTGAGAATTCAAAAGTCAAAACCCCACTCCCCCCACCCATGTGATAGTATCAGGAGGGTGGGCCCTTTGGGAGGTGATGAGGATTGGATGAGGTCTTGGGGGGTGGAGCCCTCGCCAATAGGATGAGTGCCTTTCTAGGAGTCACAAGAAGCTTGCCTGCTCTCCACCACATGAGGGCACAACAGGACGTCAGCCATCTGTGAGCCTGGAAGAGAGTCTTCACTGAAACTCATGCTGGCATCCTGATTTCAGACTCCCAGCCCCTGGCACTAGGAGAAATAAAGTTCTCACATGGAAAGCTCCCCAGTCTGTGATATCTGTTGTCACAGCCCCGAAGGACAGACAGAGGCCACAGATCTGAAAGGTGGGAGACAGTATGAAGACAGGGATAGGAGACCCCAGACTCCAAACAAGGGAGAACAGGTGGAGGTGAGGGGAGACCGTGGAAAATGATGGATCCCAAGCAGAGAACGACATGTGCTTGTTTGTTGGCTGTATGATGATAACAGTCTGAGTAAAGTGGACACATTCTTCATGAGTTTGGGGAAGAAATATTATGTTCGGCAGTGCAACAAGAAAAGGCACCTGATAGGCCACAGATGAAACTTGGAAATTGATTATTTGGAGTTGAAATACTGAGATTATGGCGGATGTTCTTGCCAAGACTATTTTTACCTTGAAAAGCGGTAACAGAAAATATCCCCTACTCACAGCCTGATGACCATGTGGGGTCCCTCAAGCACCACTGTTTTTCATCAGCCAACTCCCTGCCCTCAAATCATCCTCCTCAGTTGAAGGAAAAACCTGGAGTCTGTTAGGTAAATACAGAATAAGGAAAGGTCTTTTGTGGTCTCATCCCGCATTTCTGAAACTTCATATCTTTTATTTGGAAATTCTGGGAGCCACTGCAATCTTAGTCTTTATAAAATCCAAAGAACCATGGATCTGCTGGGACAGATCAGTGCACCTGTTCACAGAGGTGATGGTCAGCCTGTCATCTCAGGCTGTATGGCAGTGACCCATCTTTTCAAGTGTGAGTTTCAGCAAAGAGCAGAGTTTTCATCCTGAGACCTTTTGGGAACGCTGGGAAGCACAGACCCTCAAGAAATCCATGCTAATCTCATTCCTGTGTTATTAAAGTAGCTCAGATTCCTTGGCACTGTTTCAAAAGCATGGTTTGAAAACTTCCCTAAACTCAAACCTGAACCTTCTCCAAATTATACTGACTTAACCGATTCCATTTGCTCTAATCTTGTTAAACCTCACAACTCTGGAAATGACTAATGGAACAGATAGCTAAAGCACATCAGCCGTTCAGTTTCTGGACACCATATCAGTGTTTTTAAATTTCAGATCCCTGGAGTTCTGGGGCTCTTTCAGACATCCTGAGGGTTGTCTATCTACAAGGCTGAGCAGGCCCAGAAACTCAGAAAGATGAGGGAAGAAAGGCTTTCTCAGGAGCTTAATAGACTCTGCCGTCCAAGTCCAACATCAAAAGCCACAGAGAGCCATTACTCAAAAGACATCTGGCATCAGTATCTCAGAATTAAAATGATTTATTTAGAAAAAAATTTCATGCCACTGGAAGATAGTTGGATGAATAGATAAATGTAGAGAGCATTGCCCTATGTTTGTTCTTTTATCCTTGTGGGTTCTTTCTCCTCCTCATGCTTTCTGTCTTAGTTATTCTGCACCAGCTTCGTGGGTCTGCATTGAGTCTTGCAGCCCCCTCCAGTGAGGCTCCCCAGCTAGCCTGCTTGGAGACAACGATGTGCCTGCAGGGACCCGAGCTTGTGGCGCATGATGCCGCACCTGTGCGGAAATGAAGGGTGCAGGTTGGCGGGGGAGGAGGAGCCCCACTGGGGTGCAGACGCAGGAAGGTCTCCCCCATCTTACAGGGAACTCTCTCCAGCCTCAGGCAAATCCAGAGAAACTCAGCAGCCACTGAGCAGACAGGGTCTGAATGGGTGCTGGCTGGGACATGACCGTGTCCTCAGTGAGCAAAATCCTAGCTGAGCTGCAGTGAGAGACGACCCAGCAGTCTAGGATCAAGATCAGACGGGACCAGAGCTATGTGGATTTGTCCCCATGTGTCCATTTTCTCCTTTGCCCTGCCCAATACAGCCCAGCGACATCGCCTGAACCCCTTGGGTTGGACTCTTCAAGACTCATCTCCGCTACCTCCTCCTTTGAGGCACCTTTCTTGACAAAAAGCACTGTTTAAAGTCAAGCACATAATCCACTTCTCTTTCAGAGCATGAAATTCACTGTGATGTGAAAGTTATGTTTTCTTGTCTGTGTCTCCGTTAAACCGTCAGGTCTCCTTGTGCAGAGGGGGGATAAGAATATATTGCTCATTTGTATTCCCAGCGCCAATTCAGGGCTGGTTATAGAGCACGATATCTTAGCTAACAGCCTATGTGTATACAACAAGGTTCTGGAAACGTCGAAGAGGGGGAAAGAGCCCAGAGGGGTGTGTTCTGCCGTAGGAGTGGGGAGAGATCTGGACGGGAGGAGAGTGCAAGCATCCAACCGGCTTATAAGTTCTTGCTGAGGTCTGAGGCTCAATCATGTTGATAACTATGAGTGGGGAGAAACTGGCTTCTGGAAGACACGGCAAAGATTTGAAAGAGCCACCTTAGGGAAGGGAAAACAGACAATTGAAGACTCGAGGAATAATACTGAAAACTCAGTAAAGAAATTTTTTTTAGAAGTTTAAGGAAATGATTCAGTGTTGATGTGCTTGGCTAGAAATAGTTGGAAAAAGGGCAGGCAGAATAGGTTAGAGCAGGACTTCAAAAGAGAGAAGTCAGTCTCTCCTGGGAGGATGGGAAATAATTGAGCCGATTGATGAAGTCCCAGTATTGTTCTGAAATATTTCAATCTAAAGATAATTTGAAAGGAACTACCTTTCTAGTTTCTTTCTGCTATCACTGGGGGAAATGGAAAAACCTTCAAAGATTTACTTAGGCAATGGCCTTTTAACAAAACCACAACAGGGTACTGTTGACCCATAACTGAACTCCCAGAAGATGTTACTGTTTGTGCAGATCTTGCCTTGGTACAAAATCAGGAAAATCAGCAGAGGAGTTACGCGATAGACAAAACTTTTCAGCGCTTTGTGTCTTGTTGAAAGGGATTTTCCAAAGGAATTATTAAATACATGAACATACTTTGAATTCCGGAGAAAAAATGTCAAGGAGGCCATGTCCCTATTGGCTTTTGGTAGCTGAGTTCCAAGGCGAGCAGAAATAACCATTTCTGAGACCCCGAATAACCACGGATGGCAGATATGGTGGATATGGACAGGGCATTAAGGGCTCTGAGATCTTACCAGACCTGGGCGTGTCTAGGACAGTGTGTGGCATGAGCATAATGGAGAAAAGTTAGATTCCAGGTTTGACCTCAGCCCAGGAAGGAGGGTGGGAAGGCACATCCTAGGAATTTGGAGCAACGGCAGAGCGTCCGAAAACACTGGAAATGGTGCACAAAAGGCGGACAGGATGTCATAAAACAGTATGTTTACCTGGAAGGCTGAAGGAACATCATTTTCTGGGCATGTCCCCAGGACTCTGGGACTGTGTTGCCTGCCAGATGTGGGCATGAGATCTGTACGGTTCTGGTCACTGTGGGCTTGTTTGGTGCCCACAGCATGTGCCATGCATCACAGCCCGACAATTGTCACAGAAATTTCACTTACTCTCCACCCTTATGCAAGATATTGAAGTTTTCTTCTGTTCCAGCAGACATCGGTGTTTTTTTGTGGGGAGGGGTAGATGTTTCATGCACGCACGAGAAGGTGTATTCTCCGTGAGCCGGGAGGAGAGATGTCCATTGGTGCAACCAGATCCAGTGGTTGGCTGACTGATGCTGCCTCTGTTCATACGGACTTTAGTCCTCCTGATGGATTTTGGACAGAGCATCGTATGTCTGTCCCCTTTCCATGGTACCATCCACCCGTTTTTTCTTGCATCTTCTTTCATTCGTGCTCCGTCATGGTGGTTTCTGTGCTATTTGGTGCATGGGTATTTCCCAGTATTGTATCTATATTGTGAACTGGGACTTCTAAAATAAAGGATCCTTTTTCTTTTCACTCACTTAAAGCTTTGTGGACTGATGCCTACCTTGTGTTTTTTGCAACCGTGCTTTCGTAATATCTGTCTTTGCTCTGTAATATCTACGCCCCTCCTTTGATTTTTAGTTTTATCCAGCTCACTTTGCTTTTATGTAGGTCTCTTCTCTGCAGTACAGAGTTTAGCTTTTCTTTTTTTTAAATTTTTTTTCAACGTTTATTTATTTTTGGGACAGAGAGAGACAGAGCATGGACGGGGGAGGGGCAGAGAGAGAGGGAGACACAGAATCGGAAACAGGCTCCAGGCTCCCAGCCATCAGCCCAGAGCCTGACGCGGGGCTCGAACTCACGGACCGCGAGATCGTGACGTGGCTGAAGTCGGACGCTTAACCGACTGCGCCACCCAGGCGCCCCTGGAGTTTAGCTTTTCTACACACACTACCCTAACGCTGTGTTTTAATAATGAGGTTATGCTCGTTTACATTTATAAATTTTATAACCTTAGGCAATTTACTGACTATATTTATTGTATGTACTGTGTTTCTTTCTCTCTAAACTGGTATTCATTTGTATTACTTACTGCCTTTTTGGTCTTGTGGCTTTCTTTCTAACAACACTTTATATAATGACCTGAGTGCTTTTTTCCCAGCTCAACCATCCCTTATCTGTTTAATCGAAATTAGAAGATGTCCGATCTTTACGTATAATAATCAATAAGCTTAATGTATTTTCCCTCCACTTCCACTTTGTTTCAGCTTGTTATTTGGATTTTGTCAGCCCATGCCTCCAGTCTTACCCCCTCTTTGATTTCCTTTGAGATCTGCATTAAATATGTTCAGCGCTCCGCACTGGTCCTTGCCGAGAGACATATGTAGGTTATATCTTGGAACTGACCATTCTAAGTCAATTTCTCAGATTCCTGGTGAGCCCTTCCAATATGCAGATCTATGTATTCTTCAATTTTTGCAAAGTTTTGGTAGGTTATAGTTTTAAAGTTTGGCAGATGATGGTTTTGGCTTTTCAGCCTTTGAGGACTCTGACTATAATTTTGTTGTACCTTCTCTTTTATATCAATTTCCTCTTTGCGATTTATATATATTTCTTCACGTCATGTTTCTTTTATTGTCTTTGCATTCATTTCTCTTTGGGGACTAACTTAGTATTTATCTTTTCTCCTTCAGTTTCTTTCCTCAGTTCAGGTGACTCAGTTCATATCTTGCTGTGTTGGTCCATTTCTGTCTAAAGTTTTAAATTTCTGATAGAAAGTTTTTCTTAATTGTTTTTAATGTTTACTTATTATTATTGTTTTTTGAGAGAGAACAAGCACAAGCAAGGGAGGGGGAGAGAGAGAGGGAGACACAGAATCTGAAGCAGACTCCAGGGCACAGAGTCCAATGTGGGGCTTGAACTCCTGAACCATAGATCATGAATGACCTGAGCCAAAGTTGGCCACGCAACTGACTGAGCCACCCAGGCACCCCTCAAAGTTTTTATTTTTATTTTTTTGTATCTACAAATAGTTTTTTAAGATGACTAATTATGGGTAGGGTAATTGGTAAGTGTATTCCTTTGTTCTCTGACACTTTGGGAAGATTTTGTTATGAGCGTCAGCTTCTGTTGGTGACTTCTTTTAATAGCTCTACATGGAAGCCTGTATTTTTTTTTCTTTTTTTCGCCTTTCAAGTTTTTTGTGATGTTTTATATATTCAGGAACCAGATGTGGGTGACGATTTTGGATTCTTATTGGTCCATTTTTGTTCTTGTTTGCTCTGAGAAGGGCTCTAATGGCTGTTGTTTCCTTCTTCATGTTTGCCGCATCTCTAAGGATGACCTCTGGTTCCGAGTCACTTTGCTCTCACTTTGAGTTGGTGGCTTTCTAGGACCGCCACCTCTTGTTCTACACATTCCCAAATCCCTTCTCTTTTTGCTGCAGGAGGAAGTTCTCTGCTGTCCCCGGTCTCAGACCTGGTTTCAGTAGTTCTCCATGCAGGGTAGGACCTTTCCTTTCTAAACCTTGTTGCATTTCTGTTCTTCCACCATTAGGCTCCTGGTATTGATAACTCTTGTTTTTATGGAGCGTGTGTGGATATCACACACAATCTTATAGATGTTTCCGGGCGTACACATGAAAAATTCCTTCAAGTCTAGATGCCGGGGGGATAATTGGTTGTTGTGTGGAAAACTATATAAAATGACCAAGAAAGAGCTCTTACCAGAAAAAAAAAAATTAATGAGCCATTATAAAGTATGCCTAAGTATGTCGCAAGGGACTTTTAAAAAATGCTACAATAAATAAATAAATAAATTTCTGCATGTGTGAAGAACACAAGGTAAGGACGTAAGATTTCAGGGAAGAGATGGCAAAGTCCTGGGAAGAAATAAAACTTTGGCAGAGATCAGAAAAGAAATGGAAAGAAAAACATCAGAAAACAAAAGTAACATACACATCTATGTGCAAACAGGTGTATATACAGAAACATAATGCCCCAATGAAACAGTCTGCATGGCTATTTATAATTTTGTTTAAATGTTTCATTATTTTTGAGAGAGAGAGAGAGAACAAACAGAGCACAAACAGGGGAGGGGCAGAGAGAGGGAGACACAGAATCAGAAGCAGACTCCAGGCTCTGAGCTGTCAGCACAAAGCCCGACGCGGGGCTGAAACTCATGAATCTGGAGGTCATGACCTGAGCTGAAGTCAGATGCTCAACTGACCAAGCCACCCAGGCGCCCCTGTGTGGCTATATTTAGGTCTATTGAACACAAAGCTTGAAATAATCCTGTAAGAACTGTAATACCAGTATATAAATGCAAATGAAGGGAGATGAAAACCCCTGTTTGTGAAGTCATTTGAGACACTTTATACTTGAGAAACTCAAAAATAACGAAAATAATGGATGTGGAGCACAAACCAGTCAAATGCGAACAGAATTTGCTAAGTGGATAGATGCTAGCTCACTAGATAATACAGCAGCCTGGTAGACGTCATGACCTTATAATGAGGCTATTTATGTTTAGGGTAGAGACCAATGTTTAAAAAAGAGGGAGCACCTACAATGATAACACAATTCACAAGCAAAATACAATATTTGTAGTTCTTAAGCACAAACTATCATAGTGTAAAAAGATTCAAAAGACAAAAACTGTAATTTACATATGTAGAAAGAAATACAGAGTGATTGTAAGAGACCTCATTGAACCGTTCATTTCATGAGTGATCAAGAAATCAGAAACATCAGCGACATAGATCAGATCATATTCAGAATGCAGAAAAATGGGTACATGTTCATTTCAAATGTCCACTATGTACAAGACTGGTCACAAAAAACTCTCAATATTTCTGAACGCTAGCTAAACTCCCTTCATAGAAGGGCAGGGTGGGGGACGGGGGGAGACTTTTAATTCTTTATGTTTGGATCTATCTGTTTCTTACGGTGTTTTGTTGAATTAATCTCTAAGGCCATCGGAGACCGTGTGGGAAGTTTTATATAATTGCTGGTTCAATTTTGGCAGTGGATATAGACTTATTCAAACATTCTGTTTCTTCTTGAGTTGGCACCCCTCCAGTTTTTATTTTTCTGATGTCCGGTAGGAAGGAATCACCCTTGTAATTAGCTAACCACACACATAAGTCCACACTGGCGTTTTCTCAGCAGAACCAGAAATGTGGCTACATTCGAGCAGAGATGAAATCTTGAGATGCATTTCTCACTACAAGTATCACACGGGTCTTGCCATGTAAAGGCACTAAGATATTAAGTTGTCCTGGAAAGGTGAGGTGTATAATTTCACACGTTTTAGGTTTGCAGCTATATTTATGATTACTGTTAACTTCCTGTTAGAGTGTTCGTCTGAGAAAATCTGCCCTTTTGTTTATGAACAATGTTTTATCTGCTATGTTTTCAACGTACAATGTCTCTGCACAATTGAAAAATGTGTCTTCATCCATTTACAATTTGGTAGAAAGAATTATCATCCAGCAGGCATCTATAAAATATTTATTACGTGGTTAGATACTGGACACAGCTCTACAGACAGCTACCCTAGGAAGTTACAAGGAATAGACATACATATAAAAATGGCCAAATAATACAACTTAGGCTGTGACTGGAATTGATGAACTGTTTGGGTAATAGATGGTACATTGAGAGCAAGGCCACATACGTAATATCTGGAATATCTGGGAAAGGCTTCAAAGTAAAAATGAGATCTAATAGAATTTGGAGAAATTTTATGTAAGTGAAGAAAGCAGGTGTAGATTGTTCTTTGAGGTTTTCAGGAGCTGTTTGTGGCTTACAAAGGGCGTATTAAGAAACTGGTTCCAGTTTCCTTTCATTAAAAAGATTTCCTTGATGGGGTGCCTGGGTGGCGCAGTCGGTTAAGCGTCCGACTTCGGCTCAGGTCACGATCTCGCGGTCCGTGAGTTCGAGCCCCGCGTCAGGCTCTGGGCTGATGGCTCAGAGCCTGGAGCCTGTTTCCGATTCTGTGTCTCCCTCTCTCTGCCCCTTCCCCGTTCATGCTCTGTCTCTCTCTGTCCCAAAAATAAATAAAAAACGTTGAAAAAAAAAAAAGATTTCCTTGAGGTAAATATAAATGCTTTTGTTGAAACAACTCCTCAAAATGTGACTGTGTGGAAACCACCTATAGGAGCACATTTCCAAGGAGGGGAGTTTCTCCAAGCCTGGGGGCTAGGAGACCACTCAGGAATCCGGGAGGCAGAACTTTTTGGTGACTGTCGCTACAACAAACAAGTATTCCTCCCTGTCAAGGATCAGGAAGTCTGCACGCCTTTCTATCCAGGTCTATGAAATACGTGGTGAAATCTTCAGGGCGGAGCTTGCCAAGGCCACCTCCCTAGAACACTGGTCCTTTCTGGGTTGTGAGAAAAACACCAACAGGGATCTAGTAGGGAAACCTATGGAGTCAGCTGTAGACGTTTCAAGGAAGTAAAGACCACCCACATTGAAAGGAAGGCAGAAAAGGGGGCATTCCACCTAGGGTTAAGGTCATCTCTTAAAAATGTGTATAAAGAGTTGGCTCCCCGGATTGCATATATTTAGATGGTATTCCCTAAATTGCCTGCTATCTCGATTTTTAGTAATATGTCTGTATCACAGTATCCTTCTGACATAGCATTTTGTTCCTGTGTCTCAATAGATTCTGTATTTCTTAATATCGATATCATTTTCTAATAGTATTAAACAACTGTGATCTTTATACATATTAAACTGTTTTATTTAGCATTAAAAAATCTTATTTACTTCTCTTTGGCAAATAGTATCAGAAAGCTTTTCTAATTTAAACTTTAAAAGTAGCTGAACTCCAGTAAAAGAAATATATTTCTATGTTAACCCTATTATGAAATGCTTCAAAGTAGTAGAAAGCAGAAAACATTCTCACTGTTCATTACTACTGATGGGGAAGAAAGAACCAAGAGTGATTTTTTTTTTTTTATTTCTTAGGGGAGTTTTAGAGGAAGAAATTTTATCCTGAAGCATAAAAATAGATAAGTAAGTGTAGTGCTCTGAAATAAAAGGATTTTTTAAACTTTATTTGACCAAAAAGTCCTATGAAGATGCTTAAACAGTTTATTTCTATTGATGCAGAAACTATGGGAAAGGACCAGGATAGGCGATAAGACAAATATAAGAGGCCTTTAAAATTCAGGGGGAGTTAAATCCTGAATGGTAAGAACTGAATTAAGCTATTATTCAGTGGAGCAAAGTCTGGCAGGAGAGCTTTCGAGAAGGTCTCATGAAAATCATGCCTCGCCTAACTTCATGAAGAGGAATCTGAAAAAGTTACCTTCATCTATGATACGATTAACGTTGTATTTTATGGCATAATTTCCAGTCTACTCCTTTTATTGAAAAAGCAGTTTTAGGTTTGGGTAAAAGTTGAGGGGAAAGTACAAAGTTGCCAAGTTCCCCCCTTGCATGCACAGCCTCCCCCACTCCCTTCATCATCCCTACCAGAGTGCCACAATTCTTACAATGGACAAACCTGCAGTGACACATTATTATTACCCAAGGTGCATAGTTTATGTTAGTGCATTAGGGTTCACTCTTGGTGTTGTACATTATAGAGGTTTCAACAAATGGATAGTGACATGTGTCTATCATTATGGCATCATACAAAATTCCTCTGGGCTTCACCTACTCGTCTCTCCCCCATACCTTCAACCATTGGCTGATACTTCTGTCTCCATAGTTTTGCCTTTTCCAGAATGCCACAGAATTGGAATCATACAGTATGTAGCCTTGTCAGATTGGCTTCTTTCGCTTAATAATATGCTTTTAAGTTTCCTCCATGTCTTGTCATGGCTTGATAGTTCATTTCTTCTTAGCACTGAGTATGTTCCATGGTCTGGATGGACCACCGTTTACCCCTTCACTGACTGAAAGACATTTCAATACTTCTGGATAAAGTACCTCAATTTGCTTGCATGGTTTGTGTAATTGATGGGAAGTACCAGAGAACCAGGAAGAGAACAAGGTCAGGGACTGATGGAGTCTGGGTGGGGAACGCACCTCCAAAGTCAAGCCATAGGAATGGGCTGGTTAGAATCCCCCTGCCCCCCACTAGCTACAGCTGGTTTGCACAATACTGCTGAACATGGGTACAGACAGATTCCCATCAACCACTGTCTTTGAGTCACATGTTCGATGTTCCTGGGTGGAACAGTCAGTCGGCTAAACCTTGCCCTGGATCCCAGGACACTTGGGGAGAAAAGTGTCTGAGACTGTTCTCTGTAGCTGCCTTAGAGAGCTGTGCCTTTTGTCTCTTAAAGTCCTGCATGTTAGGAGATTTCTTCTAAGTAGAAAGAACATTTGATGATAGGTACTCAAAATGATGACACATCACCTAGAAATCACCAAAAAGT
Source organism: Acinonyx jubatus (assembly GCF_027475565.1). Lineage (NCBI taxonomy): Eukaryota > Metazoa > Chordata > Mammalia > Carnivora > Felidae > Acinonyx > Acinonyx jubatus. The sequence goes on along the minus strand of NC_069382.1, from coordinate 5,170,229 downwards.
ACTGTGTAACATGTAACATGATGTGCATTTTGAAAATCCTCCCTAGTAGGGCTCTTGGCTGGCAACCCTTGATCTCGAGGTCGTGATTTTGAGCCCAACATTGGGCAGAGAGATTAATTTTAAAAATGAAATTAAAAAAATAAAGTAATTAAAAAACTCCTCTCTAGTTATAATATAGATTATGGGTTGGAGGGAGAGTTTACTTCAGGCAGGGAGGTAGGTTACAGGTCTATCGCTGTTGCTCAAAATAAATCATGTGGGTTGGAATTAATAGTGTTGGCAAGAGATGTTGAAAAGGAGGTCCAGTAGGCAGGACTGTTGGTTCAAAAGATAGAAACCTACTTAGAGAAAAGAAGAATTTATGGACTCCTCATGGCCTAGCAGGTACGTGTGAAAGTCTGCAAAGATGGTTCATTAGTAATGTTAAGATACATAGTTAAATGGGAGTTAATGGTCAATTAATTTGTATTGTCAGCTCTTTTGTGACAATTAGGATAAAACAGAGATTGCTTTTGCCATTCAGTAGAGGGTAGACATGCGGTGTAAGAAATATTGGATAAATAGAATCACGAGAATCAGGACCTTCCACACTTGCTGAGCTACTCCACATCCTGATATACTGACTACCTCCCCCATTTCTCCTGTACATTGCGACATGGTGGTTACTAGATTTTAAGCCCCAGATTGTGATGCTCCTGCCAGTTGAAAAGGACATGAAGTGTTCCCTGGGAAGTCTTGGTACCATTTTCTGGTTTACTGCTGCCCTTGGCGTTCCTGTCTTGTCTTTCCTACATTGTTGATCTGTTCTACTGCTTTGGCTCCTCTAATGAGTCATCCACTGCGCCATGCCTTCTGGTCCTCTGCCACATTGGGATGCAAAGTATCGTCACGCAGAACAATATCCGTACATGTTTGGATCGGGGTGTATGGTCATGAGATGCTGGAGTATCTTTTCTCTCTCACTTTCTTATTTAGTATCTTTGGACAAACCAGAGCCTTAATTTTGATTCTTTATTTATTCCAATAGGCTTTTGTCATACAAAATAGGATTTTGTGTATGTCTTTGATTTTACAAAATTCCCAAGGCGAGCGTGCCTCCAGTAGGATCATTGCTATAAAAGAACAAATAAAACTGTAGTCAGTTATAAGCTATGCAAAATGTGGGTTATATAGTTTGAATTATTCATCTGGAATAGATCTTCTGTGCAGTGAGTGATGGTGTACTTGACAATAAGTGATAAATAATAGTGATTTTGATATATTTTTTTGGATGGATGGCTTATGGCAATGCATAAACAGTGGGAAAGCATTACATTTTAAATTGGGATCACTACCCTAATACCAAATAAACAGATGCTATGACTTGGCAGTTGCTGTTAACAACAAGGATCTAGTATCTAAAGTAAAGAAAAATGATGGAAAGTCAAGAGCAGCCATTCTACCTGGCACACTGAACTTAGTTTCAGTTAAAACAAAGAGAACCAATGATATTTTGGACTTGGTGTCTATTCTTTCCAGTTATAGACATGGGTCTTTGTAACCCACCTGTCCTAAACCTGTTTATGGATATTGACTCAGGGAAAGGCAGAATGCTAATTCCAGCGGAGATTCAAGAATGATTGAGGCATTCGTGTCTTTAAAAATTAAAATCTGGTGAAACATTCCCGGAGCCCTAAGAAAAAGCCGACAGATCATCCTTAATACGTCACTGAGGGTTGCTCAAGTTAATAGAAAACGGTTCTCTGCAGAATTCTGTGTTCATGGCTTCCTGTATTTGTTTTTTCTCTGGCTAATAGGCAAAATATAATGCAAAATCTTTAACACATGTAGTAAGGAAAAAAAAGACAAGATTTATGGTAATCATCGTCAAAAGTTGACATACTTAAATCATCAAATTTCATAAGCAGCTAGCTGGGATAATTTTCATGTGCTAGCAGTTTTTCCTAACAGAAAAAAAAAAAAATATATATATATATATGTTAAAGAAATAGCCCCAAATATTTTTTTCTTCTCTATTAAAATTCTTCTCTTCAATGCTCTTCCTCTGTGAAGTTCTCTGTCTAACCTCCCACTGGTAGCACGAGGGATTATTTCTTCTGAGCTGTCCTACTGCAGTGTTTATGCTCCTGGGTACAGAGTGAGGGGGTATCTCTATTTATCCTCCGTGATGGGAGGTGGGGCTCTGCCTCTCAATGTGATTTATAAAACCGAGTGCCTAAAAGCCCAGGAAAAGGTGCTGGGTAGGAAGCTGAGTGGTTGGTAAAACGTCAACTGTCCTTTATAGAAATATACTTTCTGATTATGCAAAAATGTAAAAAAAAATGTTGCCTTCGACTAACAAATTCATACTTACGAGTAAAACAACTAGAGATATTTCTGTAACAATCAAAAGGGAATGAAAATATACCATGACCATTTAACCGTGTGCTAGAAGTTTTTGACAACGTGACAGGACGTGAAACAGAAGGCATATTGGATTGGGGGGGCGGGGTCTAAATCCAATGGCTAGTGTCCCTATGAGAAAAACAATTGGGACATGGAAACACAAAGAGGGAACACACAAGAACAAAGGCCATGTGACAATGAGGACAGGGACTGGAGTGGTTCAGCTCCAAGCCCCGGAACACCAAAGAATGGCAGCAACCAGGAGAAGTAGGCCCCGATGCAGGGAAGGTTCTTTCCTAGAGCCTCTGGGTGGAGAACAAGCCTCCTGACACCTGGATTTGGGGCTTCTCGCCTCCAGGAGTGTCAGAGAGTAAATTCGTGTTGTTTGAAGCCACCGAGTTTATGAAACTGCTTTTATGGCGGCTCTAGGAAACTAATACAAGGTGATACTAGATTGAGACTATATTAATATTAAATAATACTAATTCTGAGGTTTTGTAGATTTTTTTTTTTTTTTTTTTTTTTGTACATAGGGCTCTGGGGAAATCTATGATACCAGTGCATAAAATGGAACAATAATTGACGGGCCTTCTCTGTAAATCTACCTTACGGAACATCATCACTACCACGTTAATGGGATTACTGGTTCAATAGGCATCTGTCTATACAACAGAATATGAGTGGGAAAACTGAATTTGTCATGTGCCATGCCAGAAAAGTTGCAATTAGAGATAAGACATTTATTGAGGGATGATAATCTCACCATTAATGAACAAGATGTGTATTTCTTATGTAGAAGTAATAGTTTGGGGGCCCTGCTTAACATCACATGACTTTAGATATTTTGACTATAAAGAGGCCTATGTGTGCTAATTTGAACGTCCTATTAGACTCAAGTTAAAAAAAAATTTGCATTTTAAGAGCCACATATTCACAGTAAAAGAAACCTACCCTGGGACTTCCCTTCTAGCCGTGATAGATTAACTGGGACAGGAGTTGCTGTCCCCCCAAAATGACTCAAAAACTAGACAATACACACGCAGCAGCGTTCATATACCGAACAGCAAGCAGTGTATGACTGCGTCCTTGATAGACAAGAAACACAAGAGCTGAACGTCACGGCTGCCCAACGTCCTGCTTTACGCACACTCTGCTGTGATAGGTGACAGTTGGTGGGATGCCAGGCAGGTCTTGCTAAACGGGCACAGAGATGAGGCCCAGGTGCTGAGCCAGCTGGGATTTGTGGGGCATGGGGGTTCATGGCTAGTCTCTGGTTTAGGATTACTCTTATGTGTACAGAGTAAGACACTGTGGCACTGAGTAAAAGTTCCTAGATTTAAGTGTGCTAGCCAAAGCTGTAGAGTGCATGCATACAAACTGGGACAGCCCTCTCCTCATGTCCGAGATGCCTGGGACATCCCAGAGACCATGAGTACCCCGTGGACACCAGCCCTACTCTAGGACTGAGATCAAAACCCAAATAGGCCCACGGTAGCAAAGAGTAAAATCAAACAAGATAGGAACAAAGAGCTCACCAGTGATTCAAATGGCTGCCAAACAAAACAAAACAAAACAAAACAAAACAAAAACACTCCAAAGAAGCCAATCCCTCAACAGCACGTTGTCAGGATGAGCTGAGCCCTATTAAAAATGACTGAACCTACAAAGAAGTAGGAGACTGTTATCAACTCAAAACATGTTGTCAATGGAACTTTAATTAAAACATATCAGGTTTTTTCAAAAGGAGCAAACAAAAATAGATCCCAAGATAACACTGATGATTGAAACAGCAAAAGTGTGTTTTGGCATCTATTTTAAGTATATTTTATAAGTATGTTCAAAGACTTAAATAAAAACTCCATAATTAGAAAGGAGATAGGGAATCATAGCAGGTAAGTAAAAAGTATAAAAAGAAGCAAATACAAATTCCATTGTTAAACATGTACTATTTATAAATTGCAATGAATGAACATAACATCAGATGGATACCATGGAATAAATTGTTGTTACTGACCATGAAAGCAGGTAAATAAGTCTTCCCAAAAAAAGTAGAAGAAAAATAATGGGGAACACCCAGAGACTTGGTAACTAATGGGACAATATCAAATGATTCAACTCCTGTGTAATTGTAGGTCCAGAGGGAAAGAGAAGGAGAAATAGAATGAGTTAGAAAAAAATACTTTGAATAATGATGGGTAGATTATATTAAATGTCAAAAGTCAAGTCATAAAATGAGGAAGCTTAGCCATAATAAATATAAAATACAAACATATCAAAACCAATATAAATACAAAATACAAAAATAAGCAACCGTGGCATAGCATAGGTACATGGTTGGAAATAAACGGTAAAGAGAAAAAAGCAGCCAGAGACAATTGACGCATTATATATAGAAGAAAAATGTCTTAGCTGACGAATGACTTCACATCAAGAACAATGGAGGCCAAAGGACACATCTGAGATGCTGAAAGGAAAAAAAAAATAAAACCCTTGAAGCTTACTCTTTTTCTTTTATCCAATGAAATTGTCTTCAAAAGTTAGAAGAAATAGATACACATTAACATGAAAAGGAAAACAGGAGAGAGAATTCCTTGTTAGCTTATGTACCCCAGAGTAATTGCTAAAGAAAGTTCTTCAGGATAAAATGGCAGCGAGAAAAGACAGAAGCTCAGGTCCAAAGAAGAAATGAAGGGCGTTGAAAAACATAAGTAGATGGATATAAAAGATTATGCTTGTTTTTGGAGAGATAACTGACAAATACATATAAAAAAACATTTAATTGGGCGTTTGTTACATATTTGGAGGTAAAACTTGTAATAAGCATGAAATACTGGGAGAGTAAAATTTTAGAGTTTGAAGGAGATTACATTTTATATAAATAATATCATGCCTAACTCCAGTGTATTCTAACAAGGCATCAGAGGAGAGTATGATACTGGAACAAATAAAAAAAATATTTGCAAAACTGGGGAGCTAAAAAACCTATAAGGAAATTAAAATAACAGTAAATTAATTCACTTAATCCAAAACAAGGTGAGGGGCACCTGGGTGTCTCAGTCAATTCGGTGTCTGACTCTTGATTTCGGCTGAGGTCATGATCTCACAATTCATGAGTTTGAGCACCTCTCCAGGTTCTTTGCTGGCATGGAGCCTGCTTAAGATTCTCTCTCTGCCTCTCTTTTTCCCCCTCCCCTGCTGCTTTCTCTCTTTAAAAAAAAAAGAAATTAAAACAAAACAAGGTGAGGAAAGAGAAACACAGGAGAGAAGACAGAAGGCAAAGTTAGAAAACAAAGAACAAGACGGTAGACGTAAACCACACATGCGGATAACCGCACCGAATACAAACAGAGCTGACATTCCCAGTAAACAGGCTGTACTTTTCAAAATAGGTACAAAAAGCAAGTTCCCAATATATTCTGTCCACCTAGACACAAATGGATATAAAGGGAACTGGAAGTACTTTATGCAAATAATGTTACTGTGGCTCTTTTAATCTCAGACTAATTGGATCTCAAAACAAGTATTGGTAAAGAGGAACACAATGGTAAAATTAAAGGGAGCACTAGAGAAATTCACAATCATATTTAAGAGTTTTAATTCTCTCTCTCTCTCTCTTTTTAAGATTTTATTTTTAAGTAATCTCTATACCCAACGTGGGGCTTGAATTCACAACCCAGAAATCAAGAGTCACAGGCTGCTCTGACTGAGCCAGCCAGGTACCCCCAGCATTCTCTTTTAACATTTGGTCAAAAGAAATTATAAATATATGGGAGATCTGAAAACAGTATTTACCAATTTAACATGAAAATATATGTGCATAACACTGAACACTACACATTCTTTTCAAGTGTACTTGAAATAGTTACCACCATAGACTGCATGCTAAGTCATCAAATGCATCTAAAAATTTAAAAATCTGAAATACTGGTTTCAGTTTTGTTACATCAGACCAGATTTTTTCCCAAAAACAGAAGCCCTAATCTGAGTGTTTGCAGATTTCCATGGCATGTCCCATTTCAAGCTTGTTAAAATCCCGGGTATGTAGCTAGTTTCCCAAGTCAGATCAAGCTGAATACCTCTAACAGTGTATGTTCTTTAACAAAACTAAACTAGAATCGAACAAAAGTAGGATACATAGAAAAGATTACAAATACTTGGAAACTTAAAACCAGAACTATAAATCAACTATAGGTCAAAATGAAACAGCAAGAGAAATTATAAATATTTTCAACTAGAGGCTAATGGAAATATAAATGTGGGACATAGCTAAAAGCAGAGAAAAGTTATAGTTTGAAAATTTCATATTCTAAAACACCACCTTATTTGAAATTATTTAAATTACCACTCTAAGAAGTTAGGAAGAAAGAAAACCAAAGCAATTAGGATGTTACATCAAAGTAATTAGAAAAAGGAATATAAATTCTAGAAGGCAAACAGAAAAGAATAGAAAATAGAGCATAGAAAAAGAAATAACACACCTCAAGGTTGATTCTCTGGAAGGATTAATAAAATTAATAAAAATCGAACAAGAATAATCAAAGGGGAAAAGAAAAAAAATCACACATCACTACTGGCAGTTACAGAAGTCGTATCATGACAGATATGACATTAAAAAATAATGAAGTAATCTTGCAAACAATATTATTTGTTAGCATAAATCAAATACTTCTTCTATATTCACTCATTTGCTCTAGAAGTTTATAGGTTCCCTTTCTTCTACATATTTACATCATCTGCAACCAAAGACATTTTTTGTCTGTTTCCCCCCAATCTTTATATATTCTGTTTGTTGCTATACTCCACTTTGACAACTTAATAGAATTGACCAATTTCATCAAAAAATTACTTACACGGACTCAGGAAGAAATAGAGAAGCTGAGTGGGCATACCTCTGTTAAAGCAATTGAATCCATAATCAAAAGCCTTACAGGGAAAAAAGCTGCTGCAGATAGTTCCAAGGAGCATTGTCACAAACATTTAAGGGGGAAGAATGCACATTGTCTTCAGAAAATAGGTCACCATAATCTCCTACCCCTGCACTTATTTGAGGAAACCAGAAGAAATACTCTCATTCTAAAATGTCAAAAAGCATTGCAGGGAGATAAGGTCATAGATCAAGCTCTTTCATAAAATTTAGACATAAAAATGCATCGTAAAATATCAACAAATTTAAGTCATGTAATTGACATGCAAGCATTGATTTTTGAATCGGTTGTGAGGCTGCGGCAGGGAGCCTTTTTAATTAGCACAACTAAGTAAAGAAGAATGTAAGTTTCCTGTCTGTTACCAGCTTGCCCTAGGAACTGAAGCAAGTTAACTTCTTTCTCTGATCTTCAGTTTCCTTTTGTTTTAATCTGACAAATATAAAATCCATATGGTGAGACTTAATGCATATCAAGTGTCGCTATTGTGTCTAAGGGGAGTCAACAAATGATAGCATTCATCATATATATTTTCCTTTGCTCCTAACCTCTTTGATTGCACTTAAATCCTTGCTGGTGAAAAAATAAGAATCTCGAAAATTCTTGAAAAATTCTCTTGCAATAAGAATAAGAATCTTGAAAATTCTTGAAAAAAATAAGAATCAGAAAAAAAAAGTCCTGATTTAAGTGGTATCTTAACCCTTCAGGACTTCCCTTGTCCACTCTATAAAAATAGGGATTGGATGATCTCTGGGGTCCCTTTCCGGCTTCAATATCTCAGGATTTTATTTTATTTTATTTTATTTTATTTTATTTTATTTTATTTTATTTTATTTTATTTTTTATTTATTTATTTTTTTTAATATCTTAGGATTTTAAATGCATTTGAAATTCCCTTCTGCAGACTTGGTGAGTGTTAAGATGATCTCTTCAGGGTTATAGAGCAAGACTGGTGCAGAGTCAGCATCTGAACTTGGTGGCCTTATTTCAAGTCGAAGGTGGTCATGTTAAAACCTCGTTCTCTTTGTGTTTTAAGGTACCCCAAATAAATGACTGGAGAGTTGCTTCATCAGCCTCCTAATGAACCAAATACAAATGCCATTGGATATAGGTTTGGTGACCCTCTGTGGTTTCCAATCTCTGGTTCTCTTATGAATTGGCAAGGGCTCATGCATTGGTTTGGTTTGAAGTCTATTGTGTCACAGTTCTAAAGGTATCATAAACACACTGTTTCTCTCTACCCCACTCTTTTAATAGCTGAGGTGCCAGTATTAATTTCCAAGTTTGTTTACATGACTTAAAGAAATAAACCGAACTGAGTCCCCCCCCCCCCCACCCCCACCCGCCCCGTCCAGTCGGTACTTAAGTTCTGGTGCTTTCTTTGCCAAATGTATTCACAGCTCTGGAAATAGTAGTGAAGGATTTGCAATAGTCTTTCACGTTAACATAGACCGTGTGCACAATGCTCAACAGTTTCCTCGTGAGGTGTCAACGATCTTAAATCGGTGCTTTAAATATTGTGTCACACGAAAGTTGTTTTGTTGCATTTTTTGTGGGTGAAAAGAATCAGGATCTTAAGTATCTAAACTTCACATTCCATTTAGAGACCACGTAATGACATCTCTGTATTGGGCTGTGTCATCAGAGATATTGTCTAGTACAATGCTTTTGTTTGGACGCAAGGGGGTAGTCCTCACAGGTTTACGTGGGTATATGGTTAATGCGTTAGACCTCCTTGTGTAGGCAGGCCCTCCTGGAAGTGCCTGTTAGCCTGGCTGAGGGACTCGAGAGGCAGGACATCACCCCCGTAAAGGATAGCAACAGGTTGTGAGTTTGATCCTGAGGCAGGGAGTAGTGGCTTCATTTCTTGACCCCCCCAGTCTGATGTGGCCCTGTTTGTCCTCTTTTTTGATGTGAGACATCTGAGTAAAAAGCTTGGAACTTGAGAGGGCAGAGGTTCAGTCTTCCTTCAACCACTTGCCCTTTTGTCTTTGGATCCAGAGAATTCTAAGTAGGAAAGAGAAGTCTCATTTTCCCTGACCTTTTAGTGTTCCTTATGTAGCAGGTCAGTGGGGTTAGGGTTTTTTTTTTAGTTTCCTAAAGGTAGGGGAGAATGTAAACACCATTGTCCCAAATAAGCTCCAAGTATTTTGTTGGGTAATGTCACCTTTAAGGGCAGGGGCTTGAGAAGTCACACAGATAGAGTACGTAAATACACATATTTTCATGATGTTGGACTCATCCTGAGCTTTACTTACCTCGTGGGTGACATTGGGCTATTCATATGTCCTTAAATATTTCCTATATAGAAGCTCCCTCTTCTACATGGTTTCGCTTTCCCTGGTCTCAGCTACCCAGGGTCAACTGCATCCAGAAGTAGATTGTCGTCCTCCTCACATAGCCTCAGAAGGTCAGTAGTAACCTAATGTTACATCACAACACCTACAGCATTCCCCTTATTTGGTCTCCTCTTATAGGCATTTCATTATCTCGCATCCTCACAAGAAGCACGAGTATGGGACAGTAAGCTATCTTGAGAGAGAGCTCACATTCACGTAGCTTCTGTTACAGTAGATCGTTATATTCTGTTATCAATGTTGTCCGTCTCTTACTTGGCCTAATGTAGAAGTTTAATTTTATCATGGGCGTGTATGGATAGGAAAACTATAACATACCCGGTTTCAAGCATCCACTTGGGGGTCTTGGAACGTATCCCACAGGGATAAGGAGGAGCTACCGTATCTTACAGACTTCTATCTGCTAAACAGTAAACAGTTGGTATCTCCTCAAAATCTACCAGGTCTCAGCGGGTGACGGTAGTAATGCCATAATGCTGGTGTCCTCTGGTAAACCTCTTTCTCCTGATTCAAGTCCAAACTTTCAATGGACGCTAATTACAAAACACGTATGGACATACACTGCAACCTTTGACGTCTTCTGGTATCCAGTGCCATTGCTAGAATGCCAGCTATTGCCAGCTTCCACCAGGATTCCTGCAATGGCCAGTTGTCAACGATGCTTCTCTGGTGTGGTCCCTGCCTCTGTTCCCCACGTGATGCTGTCCAGTTACACTGGTCACTATCTCAGTCCCTCTAAAGAATCGAATGCTCTTTGTTTGGGGCAGGGGGAGAGAATGGCATATGTACAGTTCCTTCGGTGTAACATGCGTTTCTCTGCATTCGTTTTTGCCTCACGTTTCTAAAATTTTTATTTTCCCCCAACCTTTAGCAAAATTTTTATTTAATTTCTGGTGTAGTTAATATACAGTGTGATGTTAGTTTCGGTTACCACCTCTTCTGTAACCATTCTTCAGTTGACGGCCCCTTGGGCTGTTCCATATTGTGGCCGTTGTAGATATGCAGCTATAAATATCAAGGTGCATGTACTCCTTTGAATTAGTAATAAAATTGGAATGAATGCGTATCTATCAATAATGACTCTGAATGTAAATGGACTAAATGCTCCAATAAAAAGACACAGGATGTCAGAATGGATTAAAACCACAGCAACAAGGGGCGCCTGGGTGGCTCAGTCGGTTAAGCGTCTGACTTCAGCTCAGGTCACGATCTCGCAGTCCATGAGTTCGAGCCCCACGTCGGGCTCTGGGCTGACGGCTCAGAGCCTGGAGCCTGCTTCCGATTCTGTGTCTCCCTCTCTCTCTGCCCCTCCCCCGTTCATGCTGTATCTCTCTCTGTCTCAAAAATAAATAAAAACGTTAAAAAAAAACCCACAGCAACAAAATAAGACCCATCCATATGCTGCCTACAAGAGACTCCTTTTAGACCCAAAGACAACTGCAGATTGAAAGTGAGGGGATGGAGAAACATGTATCAGGCAAATGGATGTCAAAAAAAAGCTGGAGTAGCAATACTTATATCAGACAAACTAGACTTTAAAAACTAACAAGAGACAAAGAAGGGCATTATGTAATAAAAAGAGGACAATCCAATAAGGTCTAAAATTGTAAATAATTATGCACCCATTGTGAAGGCATCCAAGTATATGAAACAATAACAAACATAGACTCATTGATAATAATACAATGTCAGTAAGAGATTTTAACACACTAACATCAATAGACAGATGACGTAAACATAAAATAAATAAACAATGGGCGCACCTGGGTGGCTTAGTGGGTTAAGTGACCGACTTCGGCTTAGGTCATGATCTCATGGTTCTTGGGGTCAAGCCCCACACAGGCTCTGTACTGACAGCTCAAAGCCTAGAGCCTGCTTCGAATTCTATGTCTCCTTCTCTCTTCCCACCCTGCTCATGCTGTCTCTCTGTGTCTCTCAAAAATGAAAAAAGGTTAAAAAGGTAAAAAAAAAAAAAAAAAGGAAACAGTGGTTTTGAATGATACACTGGACCAGATGAACAGACGTATTCAGAACATTCTGTCCTAAAACAGCAGAATACACATTCTTTTCAAGTGTACATGGAACATTCTCCAGAACAGATCACATACTAGGTCACAGATGAGGCCTCAACAAACACAAAAAGATTGAAATCATAGCATGCATCTTTTTTCGCCACAAAGTTATGAAACTATGAGTCAACCAAGAGAAAAAAATTGGACAGACCACAAACATATGGAGGTTAAACAACATGCTACTAAATAATGAATGGGTCAACCAGGAAATCAAAGAAGAAATTAAAAAGTATATGGAAACAAATGAAATGGCCCAGGCCCTTTGGGATGCAGCAAAAGCAGTCCTCAGAGGAAAACATGTAGCAATTCAGGCCTGTATCAAGAAAGAAGAAAAATCTCAAATAAATAACATAATCTTACACCTAAAGGAGCTGGAAAAAAATGAAGCCTAAAACTAGCAGAAGGAAGGAAATAAAAAGACTAGAGCAGAAATAAATGATACAGAAATTAAACAATAGAACAGATCGGTGAAACCAGGAGGCTGGTTCTTTGAACAAGTTAATAAAATTGATAAACCCCTAGCTAGACTTACCAAAAAGAAAAGAGAAAGGAACCAAATGAATAACATCATGAATGAGAAAGGAGAAATGCACCACAGAAATGCAATTATAAGAGAATGTTATGAAAAATTATATGCCAACAAACTGGACAATCTGGAAGAAATGGATAAATTCCTAGAAACATAGCAACTACCGAAACCCAAACAGGAAGAAATAGAAAACTTGAACAGACTAATAACCAGCAGTGACATTGAATCAGTCATCAAAAATCTCCCAATAAACAGAAGTCCAGGGCCAGATGGCTTTGTAGGCAAATTCTACCAAACATTTAAAGAAGAGTTAATACCTATTCTTGTCAAACTATTCCAAAAAACAGAAAAAGAAGAAAATCTTTTAAATTCATTCTATGAGGCCAGCATTATTCTCATACCAAAACCAGAGAAAAACCCCACTAAAAAAGAGAACTACAGGTCAATACCCCTGATGAACATGGGTGCAAAAATTCTCAATAAAATACTAGCAAACCAAATCCAACAGTACATTAAAGGAATCATTTATCAAAATGAAGTGGGATTTATTCCTGGAATGCAAGGGTGGGTCAATATTCACAAATCGGTCAATGTGGTACACCTCATGAGTAAAGGGTAAGAGCTGTATGATCATTTCAGTAGATACAGGAAAATCACTTGACAAAGTACAACATCCATTCATGATAAAAACCCTCAAAAAGTAGGTTTAAAGAAAACATACCTCCAAGTAATAAAGAACTTAAACATGAAAAAAAACTACAGCTAACATAATCCTCAATGGGGAAAAACTGAGAGCTTTTTCTCTAAGGTCGGGAACAAGACAAGGATGTCTACTCTCACCGTTTTTATTCAACATAGGTCCTAGCCATGGCAGACAACAAAAAGAAAGAAAAGCTATCCAAACTGGCAAGGAAGAAGTCAAACTTACACTATTTGCAGATGACATGATACCCTGTATAGAAAACTCAAGACTCCACCAAAAATTGCTAGAACTGATACACGAACTTAATGAAGTTGCAGGATACAAAATCAATGTACAGAAATCGGTTGCATTTCCATACTCCAGTAATGAAGTAGCAGAAGGAGAAATTAGAGAACCCCTCAACTTTTCATTCAGGAAAATCTCAAAAGTCACAAGAATATGTATAATGAATCCCCATGCACCCTTCATTTGGTTTCATCAGATGTCAACATTTTGCACCAGTGTTTATTTCACTCTGATATGTGCTGTTTTATACAATAAAACAACAATGGAGCTATAGAAGAGAAAAATTGAATTAGGAGCATAAGTAAAAGTAACTAGAGGCACAAGTAGCTGATGACATATTAGATGCCGGTAAGCAAGTGAGCTGAACATAGATGGAAGGATAAGGAGGCACCAACTATGATTAATACTTTAAATACACTTGAAGCATCCTAGGTGTCCAGTGTTCATGACCCATATGAAGTGATCACCATGTCAGTATTCATGAGGTCTTAAATCAGCTAATTATCAATGACATCTACCGTAGCCCCATGTGTCTTCTCAACAAACACGACATTCACTGGTGTTCATCAGGTTAATTGGCTAAGGCTCATTAATACTCACCTCCAGTTGTTTCTGTCTTTCATAATCATTTTGATTATGTGAAGCTTGTTCTCCAGTACACTCCTTAGAAAACATTCAAACAAACAACTTGGGACGCGCGGGTGGCTCTGTCGGTTAAGTGTCCGACTGGATACCAGCTCAGGTCGTGATCTCATGGTTCATGGGATCGAGTCCCGCGTTGGGCTCTGTGCTGACACTGTGGAGCCTGCTTGGGATTCTCTCTCCCTGCGTCTCTCTGTCTCTCTCTCTCTCAAAAGTAAATAAGTAAAATTCAAAAAATTTGCATTCAAAGAAACAATCTTCTGAGCTCTTTCATGTTGGTAAGGGGTTGTAATTGAATTTTTTTATATACTTGAAGATCAGGGTTTTTTTTAATGTTTATTTATTATTGAGAGACAGAGAGAGAGAGAGAGAGAGCAAGAGCATGAGCATGAGCATGGGAGGGGCAGAGACAGGAAAAGACACAGAATCTGAAGCAGGCTCCAGGTTCTGAGCTGTCAGCACAGAGCCTGACATGGGGCTTGAACTCACAAACTGTGAGATCATGACCTGAGCTGAAGTTGGACGCTTACCTGACTGAGCCATCCAGGCTCCCCTACTTGAAGATCAGTTTTGTTGGATGTAAATCCTTCATTCACATTTTCTTTCCCTGAGTATCTCTCACATGTTGCCCCATTTTCTTCTGGAATCAGGCATTGCTGTGGAGAAGCTGAAAGATCACATAATTTACTTGGAAGCCTGAAGACTGTCTCTCTAAAATTCAGGACTTTTCCTGTACTATGTCTTCGTTTTAGCCATTCTGATTTGATTTTCTTTGGTGTATGATGTCCTCTTTCAATATTCCATATCTCTTCTATTCCAAGAGAGAGAGAGATATAGATAGATATAGATAGATATAGATATAGATATAGATATAGATATAGATATAGATATAGATATATTGTACTTAGCATTTGTTCTAGTCTCTTATTTTTACTTTGCAAGGACTCCTATTACTCATATATTGTGCCTTCATTGCCTACCTTTAATATTTGACATTTTCTCTTAAATTATTTTTACCTCCTTCACTTCTTTTATTTTTTCTTTTGTTTTTTAATGTTTATTATTTTTCTTTTTTTTGAGAGAGAGAGAGGGACAGAATGTGAAGGGGGGAAGGAGCAGAGAGAGAGGGAGACACAGAATCTGGGAAGCAGGCTCCAGGCTCCAAGCTGTCAGCACAGAGCCCAACACGCGGCTCGAGCTCGTGAATTGAGAGATCATGACCTGAGCTGAAGACAGAGGCTTAAGTGACTGAGCCACCACGGTGCCCCTCTTATTTTTATTGTCACAATTTTCCTGTTGTGCTTTCTGTTTTCAAGACATTATTATTCAGTTGATTTGCTCTTGTGTTCTTTCTTATTTAATGTTAATTTTTGTAATAATTTGTATATAATCTTCTCGAGTCTGGCTCCTCATAACTTAGTTTATCTAATTCTCATTTATGTGGTTTTTTTTCACATCCCACATCCTTTCTTAAAACTCTCATTCTGAAATAGTATATTAATGCTATTACTCAATTTTGCTTTTGGCTTGTCTTTCTCTTGTGCTTTCTTTGTAGGGATGTTGTTCTGCGTCTTTCTTCGATCTTACAGTACATTTGTATGATGTGTGGCTTTGATAATTTCCTGTTGCTCATTTTTATGTGGATTTTATGTGGATTTTATTTTCTTGTCACATGGAAAGCATCTTCTTCTATATTTTCCAGCTTCATAGAGCTTCCTCGTGTGTGTGTGTGTGTGTGTGTGTGTGTGTGCGCGTAGTGTTACAATATATAGTGACTGATGTTTTTATATTTCCTAGCTCTGTTCCCCTTTTCCACTCTTCCTCCTTATAGTTTCCTTCTTCGATCCTGCAAGCAAATTCTGGCAGGTGACTGAGAGTCCACAGGGGCTGGGCTGCTCTCCCTTTGCATGCATTCCTGCAGTGGCTAAAATCTTTCCTTGTTTTATGGCAACGAGCCCTGCCTTGTAGTGTGGGCCGATGTGCCCTCCATTATTATCGGTTGGCTAGTTTGGCTTTCCCATGATCTCAGAACCATCAGGTACCCTTGTCTCCATCTCCCTGCTTCTGCACGGATACCTTCCGTGGTGCCAGTGTGACAGCTGTTGGTGGCTTCTCCTTACTTGCTTGTGTTTGGGGATTCTTGAAGATCTGCTGGTCATCTAATTTTATTGTAAACATTAGGCAGGGATATTTATTCTTGATTTTAGTTTGCTCTCTAGTCAACCCAACTATTTTTAAGTTGGGGTTTGAGAACATTCAAAAAACTTGTCCTTGCCACTAGTGTCTCCTCAGAATCCTGGATTTCCTATAAAGCTCATCTCTTTGAGACTGATTTTGTAGATGGCATGGCCCTTGAATTCAATATTATATTTCACCAAATGTCTGAATTCGCGATGCTGCCTTCATCAGATACTACAATTTCATGTCAATTGGGATCTGTTTCCGGATTTCCCGCACTGCTGGTTCGAATCCATTTATGTAGTGGCACCACACTGCTTTAATTACAGGGTCTTGATGGTATGTTTTAATATCTGGGCGAGTCCCAAATTTTCAGGAATTTCTAGCTATTTTTATATACTTATTTTTCTTTATGTACTTCAGAATCAAATTGACCAACACTGGCTTAGAAAGGGTTTGTGGTTGCTTTGATTTCTATTTACATTAAACTTGTAAATTAATTTCAGGAGGTCTATTATCATATGTTTTGTCATTCTACCATGAGGGTCATGGGATGTGTTTATATTTTTGTTAAAATTTGAGCATAAAACTCAGTTTTTCAGGGCTCTGATTAAAAGTCACTTGTGAGCTTTTCTCAATACCCCAAAACAACATGTATCTGAGCCTGAAGCTCTTTGCTTGGTATAAGGAGAGAAAGAGTGTGTGTGTGTGTGTGTGTGTATGTGTGTGTGTGTGTGTGTGTGTACATGTGCATGCATGCTCAGGAGGGGGAGTTCATGAGGGATTAAGTTTTGTTAATATTTCTAGGATTATTCAGTCTCTATTTCTTCTTTAGTGAGTTTTTAAGAGGCAGATTTCTTCAGGAAATTATTCGTTTCATCCAGTGTTTCAAATTTCTTGAGATAAAGTGGCTTATAATATCTTACTATCATTTTAATATCCACAGGATCTACAGAGATGTCCCAGTATTCAATTCCTGATTTCATTTTTGCCTTCTCTCTCTGCTTTTAGTCAGTACTATCTGATTTTTGACAGTTTAAAAAATACCTCTCCTGGGTTTATTCCTCGTATAGTGTTTTCTGTTTTATTGTTTTCCATTCTTACATATACTTATTTTTTCTTAATTTGAGATGAAGGCTTAGTTTGTTAAATTTTGGCTTTTTCCATTGCCAGTATATACATTTAAGGTTATATACCTTTTAAGTACTTATTTGGTGCATGAATGAAGTGTTGAATATTTTCACCAGAAATCAGAAAATCTTGGGGCGCCCGGGTGGCTCAGTCATTTAAGCGTCAGACTTCGGCTCAGGTCATGATCTCACAGTTTGTGAGTTCGAGCCCCGCGTGGGGCTCTGGGCTGACAGTTTGGAGCCTGGAGCCTGCTTCCGATTCTGTGTCTTCCTGTCTCTCTGCCCCTCCCCCATTCACACTCTGTCTCTGTCTCTCTCTCTCTCACAAAAATAATAAAAAAAAAGACATTAAAGAAATCAGAAAATCTTTCCTTCTTTAATTCATGGTTTGTTAAAAATTATTTTGAGGCGCCTGGTGGTGCAGCTGGTTAAGTGTCCAACTGTTGATTTTGGCTCAGGTCATGATCTCATGGTTCCTGAGACTGAGCCCCATGCTGTCAGCATGCAGCCTGCTTGGGATTCTCTCTCTGCCCCTCCCTCACTCATGCTCTCTCCATCTCTCTCAATGAATAAATTAAAAAAATTATCTCTAAATTTCCAAGTATATGAGCATTTTCTAATTATTATCTAGTTCTCTATTTCGTAGCATAATTACATGGGAATAGGAGAAGATACTCTCTATAATCTCTATTCTTAAAAATACGTTGAGAGTCTTTTGATAGCCCGTATGTGGTTAATCCTTCTAAATATTCTGTGTCCTACAGAATGCTTATGTTTAATTGTTGCCTGCAATGTTTTATGCCTTTTGATTGTAGCATTTGTTAATCATACTGATCGAATACACACTGATTTATTTTTTTGTGTTTCTTAAAAAAAAATCAAATAATTTGAAGAGGTGTGTTCAAGTCTTCCTTTATAACTGTGATGTTTTCTTTTGATCATTACAGATCTGTCTGTATCTGGAAATGTATACATTTAGTTTTTGTGTTTTCCTGGCTAATTTTTTCCCATTTTGAAGTGATCTTTAGATAGCTAGCCTAGCCAGTTCTGCTGTGGTGCTGATTTTGAAAACTTGTACTTTTTCAAGCACAATAGTCACATGAGTGGAAAACTTGAAGAATACATAAATTTCACTTTTTACTTATGTGTAATTTTGTCCCTGCAAAATGGTGAGTGAGTGAGTGAAATTACACCAACATGAGCTAAGCCATATAGAAAAATACACAGTGTCTGTCTGTCTGTCTCTCTCTCACACACACACACGTTCAGATTCACCATCCACATGGTGCTTTGGTATTCTCTCTCTGCCCCTCGCCCCCCCCCCATTTCTTCTTTTCTCCGAATTCCAGATAACTTTCTTCCCACCGGTGACTCATAAACGACAATTCTCCCAACGCCCCTTTCCACAAGTAAACCTCACGTCGTCTTCAAAATTCATACTTGCTGTAGTATTTATGTAATTCTCGACCTTCTACCACGTGTGAAATTGTACCGCCTTTATCAGGTGGTCC